>NC_134572.1:136091604-136464104 GCF_050947875.1 Dermacentor variabilis
GTTAACTAATCAAGGGTGTGGTTGGCTACCCTACGCTGGGGGAAGGGAGAAGGGGAAGAGAGAAGGGGAAGAGAGAGAAGGGAGACAGAAGGTGTAGATACGTGTACGGACAGTACTTGAGTTAAAGGCGCTCGCGCAAACCAGAAGTTTTGAGAAAGCATAAAAGTACCTTCACTCCCTTCTGAGCCGATGATCGGTGGGGACGGTGCTCCAGTACTGTCTGTTCACTCAGAGGACCATCATCAAAGTTCCTCAATGCGTTGGACAAAGATTGTCTTTGTGCATGAAATTGAGGACAATGGCACAATAAGTGGTCAGTGTTCTCCTCGCATCCGCAAACATCACATGTAGGACTATCAGTCATTTTAATTAGTGCTGATTAGGTATTCGTGAAGGCAACTCCAAGCCAGCACCGACACAGAAGAGACGCTTCGCGTCGGCGCAGACCGGTCGGAGGTCTGAGTTGAAGTGACGGGTTTATTCTGTGCAGTCTTGTGCGCCTTGTATGTGCGGTATTCGACTCTGCTAAGGAGATCTTGCGAGCTAGATTGCGAAGTTGTCTCGCGGCGTTGGTCCTTGAGAGAGGAATGGGGACGTAGTGGTTGTCTTGGTTTGACGTCCGAGCTGCCTTATCTGCCTCATCATTTCCAATGATACCGCAATGACCTGGTATCCACTGAAAAGATATATCATGGCCTTTTTCTCCTAAGTGATGGACAAGTTCCACGATTTAACACTTGAGCTGATCGTGAGTTTCATGTCGGAGAAACGACTGCACACATTGCAAGGCCGGCCTTGAATCGCAGAAGACTGCCCATTTTCTAGCACTTTCAGCACTTATTACATGAAGTGCGTCGCGGAGAGCCGCGAGATCTGCAGCTGTAGACGTAGTGACATGGGAAGTATTGAACCACTGGGTTATTCTTATTGTTGGTAATACAAACGAACAAACAAACAAACAAACAAACAAACAAACAAACAAACGGTGGTAGTTGTTGAAGAGTAAATTTCGAGATATGCTCTAGAGGAAAATTACGTTAACCGGCATTGGTAAATTGCGTTTCTGGGACATCAACGACCACTCTCACCGCGAAGTGAGGTTAATCAAGAAAGAATCAAAAAGCAAAAGGCGAGTGGCCGATGCCTGACTGGAGTTCCAACCCCTGCTTACTGTCACGTCGCTTATCTTGACAGCTTCAATCTATAGTCAAAAACTTCTTAGTAACAAAAAACTACGATCTATTCTAAAAGATTTAATTGTGGGGATTTACGAGCCAAAACCACGATATGATTATGAGGCACGCCGTAGTGGAGGACTCCTGGCTAATTTTGACTACCTGGGGTTCTTTACCGTGGACTCAACGCGCGGTAGACGATAGTTCTTGCATTTCGCCCCCATCTGCATAAAACGGAGCCAAATACTCAAACTACGTTTTTTTTTAAATCAGTTATTGTGCAAAAACGACTTAAATTGGACAATACCGTTATGCCACACTGAATCGTTCAGGCGCTGAAGTTGCGCTCTGATACTCAAAACAGAGAAGCGCCTTCAATTTTCTTCACGGATAACTATACATTTTTCGTCAAAGGAACGAAAGGCGAGTTTTTTAAGGTGCCATAATAAAAGAACAATCTAAACAGACTGAGTGCTGCTTTTGAGGGTCAATTTAAGCGCGGACAAATAATGTACTTCACTTTCGGATGACCTAGCGGGACAAATGCCCCACTTGTATATAACCATTGTATGTCCTGCCGCTCAGCTCCTCATTGGAGTGAGAGACCATGCGTGCGTACTTCGGAATAGTGGCTATAGCCAGGCTTGTTGGTACGAACACATTCTTTCGCAAACAGCGCGAATAACGGGAAAGATAAAAGAGCCACACGACACAGGCGCCTGTGTTGTGTGCCTCTTTTATGTGTCCCGTTATTCGGGCTGTTTGCGAAAGAATGTGTGTACAAAGCGGGAGACATCGGCAGTTTACAATATCTGACAGCGCTCTCGACCGCGCTTGACGCCCCTTGACGGAGAATAGGATCTTCGGACACGCACCTATACCACACGTGGCCCAGTTCTTGTTCTATGAAGAAGCCTTTAAACGTATACTGCATGCCCCGCTGCCTAATTGAGGACATGCGGACTACGTGCAAGCGACTCGCAGAGTTGTAGCGCGGTGGGTCGAGTTTACGTGCGCACATTTTCTTTCTCTTCTCTCATTCTGCCACCTTTATTTCTCTTTAGCCTTGGCCAAATTCACTGGCCAAATTCCCTGTCTTTCCCTCTCTGTTTCTTCCGCAATCTCCTTATTTATATAGTCTTTTCTTAAATATGGGAAAGCGTTATGCAGTAACTTTCCGCCCGGCTTTTCCCATGATTTCTGTCGGTTATTACTACACAAGGACAACCGTTACAAGGACCTTCCATTTGCAATCGCGGTGTCACCGTGACCGCGAAGCAACACCCCAGAAGTCTCCGTGACGCCATTCTCTCTCTCCCTCCTCGAGCAGCAGTTGTGCATCGGGCGAGTCGCGATGTGCACGCGCGATCCGCTTCTTATACGAGTCTATACAACATGATCGCTAGCCGGAAGGCGAACAGAGCAAGCAACACACATATTACACCCTAATAAGATAAAGCGACGTAGATTTTACAAATGTCATCGCGTACTCTAAATCGATGCTCGGCGAAGCGACATGGAGAGACCTTTCGCGTCCGGCTTTACAGCCGTCATTCATGACAGAGACGTTGCAAGACTGAGTTGCAGGTACAGGCCGCGCTGCCAACTGGATTTATCTAAGCTACGTATACATCGAGCACGACAAGATAACTGGAACGCACAAAGTAAATGCTCAAAACTCTCATCGCGGAAGCGAACAATTCAGGGTCGGAGTTCCGGCCCGGCAGCACAAGGGCAGAAGCGTGAAAAAGCGTGCTATTGAGACTGCGTGCAGTCCGCGACAAGCAATTGCGAGCATTGCTGCTGTCGCCTTGTTGCAGTGGCAAAGCAATGCACGCGTCGTGCGGGGATTGACAGTTCCGACTTCTTCCGGTGCGACGCTGTCGTTGTTTTTTTTTTTACATTTTCATTTCATTATTAGGAACATGACGCTTACCGTAATCCTATCTCTCACTCGTTACTATTGCTACATTTAAACGCAACAATAAAAAGAGCTAAATTTTGTTGTGTTTTCTTGGGTTTGTATTGTCTATTGGTGTCATGTGGGTGTGAATAATGTCGCCTTCCTTACATAATGCTGTTCCTGATAAGTCCTTATTTTTCATATACCAGAATATCGAAACGCTTTGGTAATTCACGTATAGGGATGGGCAAAGCATTATCTTTTTTTTCCCTTTTGGTTCGCAGTACTGTGGCATACAAATGAAGCCAGAAAAAAAAAAACCGATGAGGCGTTTAAAAAATTCTGTAGCAATGCAAAGTACACGTTTAGCCTTAAACGTGTGATCAACGCACACTCAAGAACGTAAAAATTGTTTCATTTTTGCAAAAAAAGAGAAGGGGGTGGGGGAATAAGATGAATAAGTAAAACAAAAGTTCTCAAATATGAGAATAATACTAAATATTACTACACTAATATGTGTACCGCGAGCATGACACTAGACTAAGGATTATGCAAAGAACATTTGCATATTGCAAGATTACTCGACGAGTTCTCAATGCTTCAGAAAAAATTTGCCTCCGCTGTGCTTCAACCGTACTATGTACGTTCTAATGGGGTAATTGGCTCCGAATGTTGTGCGCAGAATCGCGCGAAATAGGCGCTCTCTCTATTGCACGCGGACCTAGTCGGGCGGGATCTTGGCAATAGCAAGAGAACCGTTTTACACAGAGGCAAGGACACCCATAAAGTAAAGGTGTCTTTATTGCTGTAATAAGTGGTTTTTACCGGCCCCCCATCAGCGATGGCTCTAACGTTTCAGCTTCTTTGCATAAACAAGCGCTTGCCAACTTGTCTTATGTGGCACCCCAAAGCACCGATCTCGAACGTGAGGAGCGTACATATTAAGATTCTCTGGCATGGCGCTAAGTTCCAGAGCTCTTAGATCGCCTCCTAATTGTATGCGCGGGTATATACAGGTTGTACTGTGCAGAAGTGTGCGCTCTATGGCCATATATACTGCAGCCGAACGTTGCAGTCAGCCTTCTTAGTAATAATAATAATAATAATAATAATAATAATAATAATAATAATAATAATAATAATAATAATAATAATAATAATAATAATAATAATAATAATAATAATAATAATAATAATAATAATAATAAAGCGATCGACTATGTTATACCCGGTGGCGCAATTGGAACGAAGTTGTGCGTGAGACCAATTTACATGTTACTTTAAAGGGACACTAAAGCGAAACAAAATATCAGTTTAGATTAATGAAGCATTGTTTGAGAACCCTGCAGGCAGTCATTGCAAAAAAAATAGTTTGATAATTAGATGAGAAAATGAAGGTCCAAGTATAAGTATTTGAATTTCGCGCTGAAACCCCAGCGCCGGTACGTCAGCGTGACGTCAAGGATTCCAAAGTATGTTTTCGCATTTGGGCCGCGTTGGCTGAATAAAGGTTCCCGAAACTTGCCATGTTTATTATTTGGTTCCTTTAGAACACAATGTAGTCCGTCTGTACCGCTACATATAATTAGTAGGCCCTAGAAGATGCCATCAAAATCCAAGGCGTCACAGCCCCCAGGTGCGGGAACTTAAGTAGGCGTCGCCACCCGTATTTCGTTCTTGCGCTTTTTCTGACTTACCAAACGTCTTATCGTTGTAAGAGTGGTGTTTTTGCTGTTGTGGAAGGGTAATTTACTGATGCAGAAGAAATCATTTTTCACTTTAGTGTCCCTTTAAGTACTGTACAACGCTGAATCTCAACGATGCCTGGTGTGAAGTGAAAAAAAGAAAAGAAAAAATACATATTTTAAATATATATATATTTACATCTTTTAAAAAGATATAACATAATTAACGATAGCACTGGATATCTTAGGAGCTGTCTCAATGTACGTCGCGTAAACTGATATCGCATATATTGTTTTTGCTGAGAAGCCTGAAAGAAGCTTGTATAAGTTAAAGCCGGCTTTCAATTTAGGGGCGGATTACTTTCTTGTCAAATGTATCTTAAAGAGCAGTTCAACGCCTTGTGCGCGGTGCGTTCTGCCTTTTTTTTTTTCTATCGTCATGATTGCGACGGGAGCCTTAAACGTCGCTGACGTCTTAAGCATAAATTGAACCTCGTAAACGGGTCTAATGATAGTTCGTATACACCCGCACGAAAAGCACGACCAAGTGATGAATTGTAATGACTGTTAAAGGCAACTTGAACTCGCGGACAGCTGAGATCCTTTTACTTTGTTTAGTGTCTCACTGCAGCCAAAACTACAGCAAACAAAATTGAAGAATAAGCGCGGACAGGGAAAAGACAGACATGTGTCAAGAATCACGTGCATAGTTCAGTATTCAACCCTTGCGAACCGGTTTAGCAATTTTGTTCTTTATTTCACGCACTGCTTTTCCTCAACGTCGTGCTCTCTACCGCTATTGCACGTTTCGTCGAATTACGACGTCAACTATTCTGGTGAATGTGTTAACTGTTACTTCACTGATGAATTTGTCTGCCGTATGATATCGCATTTCATTGATAGTACCGCGCGCTTATTGCACTTGCATCTCTATATCGTTTATGTCAGGTGAACGTGATTGCGCTATACATATTTACTGAATAATAGTTATTATTCGATGCATGTAAGGTTTCCTTAGATAAATAAATGAATAATTTCTGAGCTAAATGGACGTTGCCATCCTTGCAGCGCGGTAGTTAACAAAGTAAACATTTTAGCAATTAACAAATTAACATGTTTCTGTTATATACAATATTACTCGCGTTTATATATATATATATATATATATATATATATATATATATATATATATATATATATATATATATATATATATATATATATATTTGTGTGTGTGTGTGTGTGTGTGTGTGTGTGTGTGTGTGTGTGTGTGTGTGTGTGTGTGTGTGTGTCTATCATCAGCCTGGTAACGCCCACTGCAGAGGGCAATGGCTTCTTCCATACTTCTCCAACTACCCAGGTCCTGTACTAATTGTGGCCATGTCGTCCCTGCAAACTTCTTAATCTCATCCGTCCACCTAACTTTCTGCCGCCCCATGCTACACTTCCCTTCCCTTGGAATCCATTCCGTAACCCTTAATGATCATCGGTTATCTTCCCTCCTCATTACATGTCCTGCCCTGCCCACACCCCAGTCCATTCTTATTCTTCTTATTATTTCAGTTTCATGATCGGGATACGCAGTCACTACCTGCCCTAAGTAGATGTATTCCCTTACCACTTCCAGTGCCTCGCTACCTATTCTAAACCGCTGTTCTCTTCCGAGACTGTTAAACATTACTTTAGTTTTCTGCAGATTAATTTTTAGACCCACCCTTCTGCTTTGCCTCTCCAGGTCAGTAAGCATGCATATGTATGTATATATATATATATATATATATATATATATATATATGTATATATATATATATATATATACCAGTCACGCCAGACCCCATGCATGCTTTGAACTATAGGGATTCAACCGGCTGCAGTGAGATAACAGGTACATGCTGTTTCGTGGCATATTGACAAATAAGTTCCGCAGTTTCGTCATGGTGTGTACAACCTTTGGGCTCGTTTAAACCAGAGCCGCTACATTTTGCTTGCCTATAAAGAGTAACAGAGGCGTATATGGGATTACTTACCGGTTCTCGTGCGACCGCGGCCACCTCGTATGCAGCTTTCCTCGTCCGGTTCGATGTTGGCGTCCCGTAATCAGGTCGTAAATTCTGCCTTCGGTCCAACAGCCCCGCGCGACTTCTGCGAAGTGTCCTCGTCGGCTTCTGTGTACTTCCACGTGCGCGGGAGAATTTGACTGAGGTATTCGCAGCTGGCTCAGTACCTAAAGGTCTCCTGCAAAGATAAGAATTAATACAAAATTTAGAGAAAACATTTCGGCCGGAATTCGTCTACCACGACTGTAATAAGTACGCGAATAGCAGAAACGCATCGTGTACGAGGCGTGTATACTGGTTCCGGCCCTTCTCTCTCGCCGCTTTCTTCTAGACACGCTGCGCCATTTAGCGTCGTTGCCGCGAACTCCGCGCCTATACCCAACGACGCATGCGCAGTGGTTCGTACCCATGGCAACGGCCCACATTTCTGGACTGCACTTCGGCCCATACTTTTGCTAAGATAGAGAGCTGAAAAAAGGAAAACTGGTCGGCCATCTCAAGTATGCTATTCGCATTAAACCGGTATACATCCTCCCACGTCGCATATCAGAATGGTGTCGAAAAAAAATATATATCTGGCTACCGCTTCCGACACAACGCGAGGGCACGGCCCTCAAAAAAAATATTCATTCATGGCACAGTACGGAGGTTTTCCTGTGAAGTCTACCATCAATTATACATATGTATCACGTGATTTTATGGCCTGGCAATATCTGTCAACTAACCCCTTTAAGTTTTCTCAAAAGTGTCGATTCGGAAGTCTGTGGGCGGCAGTAGGTTAAAGGAAATAAATTTTGACCACTGTCACTACATTATACCATAAATAGAGAGAAAAAAGGGGGTCATAACAAGGCAAAGTGGTGTATACAGGACGTCAGTACCAATCGATTGTCTACAGTTATACCATCCAAGACATACTCACTAAAAGAACATGTACTAATACTTTTTTCCGACAGTGATATAGCTATTCGGCCATATAACACGGCACAGACAAGGCACAGTAATTTTCGTTACAATAAGTTGTTTTTATGTTTAAAAGGGTGTAATGAAACACTTACAGTGAAAACGGGATAGTCTATATATTAGCTTTACCAGCCATAACATCTTCAGCCAGGCGTTTTCTGCCTCGAAATCCTTCGCGAGTGCTGTAACCTTAGGGAATAAAGCACACCAGGGCACAACGAAAAAAAAAATCCTCTTGAATAGGTTTACCGTGAATGCCTTATACGCCGATATAAACCTGCCTGCACCGCCTATGACTTCACGACGCAAACGACAGATGACCTTTACTTCTGCGCAAAAAAGAAAAAAAAAGAAAGAACAGTTGCCTCAGCAACGTGCGTCGATGTTCTATTTGTCCCACAAGTGCAGGTATACAAGTGATATTCCCCTTTCCCCCTACTCACACTGAGGTGGGGGAAAGGGGAATATAAAGAGGAAAATAGGGAGATAGTGAGCACTGAGTGCGTGTGGGAGGATGCACAGGGACACTATTAACGGTCTCTTAAGCCAGTACACTTCAAGTAGTGTGCTAGTGCACGAATCGCTTTTCGTGCCAGTGACGGGTGTGGCCACGGTCCGAGTATCCTTGATTCGGAGAACGGTCTCGAGTCCAGTCGGTTTAAAGCTCTCCGCAGAGAGAGGTGTTGTTCGTTGTAGCTAGGTATACAATATGTGCTCGATGGTTTCCTCGCACCCAGAGGAGTCGCACATCTGGCTGTCGGCCATTCCCATACGACAGGAGTAAGCGTTCGTGGGCGCCACTCCCAGCCACAAGCGGCACATAAAGTTTGTTTCGCCGCGGAAAAGGCTATAGATGGCAGTTGTAGCCGTAGCGTGGGGTTCAGTTTATGCAATCGGCAATTGAAGGCACTTGAACTCTAGAGATCTTGTGACTTTTCGCGTGCAAGAAGGCGAAGTTCCCTGGCAGCTTCCGACATGGTCAATGGCATTGGACGCGTCTGGGTGTTGTCGTGGGCAACCGGGCAGCCCTGTCAGCAAAGTCGCTGCCGACGATGCCACATTGAGCTCCTGCTCAATGTGGCATCGTCGGCAGCGACGATGCCATTGAATCCATTGAAAGAAAATGTGGTGCCCTCTTTCCAGAGCATGGTGGTGTACTTCCCTGATGTCGGATATCATCTGCTTGTAAGTTCTGGGATGTAATGCAAACTTGATGCTGTGAAGAGCAAACTCGAGACACCAAACGCAAGCGACAACGGCGGACTGCGGGCATACCGTCACTGACGTCGTTCTCTGCGTCGCAGCCGAACGTGTGTGTAACTTAATTAAGAAACACAAAGACGTAACCAATAATTGAGAAGTACTTTAATGAACCGTCGGGATTTACCCAGTGATAAACACTGCGGCCGCACGTTTCAGCTTCGGTGGTTAAGTATCTGTACGGAGTGCTTGGGCTGATCGTTTTTTTTTTTTTTCGTTCCATCGCTCTTTGCGCGGTCCTTAACGTGTTCTCGAGCTTCTCTGTTAACCTACAAGTTTCCGCCCCGTATGTTAGCACCGGTAGGGGGCAACGATTGCACACTTTTATTTTCGATGACAGTGGTAAGCTCCCAGTCACGATTTCGTAATTCCTGCCTGCACATCAACCCAGTTTTATTCTTCTGCAATTTTCCTCCTCATGGTCTTCTTTACGTTGATGCGTTTCCAGCCATACTCATAACCTTACTCATGAAGAGTAATTTTCCATTCAACTTCTCCCTACAAAACATCTACAAAGCGGCTTTAAAGTACCTTTCTCTGCATATTGCTAGGGGTGGCCAGCGCAACTCCTACGAAGGACAAAAGGAAGTGTACGATACGAGCGATCGTACCAACCACCTTCTTTTGTCCTTCGTCCGGGTTGCGATGGCCACAGCTATATAGGAATATGATCAGTCACCAACTCGCCCAGCTTGCTGTATTAATTTATCTTTCTGTGTTCACAGTGCAAAGCATATGTGTTTTAAAAAAAAATTACCATGCATTCTTGAACTTCAAACAGCCGCTATATAGCTTAGCGGTGACGGCACTGCCCTGCTGACCTCGAGGTCGCGAGTTCGATCCCTGCCGCGCGGTCACATTTCGATGAGAGCAAAATGCAAAAACAAAACGCTCGTTTACTATAGATTTATGTGCAAGTTGCAGAACCGCAGTTGGTCAGAATTAGGCCGGAGTTCTCCACTATACGGCAGGCCTCATGCATAACCAGAACGCAGTTCCGGCGCGTAAAGCTCACTAACTTACCACTTTATTTTCATAATTCACGAAATGGCATTGAATTCTGCTTGTTTCACTTGCGTGGCTCGGTGCCACTCATGCATTGTGCTGAATTGTGCATTGAATTGTGCATTGTGCTGAAGCCGGGAAACCATGACGGCGCACTTGGGACTGCAATTTTCCGCAGTCACCTTGACCTTCCGGGTGCGCCTATCTGCATACAGATAGGCGCACCCGGAAGGTGTGTTCCTTTTGTTCCCTTTAGCAATAGAAACAAACCTTGCGCAGGCTATGTCCATCTAATGAGTTTTGGCGGATCTGTATGGCCAGCATATGGTGTTGTCGATTATCTAAATAATTCTTGCTAGACACGTCAGTGAGTAGATAAAAGCGGGAGAACTCAACGGAACCACGCCAATGACCTGCTCTTCAAGAAGACAGCCACGCCCTTCACGAATGATCATAAGGCTAAAATGATCCTGGCTCTAGGGGCGGCACAGAGCGACAAGAGGAAGGCATTCAAGCTATTCCGGATGTGGCGTTGTGGAGGACGCCCTATAGTCCGTCAACAATACTTATAACGTAGGAAGTCATTTTCGAGACGGATAGATTCACAAGAAAACGACACAGGACTGCGACGGCAGTTGAGGAGACGGAAACGAATGTGTTGGCACTTTTTTTTTTTTTTTGCTGCTAACACTCACGGTAGTGTCCGCGACGACAGTGCGAAGGCCGGAACCTCAAGGTCATCAGTGTGGAGCATTAAAAAAATTGTCTTTGCAATGTACATCTTCCATGTACATGTACATCTTCATCAAAAACTTGAAGACCAAGATTTTGAAAGCAGACTTGACTTCGTCCATTGGATTTTCAAGAAATGTGAAGAACCAGACTCTCTCACTCGTGTGCTTTGGACGGATGAGGCTAATTTCTCATGAAACGCACAAGTTAATGTTCACAACGCGCACTACTGGAGTGACAGGAATCCCCACTGGCTGGCGCAAACACGACACCAATACCGGTGGTCGTTTGCTGTTTGGTGCGGTATTTTTGATGGCAACATCATCCGACCCATCTTTTTTTGACAACCCACTAACGACCCAACGCTACATCAACGACATCCTCGGGGGTTCCACGAACGAAGTCTGTTGCAACGTTCCACTTGCGCACCTTCAGAACATCTGGTTTCAACACGGTGCATGTGCTCCTACGCATTGTAGTCGCTAACCTCGAGCGTGGCTCGACAAGCTTTTTCATGGACAGTGGATTGGCCGGCACGGACTTGCGGGCTGGCCTGCAAGGTCGCCGGACATGGTACCTCTGGTCTTTTCTTTTTTGTGTGTGTGGAGCTACGTGAAAGATCACGTGGATAGAAGCGAAACTACCACACCGGACGCCCTAAAGGCAAAAATAAGCAGACTCTGCCGCGAAGTTTCAACGTCATTAGTCAAAGCTGCAACAGCACAATTAAGTGTTGGAAAGAAGCAAATTAAGTACTGGGGAGGTATTCTGTAGGAGTCCACCTAGTGGACTGTCCATTTCGGCCATTCCTGATTGGCTAGGGCCACTCGTCTCCTCCTCGCTCGTACAGCCGCATCCAATCAGCCGCGGCCGAAATGGGCAGTCCACTAGGTGGACTCTTACAGAATACCCCTCCTGTACTGCTTCAGACGGTGACCTGTTTGAGCAGTGGAAAATAAACGCTCTCTAAACTGGTATAAAACGTGACTGTTTAACGCACCTTCACGATGTCACTTTATCTTTACATAAAAAAGAAAGCTTGAGAGAAAGAAATAGGTAAAAAACTGCTTTGTATTGCCTCTTTTCCGGAGTTCAAGAGACAGAAGTGTAAATGGCTTAACCAGTTGCACCGTTTGATGTTTCTTTGTGGGCGGCTGAGACACCTGTTTGGATCCGACCGCTGGTACGATCTGTTGGGAACTCGGCGCTGACGCCCGTGGTTGTACCTGGGTCGCAAGCCCCAAGGGTAGCGTTGGCCTGGCGGCCTGGGGTACAATTGGAAGCATCCGAAGGTCCCGGCAAAGCAAGAGTCGACTGGTAACAACGAAACAACTTGTTTATTTTAACATCGCAAAGAGTTGGCGGTCAGGTTTGACCGAAGTAGAGAGACGGGAGAGCACTTCACTCAACAGAAGAAATCGGAGCCCCTCCTTTTGGCGTCCGGGGGCAGCTGTTTTTATACTCTCGCAGTTGAGGGCAAGAAGGAACCCCTCAAAAGACGAGCACGTGAATGTACAATGGGCTAATGGTGACGCACACTGTCGTAGCGATGCCGTAGCACCATGTCGAGCACGATCTCGTAGCACCCTGTCGTGGCGCTGCCGGTCGGACACAATGACTGTAATGAGAGGATGGTCCCTGCTTTGGCATCGCCTGTTTCGGGCACAATGACTGGAACGAGATCCCTGCTTTGGCATCGCCTGTTTCGGGCCCAATGACTGGAATGAGATCCCTGCTTTGGCATCGCCTGTTTCGGGCACAATGACTGGAATGCGAGGATGATCCCTAGGCGGTCGCATCGCCGCAGTCGCGCCTGGAAACACCTGGCGATGAGTGTTGCGGCGACGACGATCGGGCCAAAATGTCTGCCGCCCCGCCGCAGTCGCGCCGGCAAAACCACGTGTCGCAGGCGAAACGCAACAGACCGCCCCGCCGGGGGAAGGAGATCCCGATGGACAGGGGACTGCATCCGCTGTCCGGAGGGATGTCGCTCGATGATGCTCATAACCGAAGTCGGGCGTCCCTCGACGTTTCTTGAGCGCAGCGCACAGAGAAGGCCTCGTTCTCTAGTTCAGGTTCGCACGGGACACTGCAAAGTGACTTCGGGAGAGTTCACATTTTTGTTCTCGTTCCCGGCAAGCGTTAGAACTACGCTGAAACTCAACCGCTCAGTCAGCAAGCACGGCACAACCCTCACTAAGCCCTGCCAGGCTCTTTCCCCTTTTTATACCACTGCCTAGTTCCTTACAGTAGTCTAGCATCACTCAGAACGCGTCCACAAATTGAAAAATTGCACTAGAAAGCATATCATCACTTTGAAACACTAAACAAAAGCAATATGTTAAAAAAAAAATCCTGCCTCAGGAAGAAAACATCAGTAACAAACAATTTTGAGGCTGATTCCTACGTTAGGGGCTTCGACTTAAGCCATCGGCGTTACCGTTGAGACTCCCCTTTTTGTAACGCACCTCAAAGGAATATTGTTGTAAAGCGAGGCTCCAGCGCAGGAGGCGGCCATTTTTGGGAGAGATGGTCTGCAGCCATTGGAGAGGGCAGTGATCCGTCTCAATGATAAACCTCGAGCCGGCTAGATAGCATGTCAATTTCTGAACGGCCCACACGAGACATGCACACTCTTTCTCGGTGGCGCTATACGCCTGCTCACGACTGGTCAGCTTACGACTAGCATACAGGACGGGGTGTTCTACTTCTCCCTTTTCCCGTTGGCACAGTACAACGCCCATGCCTCGCTCACTAGCATCGCACTGAACAATGAACCCTTTTGTATAGTCTGGCGATCGTAGCACAGGCTGGCTTGTTAGGGCACTCTTTAGGGCGCTAAAAGCTCTTTCCTTTGTCTCGTCCCAGACGACTGTTTGAGGCTCTGTCTTTCTTAGAGCATCCGTCAGGGGAGCCGCGATATCAGAGTACCTAGGGATGTACCTCTGATAGTAGCCGGCGACACCCAAGAACGACCGAATATCGGTCTTTGTGCGCGGTTGCGGAAAGTCTCGCACAGCGGCCACTTTTATTTCAGAGGGGCGGCGACGACCCTGACCAATCACGTGACCGAGGTAGACAACCTCGGCCTGTGCTAACTGGCACTTAGGAGCCTTGACTGTCAAGCCTGCTTCGCGCAGGCGGGTTAGCACTGCCCGCAAGTGTGTCATATGCTCAGACCAGGATGCGGAGAATATCGCTACGTCGTCTAGATACGGTAAAGCGAATTCTTGCTGTCCCCGCAACACTTTATCCATGAGGCTTGAAAAACAGTATGGCGCGTTCTTCAAACCAAAACTCAACACTTTAGGACGGAATGTTCCCATTGGTGAAATGAACGCCGCATACCTACTAGCCTCTTCTGTAAGTGGAACCTGCCAATAACCCCTGACAAGATCTAGGGTGGAAATAAACTGAGCGCTACTAACTTTCTCAAGGCGCTCCTCGATGTTAGGGATCGGATAAATTTGATCCTTAGTGATGGAATTAAGCCTGCGGTAGTCGACGCAAGGACGAGGTTCCTTGCCCGGTACCTCAACTAAAATCAAAGGGGACGTATAATCACTCTCACCTGCCTCAATAACACCGAGCTGTAGCATTTTCTTTACCTCAGCCTCCATAATATCGCTCTGGCGGGGTGACACCCGATACGCCTTGGATCGTACTGGCTCTGTGGAGGTAAGTTCTATATCATGAGTAAGTACAGAAGTCCTACCAGGCCTCTCAGAGAACAGACCTTGAAACTCTTGTAATAGCTGGTGTAGTTCGGTTTTCTGCTCGGGCGACAGCGGTGCTTTACTGATAAGGTCACTAATGACTTGACCGGTGTCTTCCCTGTTCGTCACTGAGCCTAGTCCCGGAAGCTCGACTGGAAGCTCTTCAGGAACGTTTACCATCATGCACACCACTGCTTCCCTTGGTCTATAAGGTTTGAGCAGATTACAGTGGTAAACTTGCTGTGCTTTCCGCTTTCCTGGCAGACTTACCACGTAGTTAACGTCCGACAGTTTCTGAACAATTCGTGCTGGGCCCTCCCACTGCACGTCTAGTTTGTTGTTTAGCGATGTGCGCAATATCATGACCTCATCGCCAACCTCAAAACGACGGGCCCTGGCTGTCCGATCATAATAAACCTTGGCCCTCTGCTGGGCCTTTGTCATTGCTTCACCTGACAACTCCTGTGCCCTTCTTAAGCGTTCGAGGAGCTTAAGTACGTACTCCACCACGACTGGGTCGTCGCCCCTACCTTCCCATGATTCTCGAAGCATGCGAAGCGGAGATCGAAGCGAGCGACCGTACACCAGTTCAGCTGGCGAAAACCCCGTAGCTGCATGCGGCGCGGTCCTTAAAGCAAACATCACCCCAGGCAGACACAGCTCCCAGTCAGTTTGATGTTCAAAACACAAGGCTCTCAACACGCGCTTCATGACGGAGTGGAGCTTCTCAACGGAATTCGACTGTGGGTGGTACACTGAGCTGTGTAACAGCTTTACCCCACACCTTTCGAGAAAAGTTGTCGTCAAAGCGCTAGTAAACACTGTGCCCTGATCTGATTGGATTTCCGCAGGAAAACCAACTCGCGCAAATATGGACAGTAGTGCATTAACTATCTCAACTGAGCTGAGTTCTTTAAGCGGCACTGCTTCAGGGAACTTTGTCGCTGGGCAGATCACAGTCAAAATGTGTCTGTACCCCGTGGCTGTTACCGGCAGAGGTCCCACAGTATCAATAACGAGCCGTCTAAAAGGCTCCGTAATGATAGGTACCAATTTCAACGGCGCCCTTGATTTGTCCCCTGGTTTGCCGACCCGCTGACAAGTGTCACATGTCCTCACGAAATGGTCTGCGTCCCGAAAACACCCTGGCCAATAGTACTCTTGCAAGAGACGGTCCTTAGTTTTCTTAACTCCTAGGTGTCCGGACCACGAACCCCCGTGTGACAAGCGCAACAGATCCTGACGATAGCATTGAGGCACGACCAGCTGATCGAACTCCACTCCTCTGCGGTCTAGATACTTCCGGTACAGGACTCCACCTCTTTCCACAAAACGCGCAGTTTTCCTGGCGATACCTTCTTTGACATTGCAGCGCACGTTTTCCAGGCTGCCATCCTTTTTTTGCTCGGCTATCAAAGCCGTCCGGCTGACTTTTATCAACCTATCAAGTCCGTCTGACGTAGGCGCGATGAGCAAATCAGTAGATAGCTCTTCTAACTTTCCCGCGTCGGGCGTTTCCTCTCCAGTATCTGGCGCCTTTAACGTTACAGACTCAAGTTTATTCAGTTCGGGCTGAATATCAGCTTGCTGCGCCTCTGACCCTTTTTCGTTGTTTGATAACGTCGGCCCCGCAACTACCGCCTTTGCAGCGAGCTCCCGAACCTTCGATCTGGTTAAGGCCTGAACACTAGCTTCACCAAACAAAAGCCCCTTCTCGCGCAGGAGGTGATCGGACCTGTTTGAAAATAGGTACGGGTACTGGGGTGGCAGCATAGATGACACTGCCGCCTCTGTCTCAAGCGCTCCGAAAGGTCCTTCAATAAGCACCTTTGCCACTGGCAGACACACGCTATGAGCTTCCACGGCTTGCTTGATCCACGCGCACTCGCCCGTGAACATATGGGGTTCTACGTAAGATGGGTGAACTACATCCATCGTAGCTGCGGAATCGCGAAGCACTCGGCACTCTTTCCCGTTCACGAGGAGGTCTCGCATGTAAGGCTCGAGAAGCTTCATGTTCTCGTCAGTGCTGCCTATTGAAAAAAACACAACTTTTGGTGTTGTTTCCGGACACTGCGCCGAAAAGTGACCCGGCTTCTGGCACGTATAACACAAGCGCGCTCGCCTCATCTCGAACCGCTTTCTGCGTTTGGCTGCCGCCGTCTCTTTACGTTTGGTCGGACTGCTTTCGCTCGCATCCGCACTACGCGTGTCCCCCTTTAATCTCATGGGTGTGAACTTCGGCCTCTCAAACTTCGAGCCAAATTCACCCTTTTGACCGTCCTTAGCTCCGCGAGCTCGACGCGTCACAAACTCCTCGGCTAGCTCAGCGGCTCTAGCCACCGTACAAACGTCTGGCCTATCCAAGACCCAGTATCGCACGTTCTCCGGTAACCGACTATAAAACTGTTCTAGCCCGAAACACTGCAGAACTTTATCGTGGTCACCAAACGCTTTCTCTTCTTTGAGCCACTCCTGCATGTTCGACATAAGCCTATACGCAAACTCTGTATATGACTCACTTCTGCCTTTCTCATTTTCCCGAAACTTCCGACGGAACGCCTCCGCAGACAGCCGGTACTTTTTTAGCAGGCTCGATTTTACTTTGTCGAAATCCTCTGCTTCCTCTCTATCCAAGCGAGCGACTACGTCGGCCGCCTCGCCGGGTAACAAAGTGAGCAAGCGCTGTGGCCACGTTTCCCGAGAGAACCCCTGCTTCTCGCACGTTCGCTCAAAGTTAACCAGGAACAAACCAATGTCCTCTCCAAGCTTAAACGGCCGCATCAGGTCAGTCATTTTGAACAATACGCGTTCTCCTGCACCGTGTGCCTGACTTCCATTACGAGCGCGTTCCATCTCTACCTCGAGACGCTTCATTTCCAAAGCGTGTTCGCGCTCTTCTTTTTTCTCTTGTTGCTCTCGCTCTTTCTGTTCTTTACGTTCACGCTCTTCTTTTTCTTTCTGTTCTTTAAGTTCGCGCTCCTGTCTTTTTGACCTCTCCTCAATAGTCTCAAGGCATTCCGACAGCTCGTCATCCTCAGCCTCTAACTCAAGAATAGCCTTTAGCAGTTCAGGTTTTCTTAGTTTGTCTGAGACATCCAGACCCAACTCTCTTGCAAGCTCCAACAATTTCGGTTTGCGCAACGACTTCAAATCCATGGCTGCTCTGAATGCTGCTTTCTCTACTGCTTACTATTGTCTTGCCGCAAACTAACCCGGCAGCAACGACAACCACAATTACCAGCTCTGTTTCTAACACTAACAAAAGCCTGGCAAAGCTCAGAAGAAGAAAGTCCCGCACTCACCAAACCTCGCAGGCAGGAATTCCGCGCAGTCGTTCCGCTGCAGGCAACCAGTCGTCACACAGGGCTCGTTGCACTGCTCCCGGATCGTCGTTGAGCTGCTCAGCATACCGTCAACTGCATCTCTTCGCTGCTAGCCTCCGTTGTCGCGATCTCACCGCTGGCAGACAGTTGTTTGAAGTCGGAGGCGATCTCACCGCTGCCAACCAGATGTTTGGGATCCGACCGCTGGTACGATCTGTTGGGAACTCGGCGCTGACGCCCGTGGTTGTACCTGGGTCGCAAGCCCCAAGGGTAGCGTTGGCCTGGCGGCCTGGGGTACAATTGGAAGCATCCGAAGGTCCCGGCAAAGCAAGAGTCGACTGGTAACAACGAAACAACTTGTTTATTTTAACATCGCAAAGAGTTGGCGGTCAGGTTTGACCGAAGTAGAGAGACGGGAGAGCACTTCACTCAACAGAAGAAATCGGAGCCCCTCCTTTTGGCGTCCGGGGGCAGCTGTTTTTATACTCTCGCAGTTGAGGGCAAGAAGGAACCCCTCAAAAGACGAGCACGTGAATGTACAATGGGCTAATGGTGACGCACACTGTCGTAGCGATGCCGTAGCACCATGTCGAGCACGATCTCGTAGCACCCTGTCGTGGCGCTGCCGGTCGGACACAATGACTGTAATGAGAGGATGGTCCCTGCTTTGGCATCGCCTGTTTCGGGCACAATGACTGGAACGAGATCCCTGCTTTGGCATCGCCTGTTTCGGGCCCAATGACTGGAATGAGATCCCTGCTTTGGCATCGCCTGTTTCGGGCACAATGACTGGAATGCGAGGATGATCCCTAGGCGGTCGCATCGCCGCAGTCGCGCCTGGAAACACCTGGCGATGAGTGTTGCGGCGACGACGATCGGGCCAAAATGTCTGCCGCCCCGCCGCAGTCGCGCCGGCAAAACCACGTGTCGCAGGCGAAACGCAACACACCTTACGTACGTTTGGTTTATTTTTTATTGAAGCAAACCCCTCAGCAACCCTTTTCTGTTCTTCCGAGAGCAGCTTTTCTTTTTTTTCATGCTCTTTGCGCATTGTGTGTTTTCTTTTTAACATTGGTTGAATTTTTTTTGCAGTTCTGTTTCATGATACGCGAAGGTTGCCAAGTGCCACATGATCCAGCACAACATTCTTGTTGACCGCAGATGTTGACGCTTATCGCACCACGCTCTAGTTAGGTCGTGAAACCTCTCGAGCGATCCTACGTGACGAAGCCTGGTTCAATGCGGCGATAAACGAATGTCGCCTTGTATACTTCAAAGGTTGCTTGAAGGCGCGTTAGTAGTGGCGCGAGAGCGCGCATCTATTTCGTATATCGCGGGCTTTTTTTTTTTTGTGTGTGTGTGTAAGAAACAACCAGGCACACTTCAGCACAAAATTAATGCTTGATTCGGAGGTTATTTAAGGTGCCCTACAACTTTGTAATTGACAAGTTTGCGATTCAAGCAAATAATTAAAGGTTTACTAATTAAAAGAAATTGATTATTAAATAATACTTCTTGACAAAAATGAAGTACTGGCTGTAAGTGCACAAGAGTGCTGCTACAATGCAGTCGGTACGATTTTCTGGAGCTCTTGAGCTGTTTTAAAATCTTGCTCCAAGTTAATTGGGACACCCGGTATATAAACGAGAAGAAAGGGGGACTGGGTTAACCGAGGGTCCCGTTTCTTATTAATGATATTATAAGAATCCAACAAAGACACCAATTACAACATAGGGGAAATTATTTGTACTTACTAACTGAATTAAAGAAATAATAAATTAATGGCAATGAAAGTGAATGAAAAAACAACTTTCCACAGGTGGGGAACGTATGTGTTTCCCCACTTGCGGCAAGTTGTTTTTGTCATTCAATTTAATTGCCATTAATGTATTATTTCTTTAATTCAATTAGCAAGTACGAGTAATTTCCCCGATGTTGTCCTTGCTGATTTTGTTTGTTGCCTTATTATTATATGATACATATATACACTTGAACATCCGGCATATGAGCATAACGCCCTGCTCCTGTGAAAGTTCTAGCAACCCATAAATTGGTAGCTTTTAAAACTGACGGAACTGAGTCACAGGCGTTGGCGTGCGTATACACAATTTTTTTTTAATTTTTCATACGTGTGAAGCTATTGCTATTACGGATAACTCGGATCAATAATGCTTATTGTCATTATTATTGTCACTACTACTGTCATATATTTTTAATATATATATATATATATATATATATATATATATATATATATATATATATATATATATATATATTAGTGCCATGACGTGCATTAGCGCGATGAGCTTCTAAGTGCCTGTAAAGTGTGCAAATAAATAATTTTTTATATCACTTCAGGCATCTATATTAAGCCAGAAGGGAGAAAAAAGAAACAATGGTGACACCGTGTTTATAAGTTCTGGCAGCAGCTTTTCGTGTTGACGTACATTTTTACCGTGTTTCCTCAAAGCTTTATCAACTGCTTATCAAATACGAAGGCTTCACACTGACATGCATGGCTTTTCACTTACTGAAAGAGGTAACCTTTCGCAACTGCCGAGAATAAATGACTTAATGAGCGATATTACCGCGAGATTCCTGACGTGACGTGACACTGGCTTGACTGAGAATATATATATATATATATATATATATATATATATATATATATATATATATACATATATATATATCCATGAACTACGAGGACAGCTGATCTGTGGTTTCTACTCATTCTTTAACACTGCCAATCAATGTACACATTTAAGGGTGCAAATCAGTTCACAGTGAATCGACACTTTTCCAAGAAACAAATTCAGACAAAGTGCTGTCTCTACGAGAATGAACATATGTGTTTCACTTTCAGGTTGGTTGATTAGGCATAATTCCTTGCACTGCCATTCATCCCCCCCCCAAAAGAAAGAAAAAAAGAAACCGTAAGATATCCACATAGTCCCACCACAGATCGAACGCCGTATCAGTACTTTCACGCTGAAAAACAACTAATTTTACACGTATATGAAAACAGAAAAACAACGCTTGAATTCTAATATGTCATCACAGGCCATTTGCGTGATCTTTCAGTGTACACATATAGGGCTCCCGCTGCCACTAGGCACATCCGCGTTTGAAATTCGAGATACACTGTAAGATAATTTACACCCTAAAAAGTGAAAAAGGGTGTAAATGTGTCTATAACTCACATTCTTCGGGTGTTATCTATATAACGGACACCCTAAGGGTGTGAGTTGTACACACATTTACACCGTTTTTCACTTTTTAGGGTGTAAATTATTTTACAGTGTAGTCGCAGTGACGTGCACGGAGTAATCCTTCAACTACTCTATTCTTTATGCGAAAAATAATAACGATGAGGCAGCAGGGGCATTTCTAAATTGATTTGTAAGCGTAAATGGCCACCGGTTGTCATATACGTTGGTAAGAGTTATACAACAGTAACATGCGAGTGTGGAATACGAAATGGAGGTCAGCGGCAGTGTGCCAGTGAATGGTCCCGTATAAATGGTTACGTGATGGGTAATATAAACAGAATAGCCTACTGCAAGACAGCTACGCAGACAACACGCGCCTCTTTCCTTTCTTGCTTGCTTTCTTTTTATCAGTAGGGACTTCAGACTC
This sequence comes from Dermacentor variabilis, assembly GCF_050947875.1. NCBI lineage: Eukaryota > Metazoa > Arthropoda > Arachnida > Ixodida > Ixodidae > Dermacentor > Dermacentor variabilis. The sequence goes on from NC_134572.1 coordinate 136,113,069, forward strand.
GGGCAAGCTACGCGGCACACTTCTGTGTACGATATCAAGTTAATGTCGCGTTTACATTACGATATAATATTCGGCAAGGTCGGTGTTGCGCAGCATTCCTTTTCACTAGACTTGTTTTTTTAAATAGAAAGGAAAAAGAATAATGAAAGAGAAAAGAAGAATTGGAACAGCATGGTTTGTTCTGTCGGATTTGAGAGGAAAGAAAGAGAACGTCGCCCATGCACGCGCCTGTTTGTAATGAGTCGACAATCGCTGACGTAATCCTGAAGCGGCGACAGAGTTGCCTAGAGGAGAAGATGGAAGCAGGGAGACAGCTCGGCCGATTTGCTCTTGCTTCGAAGTCTCATTCCTCATTTCACGTCGACGACAACGCGCGACGTGGAGATGGAGAAAATATCTCAGAAAAAAGAAAAATGGCGCGTCCACTCCGCCCTTGCAGCTGGCAATCAAGGGCGCGTCACAGCCTCGAACCAATAGAAGCACTCCAGGGAGCGTGGAGAGGAGCGCGTAGGGAGGTTCCGGGCGCCGCTGCCCAATGTCGAGCCAGGCGGTGGGCTGACGCACTCGGCTCCGCCCTCTCGCGTCCACGCGGGGCTCCACTTCTCTCCCAGTCGGGCGGCAGGCACGCATCGTGCGAGCTCGGCGGTGCGAGCGCGTTCAAATTACCATTGCAGATTGTGGAGGAGCGAGTTGCTCGCACGCGCTCCTCGGTCACCGAGGACTGTTCGAAGATAGGCCACCGGCGAGCGATTTATGGTTCAATACTCGCGTCTTATCACCGCGCTTTGTGCCTCTCTGCAAGGTGAAGGTCGTGCTCTCTTTCTTTTTCCGCCTCTTATTCCTTCGCTATCGGTTTGTCGCTCTATCGCTCCCTCTTCTGTATACTTCCACCTTGGCACGAAGAATAATGATGTGACCGTGGTGAAAAGAGGAAAAACGAAAGGAAAGAAAGATGGCGTAGCGCAGGAGCTCGGTACTGGCGGCTCTCTCAAAACGCTTTTCGATCGGGCCACTTGGCTTGCTTCGCGGTGGTGATAATCGACGCCGAGCACTGGTCCGACGCGCGTATATTTATGCGTACGGCACTATCGAGAAGCGCGCGCTCACTCCGACTGTGTGCGTTATCCGATGACCGCTTCTCATAACTCACCGACTTGAAAGGCCATCCGTCGCTGCGGAGTGAAACGAAAGCAGTCCAAGATTGATAACGCTGACCTTGTGGTCTTCTTCAGCCTTCCTACCGCCTTTGTTTCTATTTCTTTTTTAATCTACCGGGGGGAAAAAGAAGAACGTTGCTTTGCTACGTCTGGGTGGACTTCTGCTTCAGCCCTGGTATACTTCGCGCACTCTGCGGTTGTTGCTTTTCCGCTGGTCATTTATATAATCTATAACCAAGCGTGACTATATTATTTTGTCGAGTAAGTGCACTACAGAGTTGGACAGACGGCTAGCGTCTGTTGATCGGATTAATCATACTACACTTTAAAAAGAAGCTATATGATTACGGATTCCGTGGAGCGTTTTTCCCACTTATGCAAAGCTACTTGAGTCATCGCGAGCAGCAGGTACAACTGAGTAACCACAAATCAGCCTTTCGATCCCTAAGAATCGGAGTACCACAGGGAAGCATCCTACGGCCTCTAATCCTTAATGTCTATATTAGTGGCGTAGTAAAAATAGCCAAATTATAGCTTATGCTGACGATACTAGCTCGTTCTTTTCTTTTTAGGATCAAATTTATTGGAAATTATAAGCAGAGCAAATAACGCACTCGCGAAACTGCATGCCTGGAGTTTGAGCAACTCGCTAACTATAGATACGTCTAAAGCAAATGCGGTTTTATTCAGAGGTAAAAACAAGGAAGCCAGCTTTGATTTGGCGCTTTTTCTTGGTAAATCAAAAATTAAGGTGGTTCCTGCTGTGACATGTCTTGGTATACTTTTTAATGAAAACATGCCCTGGGATTAGCAGTCTGATTCTGTTTGTTCCAGCTGCCTTTTTCTCAAGGTTGGTACACTGTAAACGGAAATAACTCCGAGGTGGGAGTATACTGCTTGTCCTATAGCGACCCCCCGGTTCGGAGTTTTTTTTGCTCCGTATGATCGGAGTAGAATTTTTACTCCGTACGAGCGGAATTTTCGCGTGGAATTATGGGAGTTTTTTTTCTGTCTTTTCTTTATTTTTTGCTTTGCTATTGACGGAGTTCTTTCGAGGTGCAATGGGAGTATAAAAAGAGCCATCGCGTGAGTTTGCGCGAACATGTTTACATGCAGAGGCTGCTGGTCAAATTTCGAAATATGCACACGAGACCGCGTCGAATTCGACGGAACAAGTCAATGAAAGCACATATATCACGACATACATAAACATTTCAGAAACACCCAATGCAGAAATTTGAAAGACATCACACGTACACGCGATACTCAAGAAGCAACGGTGCCAGTATATATAGCCACGATATTGTGTGCCTCGAAACCGCCTAGGGAGCAGCTGTGCTGTTTTCAGAATTACGACTCACATGCTCGTTCATACGAGATCTCTCTCTCTGAAATTAACAGAATACCTTAAGCAACACAAAACTGTTAATTCAAAATAGTGAGAGAGAAAAAGTTAATGGAGTAATTTTTCAAAATTATCATGCCATTCTCTGAGTGCTGAAGCGACTTCGCACACTGCCGGCGTTCGCGGCCAAAAAGTAGTGCGTTAGTTACAGTAAGCAAGAAAAATGTAAGTGCATGTGTTGCATAGCAAAATTAAATTTTTGCGATATAGTGGTAGCGTAGCAAGAAATTATTACGTTTGAGCATGACCCGCAGCAGCCGACATAATTAACACCGAGAAATGCGCAGTCATACATTTTATACACCGCACTACTTGCTCTGCGTCCGAGCAATCTGTCTCGGTTGCGAAAAGCAGCTACATCGCTGATCTGTCGAGTGAATCCCTAAACTCGGAGCCAGCAGGCATGCGTCTAAATCAATGTCTCGGATAGAGCGTAATGTTAATGCAATATAGGAAGCAACGACGTGACCAAAACATATATGCGCGATAACAATTCGATTCACATCGCTCAATAAGAAGCTTTATTTTCAGTACGCATACTTATGTCCTACCGTTTTTCTTCGGGCGAGGATATCCGTTCACAGATACATAAAAACAGTTGCTTGCACTCCGGTCTTTCTCACTGGCAACACAGCACCGCAACGAACTTGGGTTACGCCATTCATGCGCGACTAGCACGGATGTCGTCGCTCGAACAGTGGCTACTGTTGCCGTTGCTACGCGGTCCTTTCAAACACTACACTGGACGTTGTCAGCATGTACTAAAAGGTCATAGAAGTCGCATTTCACGTACTGAAGAACACAAGACAGGGTGACGCAGCACGAAAACACAGCCAGAACGTGAGCCGACATCACGAGCCAGTGAGCAGCTTCGAGGTATACCTAAGCCTTTTTCCGCACTTGAAAACGTGATTCTTGCAATCATCGTTGTCAGCAAAGCGATCACAGCTAATGTACTTGATGCTGAGATACAGTGAGCTTCAGGCATGCCAATAACACTGTCTGGAAGGAAATACGGGAAACAAATTGACGAAACGCTGTCGCGGAACGACACTTCACAGACGTAAACAAACCGTCAGCCATGAGCACTGCCCGCTCCGCCGAACGCGCCCGGTCGCTGGCGAGGCGCACAGCCTCATGGGAAGCGCCACGTGACCAACCTGTATCGGCGGATGGGAGTTTTTTTAAAACTCCCTGTCGGAGTTTCACGGGAGAACAAGATTTTTAAGCGGAGTAAAATCGCGTCATGTCGCCTTAATACTCCCGCAGCCAGCCAGCAGAGTGAAGCGAGGGGATGGCGCTGTTTTGCTCCCATACATCGGAGTAAATATTTGAGAGGGGAGGTTTTAGGGCACATCACCTCTTAAAAACTCCCAGGTGGGTTTATTTTCGTTTACAGTGTATATATACTATCGCGTACACGTTTTCTATTGTCTGAGAATTTAAAAATGCTGTTGTAAATTCACTTTTCCTTTCAAAACTATGCTATTTCTACCTCATCCGGGGAACCACAACAGTTTCCAACATTCTGAGACTTTCTAGATTGCAAAAAAAAAAAAAATGCTCGTTTGATTGTCAATGCTCCGTATAACGCCCCCCCCCCCCCCCCCCCCCAATTTACGCAAGGCCCATCCGTAAAACCCTAAACGCAATAGCTGCTGTCGACTTGTAGGAAACCAGGGATTAAAACAAACAATGTGTATTTGAAGAAACTTGCAAACCTGACAGAAAAAGTGAATGTTTATCATGTATACGGGCGAAATCAATTTTTGGTTTTTCGCCACGGGCTCATATACTACGGCCGGCAAATGACAGCATGTGCATTGCGTACAATTTTAAATCACCAGCATTGCTTACTGTAGTGCTTCCATTGTTTTATTTTTCTGATGTCATGCATAAAAGTAAAGTATTTCCTTTTTAGTGTTAGCCACTTAGTACTATATTTCACATGTATAGCTTTTGTCATTGTATGCTTGTAGCATGCATAGGAGCATTTCCTTTTGCTCCTGTCAAAGTGAAATTGACGAGTACAGACCATGTCAAGCTTCCTGTGGCTTTTAGTCTGTGCCCCCGGTATTTCTGTGCGTGCTATACATGTGCCATAATGCAGAAATAAAAATGAATGAATGAATGAATGATTTCTTAGTTGTTCTTTTCCCAGTCCCACCAGTTCGTTTTAGTCGGAAACTAAAAACGGCGAACTCCTTCTAAAGACGGCACGCTGAATTGTTTGAGGCATGTTAGTATCGAAGAGAGGTATATAATAGCTTTGTCCTATATATAGGCTCTAGAAGCCACAGTTCCATGAAGCAGCGTCTAAAAATAGCACGCACAAATACGCAATCAAAACCAAAGAATGGACTGGATTTTGAGTTTTGATTTATTCGTTATATCTTTCTGAATGTTTCGATTAATGCTGGAATTGAATTTCACGAGAAACGCTGCCTTCCTCTCTGTGCAATAAGTAAAAATTTACTTCTTCTTTTAAGCGCATATTTTACTGACTGTAGTAGTGTTACATACCAGTGACTTGTTAGAAGTAGTATGTTAAATGTTCTTTCTTACATTTATTTTTAGTTAATATAAGAATGAGCAACAATTTTGATAACAATGTCTTATATCTTATTCCGCCTCAGAGGCGTCACAAAGAAGTGCTGGAATTCTTGTCAACCATAGTACTAGATGCTCATATGTATAATGTTCGTATGTAATGTGTTGTGGTGTGCCTTCCTCTTGCTCTTTTCCTATCGTTATAGCCTTCTTCTATTTGCGTTTTTTCTTTCTCTACTCTTCATGCGAGGGGCATGGTGTCTCTCTTAAGAGACAAATGGTATGCAGCCCGCTTCTGTTCTCCTGTTTGCACGTGGTGTTTATAAATGTTTACATGATTATTGGTAATGATAATAGGCGTAGTCTTTCTCTTTCTGGGCGTGAAAACACATGGCTGCCATCATGTGCAACATGCTTCATCACAAGTGGGGCTGGGATGTATACAGCAAAGTCTAGGTCCACGCAGCGAGGGCACGATCTCGAAAAGCAAAGTAGAACCATTAAAAAACAAAATACAGAAAAATAATAAGACAATCTCTACGCGTAGTTGTCATTGTGCGAGATGACCCTTTGATCGGTCTGTAAACTACTGAATTCAACAGTGGTGTGCGCAAAAAATAAAAAAGAAAGAAAAATAGTTAACTCTGTCGCTTCTGACAGTGCTTGATTATTTTGGTTTTGGTGTGCAGACTGGTCTCGACATTAGTGGCAGTATATGCAAGCTGAAGAGACGAGTGCTAATTTATTACTCAGAATTCGGGAGATTACCGACAGTCATTCAATTTCCTTCTATCGTTGCTCGAGAGTAACATACGGCCTGCTACTGCAGGTTTCAACAGGCGAGACGGAAATAAAAAAAGGTCTTGAACTGGTGGAAACTGTGAATGCAATTAAACCAACATTTTTCTCGCGTATCGCTGTTAGAAATTTCCGAGAAAGCCCCGGTCGCGTCTAGCTGCAGCCGGCCCACGGAACTGAACAAATCTAAAACTTATGTTTTGTGACAGAACACAGTGAGACCGCATTTATTTTCCTCGTTTATCATCATTTATGCGCACACACAAAAACCATATAGTACAGGTAGAAAGGGAGAGATATTTTAGACATGGTGGTTAATTTCATAAATGTCTCGTCTATCTTTACACGCTGTAGTAAATTGCTGTAATTGTGAACACAGGTTGAGTGAATTATGAGCAACATGAGATAAAATAATGGTTTATAAATATTCCAGAAAGATAACGTCATGTCAAAGCGGCAAGAAACAAGCGCTGCAACTCTCGCATATACAAGTTCCAGATCTTTACTATTTTAAAATGCTTTTTATCTTAGACAAAGTATAGATTTGTAACACCGAGTACACATGAAGAATGAAATGGACTGTTGCATTTTCAGGTTGCACGCAGCGTCTGTTGTTTGAATGCCATAAATTTGTGAATTACAGAATATTTGCAAAGATCACGTTCAATGAACTAAAAACAACATTCGTCCTACCTCCTTCCAGAAGAAAGAAAGGCATAAAGAAACAGGTACGAGAAAGAAAAACACTAATGAGGGCAGTATTTGTCATCCCTGTCTTTTTCGCGCTATTCTTTTTTGAGTATATATAGAATACCAACACGCACAGCATTCAGTGCTTCTCTCTCCTTCATCTGCATGATATAACATGTGCAATACATTGTGTAGCAAGCAGATATCACTTACTCAATAGGACGCGTTTGTTATTATATTCCATGCACCAATTACACCTGTTTTGACGTCCCTCGAAATCAGGGGCACGTAAAAAGCATAGGTGATTGTTTCTACCCTGCCCAAGGGCAAACAATTAAAAAAAAAAGTGTTGAATGGTCATATACTACGCCGATGCAAGCACTCTAAAACAAACTGCGAACTACATCAAATTTCTGCAGACAACTTCTTCAATATTTCGGAATAGATCGTAGCATTAAGAATAGGTGTGCTTTTAGAATAATCTTTTGTAATCTCTATTTTTTAATAGTTTGGCTGGATATGGAACAGAACAAAACAACACGCATTTCATGGTCACGCTGCAATAATTATTGCTGATTTGGATGGCTATAATGAGAGCGCTACGTCGTGTATTCAGTACAGAACAATAATAATCACTTTCTGCAATGATTATACTTCACTGGTGTTTCTCTAACGGCATAATATATCTTTGATTTTGCGTGCGCTTCTGAATGCGACCGCCGAAATCAAAAGTGGGGCCCGTTGACGTTGGACAGAAACTGATACGAGTAGCTAGATCAATAGGGTCCACCCACCTCTCATCATAAAATAGTTTTCGAGTATACCGCAAACAGTTCTTTATAATAAGAGGTCGGGAAAATGAACACCTATAACGCTGATCTGAAGTGCGCCTGCACTTTACTGTAGTATGTGTACTACAGTTGTGACGAATGTTTTTGTATGTTCTTACCCGCCGTGGTTGCTCGGAGTGGCTATGGTGTTGGGCTGCTGAGCACGAGGTCGCGGGATCGACTCCCGGCCACGGCGGCAGCATTTCGATAGGGGCGAAATGCGAAAACACCCGTGTACTTAGATTTTAGGTACACCCGTTAAAGGACCCCAGGTAGACAAAATTTCCGGAGTCTTCCACTACGGCGTGCCTCATAATCAGAAAGTGGTTTTGGAACGTAAAACCCCATAATTTAATTTTTTTATGTTCTTCAACATATACCTCAATCGCTATGGAAGGCATCTGGTATGTAAGATACATGTGGATTATGCACACTCTACAGACATTACACACGTGAAAAAGCATGACATTACAAATGCACAAAGGTTGATAAGTAACCGGAAAAAGACAACAGTGGATTTCGGAGTCGCGACTTTGTAGCTACGGTTATAGAGTTCTCATTTTCTTGATCATGCGCCAAGTTCTTGAATTATCAATATTGCTGGAGTTGGAAACACGGCATTGTTTGAAGGCCGTAGATTTTATCCAAATCCTGTATACAAGTATCATCTTTGCAAGAAATCCGCAGATGTCCCACAACAACTATGGCATAGTTCGAGCGAAGTTATCCCGAAATCATTGCGAGGAAGGCGTGGGAAGCTCATTTAAGAAATAATTAAGAAGCGATTGCTTAGATCTTTGATGTTGATTTTCTATCGCATACGCGGGATATTAATTAATATGTGGCATCTTCAGCTCCGACACACAGCTTCTATTACCGCCTCACTGAAATAAACAAATATGCTGTTTATGTTTACTTGAATGCATGACAGGCGGAGCGTTCTTGTGCATTTAGTTTAAATTAACTAGCTTTCTGGTTATGTTTGGCTTTCTATTGTTTATCTTGGCCCCCCTCTGTGAAAAATAATTTTCGTACTTTGGTGATGCTACCTGCACAGTATCGACTTTTTACGGTTGCGTTATAATTTTCTACATTTTGGCTATTGTAGGAAATCGCGTGACTTCTTAAGCATGAGGCAATGCAACCCTCTTGTCAAGTCTCGAGGAAGTCCGCCGTGACACAGCGTGAATATTGGTCTATAATGTAATGGTCCATTTTCTGGTGTGTTATTCTGAACACATTCGCAGTGAATGATGTGGCGGTAATTGGCGCCACAGTTGGGTATCGCTTTTCTGTCAGCTACGTACACGGAACAGATAAACATAAATAATACCTGAATATCCACGGTAACGTGAAGAATTTTATGAGCGAGAAAATCTATGACAAACTCTATAAGACGTGGTACAGTACAGCCATATGGGCACCGTTCAGATGGGCACGTTTCAAAGCACCATGTGTTAGCAAAGTGAGAAAAACAAAAGTTGACCGCACAGTTCTCAGTGTTCGTTGAACGAGCTAAGAAGATAAAAACCTAAAGCGGCAAATGCCGCCCTCATCATAAGCGTTTCGCAACGCTCCACGAGTTTTTTTTTTTTTTTTTTTTTTGTCACATCGGCTCAGCTTTTGGCACGTCTCGTATCAATCATTTCTTGGAGTTGCACCGGTTGCAGGTGTGGTTTTATAGATCAAAATTTGTTTGCTATCCGCGCTTTGTGCCCGTCACTCCTGCAGGTAAAAATAATTTAAAGAAAAACACTAAAAACAAATCTCCTCAAATGAGCGGCGTAGCGCCGGAACAAATTTCTAGGTCAGTATCACATAAAAAATAACACTATAGTACTAATATCTTTACGCGACTTTGGCAAGATGTTCATATAGAACGTAAACAAAATGTTTTTTTTTAATAACATTAAGTGGCAGACGGCGGGATGTGGGGCGATCACTTTACAAAAAGGGAATACTATAGCACATGATTGCCCGCATTTTGACCCTGATATGCGTGCCGTCTTTTTTTACTGTAACTATATGACAAATACAAATAACTAATTATTCGAAGTTAGGGCCCTACTACTAATTGACAGATGGGAAAGAACATTGATTGAATGAAACAGTTCATGAGATTTTATGCGGCTTAGTGATGGGAATACGAAAGCCCGTGCAGGTTTTTCTCACACGGTTCTGAATCATTCATATCAGCGACTGATAATTTATCATTACTAACAGGCGGGGAAAGAGGAAGTAGATGTGAAAATGGCTTTTATCCCGAACTATCAGACCTTTAATACAAATGATTCTTTTTGTATTATATGCGACACTTAGCACATAATAAACTCAGAGTGTTCCTAATTTTTACGGATATTTCGTTCGTTATTCCGCTCACAGGGAGCTTGACGTTTGGCTCAGCAATATTTGTTGTTGCGCAGTTGTTTCCTTTAACGAGCTATATAGACAGCTTTGTGTAGGCTACTAGACTGGGAAGGCTTAGGAGTGAGAATCAACAGCGAATATCTCAGCAACCTACGGTTTGCAGATGATGATGTCCCGTTCAGCAACACCGGGGATGAATCGCAACAAACGATTGAGGGCCTTAACCGAGAAAGTGTAAGAGTGGGGTTGAAGATTAATATGCAGAATACAGAGGAAATATTCGATAGCCTGGCAAGGAAATTCATGATTGCCAGTCAGACTCTAGAGTCTGTACCGGAGCACGTTTATCTAGGTCAATTACTCGCAGGAAACCCTGATCGTGAGAAGTAAATTTACAGAACAACAAAAATGGGTTGGAACGTATACAGCAAGCATTACCTATTCCTGATTGGGAGCTTACCACTGTCACTAAAAAGACAAGTGTACAATGATTGCATTATACCGATGCTAACGAATGGGGCAGAAACTTGGAGGTTAACAAAGAACCTCGAGAACAAGTTAAGGACCACACAAAGAGCGATGGAAAGGAGTATGTTAGGCGTAACCTTAACAGACAGGAAGAGTGTGGTGTGGATCACAGAGCAAACGAAGATATAGCCGATATTCTAATTGACATGAAGAGAAAAAAAAATGGAGCTGTGCAGGTCACGTAATGCGTAGGTTAAATAACCCGTGGGCCATTAGAGTTGCAGAATGGGCGCCAAGGGAAGGGAAGCGCTGTCGGGAATGGCAGAAGTCTAGGTGGGGTGATGAAATTAAGAAATTCGCAGGCGCAAGTTGGAATCGCTTGGCGCAGGACAGGGGTGATTGAAGATCGCTGGTAGAGGCCTTCGTCCTGCCATAGTCTTCGTCCTGCCAAAATAGTCTACTGACGATGATGATGATAACAGCCCTGTTAAGAAGGCCAAGGGAAGTCAAGCAAGTCAGTTTCTTCCGTTCAAATTTTGAACCCCACCGCCGTTATCGGGGAACTCTGACTACGGTAATAAATTCTCGACGAAAAGAAAACAAAGCAAAGCAAGAAACGGTACGCTAAATTGGTTTAAGCGCCGCCATATGCGTCGACAGGTGGCATTAGTAACGATGTCAGGGTTGCCGAGAACTCAGGCGGAGCGTCATCGCGTGGCACCGAAAAGGCGCGGATTCGCCTCGCGTCCGGGCCTTTCTCGAACAGCGCACACCGATCGCAAAGAGAAGAACGGAGACGTGTACAGGCAGGCGAGCAGCCACAGCGAGCGGGTTTGCCTTCTTTCAGAACGAGGTCTGCATGCCAATGCGATCCGCTCTTGTCAGCGCTGTCAACACTACGTTCCCCGTGTCTCTCCAAGGGCCTCCTCCGCGGCACACCGGTCTGCGTCGTCTCGTCCCCGCGGCACGCTTATTTCCATGAGGCGCATATTTCACCCGGCAGGCGTCTATTCCGAACGAACTTCCTTTGACTTCGCTTTGGATGTGGGCTTCTTTAAGTCGTTATATTTCTTTCTTCTACTGGCGTTCGCTTGGTATATATATATATATATATATATATATATATATATATATATATATATATATATATATGCAACACAACAGGCTGCCATCACTTGCATCCACTTGCACGTCAGAAGAGACGCATGGTGCTGGACTGAAGGACGAACGAGCCCAGGCGGTGCAAGGACAAGAAAAAAAGGGACCAATTTAGGTTAGGGGCGCATGAAACAAAACAACACAACGAAAGGAAAATACTAAAGTGCAGATTAGAACAGAGAAGCCACCAGAGGAGAGAAAGGTTCTCAGAAGAAAATCTCGGGTTTTTCACGCGCACAGACAGCACAGAGTGTCTGTGTGTTATAGAAAGAGAGTGAGAGAGAGGGGAAGGGACGTCGCCTAGTTTGGGGCCTGTCACTGCGGGCTTGAAGAATTTACGACGGACGCTGGCTCACCCTGGGACCTCCGTTCCGAAGGAGGGGGAGACAGGGGACCGCTCTACAAAAAGCCTCCCCAACCAAACTCAGCGTGCGCGCCCTGCAATTTTCCTTTCTTTCTCTCCCCCTCCTAACTTTGCCAACCGCGGGTTTTCGCCGGGAACGTTCATCCACCGCCGAAGCGCACACGGAGAGGAGGAAGGCCGCGCGAGAAGCCGTGCGGTCTCTCCCACTCGGCGGCTGTCGCAGCAGGCCTTGCCCCATCGGCGCCCCTGGTAGGCATAAGCCCGTCGATTATGCCCGGCTTGCCCGCCACAGCGCACGGTGCACGAGCGAGTGCGCGCCCCTCCTCCTCCTTGCGCTGCGCGTTCGCACTAGTAGCGAGGACTACGCGTTTCCTTCCCTCTCCGCTTTGCCTGCGCAGTGGCGAAGCGAACGCCCCCTCGCGGTCGGGGCGAAGTTCGCAGTGGGCTCCGCCATCGGCACGTCGCTTGAAGCTCGCGTGGGAGAACCGCGGGCCACAGACGGGTGGGGAAGAATCTGGTGACCGTTTGTAGGCTTCGCGTGTGCGCTGTCGCCTTGAACGAACAGCTTTCAGTTGAACTTTATTTGCAACGATATTGCGATCAGAGGGGATGAGATCAGAGGGGATTATTCATAAACACCTCGAAAAGAGATGTCCGCCCCCCACAAATGGAGGCATAACGCTGTCAAAGAGAAAAAAAATTGGAACTCATCGCTCGTTATTGATTTCATTGAGTTTCCCCTGTAATGCAACATGACTAAGCGTAAATGCCCACATTTTAGAAACAGCCACACGCGCGCGCGCGCACGCAACCGCACTCCATAGAGAGAGAGAGAAATATTTTTGTCTAGATTTAAAGAGAGAGAAAAACGATAAAAAACTGGAGTCCGCACTTGCTGCATCTGAATCTGAAGGCTGGAAATAATGCTGGAAATTACTCAGCCAGAGGTAATAACTAATAGTAATAATGATAAGTAATAAAAGTTGTCAGCCAGAGGTAATAACGTGTTTTTGGTATACTCAAACTTTTAACGCTACCACATTAGCAGAGCGCTTCACTTGTCATAAAAAATGTGGTTGCATCGTATACTGCTAACGTTGTCAAGCTATGCTTATCCTCCGGCTTTATAGTCGCTCATTTCTTGATTTATCATGCACAAATAATGTTCTCAAAATTATTGACATAATTTTCTTCCTCGCTACAGCCGCAGCAGTTCTTTCCTCTTCTATTTAAGCATCCTGCAGAAAATAACCTATACCGTCAACGAAATCAAAACAAAGAGCGGCTGCAGAGCAGTAATTCACAGCTTGCGTAGCCTGCTATATCTATACGTCAGTGTGTAAGCCACGCATGATAATACATTCCGATTGTTATCCCATTCATAGTATAATGAGTCGGCGGGCGTTTTGCTTGTTGACAAGGCCACAGGTCCGACTTCCGGCCGCGACGGTCGCATTTAAATTGATGTTAGTTGGACCATAAGAGCATTCGTGCCCCAAGCTTTGGGTACATAGTAAAAAAACTTGGGTGATATTTTGCAACAATTCATTTTGTATTCCATTATTTCCGCCCTCTGCCGTTGCCTATACGAATCGCACGTTGCCCTCGCAGCGACGTGCGATAATAAATCAAGAAAGAAAAACTAAATTAAACGAAACAAATTACAGGCCATGGATTATGTTCCTTCTGTTCTGCACATATCTGATCACTTGTCACTTGAAATGGCCAATAATGATGATAACAAAGACTCAGCGTCATTTCTAGCATGAGGAATGGCAATAAAGAATGGAAAACGAAAAAAAATATACGCTTTTGAAGTATAATCCCGAGCCTTTCAATGTAGGGCGTCTGCCCTAGACCTTGTGCCACTTTGGAACGTTAAACCTACTTCAATCAATCAATCAATCAATCAATCAATCAATCAATCAATCAATCAATCAATCAATCAATCAATCAATCAATCAATCAATCAATCAATCAATCAATCAATCAATTTTTGAACTTGTTGTTGGAACATATTTCGACTGACATCAGCCGAGCAGGGAGAATGATTCTCTCCAAGTAGCAAATTTTCCTTGAAGAATGTGTTGCATCGACGACGGCATAAATTAAGGCAATAAACTCTTTGATGTCGTGTTATACGGCTTCGAGGATGTACAGTGCAGTGGTTGCAGTGGATCAATCTAACAATGTGTTGCAATTTGCCCGGCAATCTGCATTTGCCATTATTTGTTAAGCGCGCGGACATCCCTGGTTTTGCGTATGCCCATGTATGTGATTTAGAAATTCCAAAAAGGATTAGCTTGAACTGTAATGCTTAGAAAGCGTGTAAGAAAGCGAGAGCTGCATTTACCGTATTGTATCGTACATAACGTGCCAGTTGTTTCAAAGAAACTTTGGGAAATGTATTACATAATTTCCCTCATGCACATGTTCAAAGAAAATCCATGCTGCTTAATTTTTTCAATGGATTTATTAGTTCAGTTTTATGATTGTGTAAATTTTACGTTCTCATCGCGCAAAATTCCTGCATGGGTTATCACTTACCCGTGAGCGATTATTCGTGTGGCGTGACTGCCTTCTTGTAACTTACTTCATAAACTTCGCCAGCTTAGTAAAAAAACATCTGCCTTCCTCTCTCACCCAACCCTGTAAAAGAAAACAACAAAACACGATTATGCTTTATGTACGTACACATGCATACGCAATATGTATTTCCGTCTAGCCTCTTTTTCCTTATTGTCATCTTTCGAGCACGACTAATCGTGACAGTGCAACGACAAAACTAGCGTTATCCACTTGAATTTGAAATCATCAACGTGTCATCATAGAGCTAATTATTGTATCAGCGTGTGCTATTTCTTGCTTCACAACTGTGGCTTTCTTTTCTGGAGTTCTTGTGTTTAATAATGTGTGTGCGTGTGCGTGCGTGCGCGCGTGTGTGTCAGCGAAGGTTTCAGGGCGTGTCGCTGGCCTTGTGGCTGTTTCTGGCGACACAAATTAGTGTATCCAAAGGTCGCCTTGAGGAGTTACAATGTATACGAGCGAATCTTCCTGCATAAATTTTACTACATTTTACGATAGCGTAGAAGTAGCTTGCACATAATCTCAAAAATAAAGAGAGAGAGAGAGAGAGAGAGAAATTAGGGGTTTATTGCTTTCATAACCATTCGAAACATTCAAGTCTGTACCAAGAACTACGCGAGTGGAACGATATTTCTACCAATTTCTTTAACTATTGGCGCATACCTTAACTAGCTCAAGGCTAGACGATTTTATTTCGGGGCCCATTTAAGCCGAATCTTTCTTTGCCAATTGGGCTGGTTTTTCTGGAAAGGCGTGTTTGATAAACAAAAGGGGAAAAAAGAAAAGAAACGGTGTTGTTTACACTATTGTGAAATATTCAGCCGAATAATTCTGACCGAAGCCTAGATTTTCCTAAGCTTAGAGCAAGGGCTTGTTTGCAATTAATAACATCTCGGTGCGTGCCAGTTGGTTCATCTTTAAAACCACGCTGAAACAGTGCGACTGAAACTTTGACACACATTAAAACAAATACGACACGAACAATCCCTGAGTGCCGACTGAATTTTTATTTGGAAAACGCCGGCCTTCATATTTTGGGCTGGATATATGTATAGGGTGGCGTTTTCCGAATAAAAATTTAAGTTGGCAGTCAGTGCTTGTTCTGTGTTATTTGTTATCATGTGTGTCCCTGTTTCATGTCGTGCTGTTTCAGCATATTTCTAAATACCTGTTTGTGTTGACTGGGCCGTCTGTGTATCGGTTCTGGGAAATGGTACTCGTGGGCAGCGAGAGGATAGAGAATAGAGGGGAAAGGCGTGGAGGTTAACAGGTGACCCGCCGTGGTTGCTCAGTGGCTATGGTGTTGGGCTGCTGAGCACGAGGTCGCGGGATCGAATCCCGGCAACGGCGGCCGCATTTCGATGGGGGCGAAATGCGAAAACACCCGTGTGCTTAGATTTAGGTGCACGTTAAAGAACCCCAGGTGGTCAAAATTTCCGGAGTCCTCCACTACGGCGTGCCTCATAATCAGAAAGTGGTTTTGGCACGTAATACCCCAAATATTATTATTATTAGGTTAACAGGTGCGTAGACTGGCCGGTTATCCTGTGCTGGGTCACAGGAGTAGACCGAACTAAAGGTGACAGAAAAGGACAGACAGGCGAAAAGGAAAAAAAAAAATCTGCGCAAATGCGCAATGTAGCGCACGAAAGTTTTCAGAAGATTAAGCACTATAAGGGAAGCATAAGATATAAGACGGTTTCGAGCGATCAGCGAATATACGTTCTTGATAAAGGAATAGATGACAGTGATACTGAGCAAGTCCTGCTGTGTAAAATGTGGGCCGAGGTAATGTAACGACTGCATTCCAATGTTTGCCCCTTTTTTTTTTCGTGCTTCGTTTGTGGTCTGTAGACTGACACACAGTCCACACGTTATCATCGGGATCAAAGTGTTCTGAGTGGTAGTTGATAAGAAAGGAACGGAATCTAGCAAAAGGAATCCTTACACTATACCGGCTATTATTTATTCTCCTGCAAACACGTGCTTGCTTATGAATGAATATTTTCTCATTGCCTCTCTTCTGTGCTCTACTTTGTTACTCATTCGATGCATGCCTGACGAATATGCGATTTCGAATTTTTAATACATTGCGACGTGTTGAAAGTTTGAGAATTCCGTCGTTACTGGCGCTCATACACACGGGCCATAAAATTTTGGATGGGAGGAAATAAACATGTACTAGCTCTCGTGCTGTAACCACGCAAGCCAGTGCAGTGGTAAACTCCCGCATCACTTACCAATAAGTAAAGAAAGAAAGTCTTCGGGAAGCATAGCGCAGCGCGCAATCAAAGATAGGAAATTGACTCAAACACTGACGGATGCGCGCACCGATATATTAACCATAGAATGGAGAAATAGTTCTTTTCACCACTCGATCGATGGCGACGAAAGTGGGGTTGCGGGTGATTTTAGCCTGCCAGTAAGAGCTAACAACGGCTCTGACCCCTGCGGAGGATATTTCGATGTTACTGTCCGGCGTGCCCGCGACCGGGCCAGTGGGCTAGACCTGCCGGTCCCGACGTGGGACTAGCTGGATGCGCGACAAGCTCGCGTCCTCGCCGGACCTGCGATAAAGTTTACCCACTCACTCACTCACTCACTCACTCACGTAGAACGTGCATGGAATATATATATATATATATATATATATATATATATATATATATATATATATATATATATATATATATATATATATATATATATATATATATATTAGCGGTCGACGTGTGAACCAGAGTGGGTTGCCAAGGGAAGCAGGCGCAGTTGATTGCTACAGAGGATTAGGCTGCGACGACATTCAGAAGTGAGTGTGTAGCTTTGTTTTAATAGATGGTAAGCGAATATTCTAAGGAAAGACTTATGCTGCGCAATGGGCGTAACTTAGTTCACGATCATAATAATGCCTGCACGACGCCTTGCGTGCGCGTGTTTTCGAAACATGGCGCTTCAACCTCGAGCGACTTGAAAGTGCATACTAACGCAAGCGACCAGTACGTTACAAAAATTCGTGTTTTATATTTAGTAAAGTTGAGTGTCTAGAGCTTTAAATATGCACTTTTCAGAAAAGCTATAAAATTTTAACCATCCATGCAGAGTTCTTGTATGGCAATATCCGCCGAGCTCTATAGGAGTGAATCCCGCATGCATAGGCACAGAATTCTATCGCATGCAGATCGGTACACGCGTAGTCATCGACGGGAAAGAAGGAACAAACCAAAGAGAAAGCCCGCAGGACACGAGGAAAGTCATGCCAGCCTCATTGACGCGAACCAGACGTTGCACAAGAGCGCGCCTTCTCAACGGTAGCAGGCGAGCCGTGTGCCGAGTTCAACGAACGAGGGAAACCACCCGTTGTTTTTCTTCCGTCGTCTCCGCGACCGACTCAGTCGTCGGGCTCTCTGCTGCCGCACGTCGGCGCGCAGCCATTTTGGGCCGGCCGTGGCGACGAGGAGGCAGGCAAGGCGGCGCAGCAGCTAAAGCAGCAGCCGGTCTCCTTCTCCCCGACCGCTCCTTCCTCCGCAACCCGGCTTCTTCCCAGGCCCGTCGGCACAGCGGCGGCTCGGCGTGGTGCGTCTCCGTGTGAGTTGCCATGGAAACCGCGGTGCGGCATCGGGCGACGAGGCTCTCCCCGCCGCGATCGATGAGCACGACACAGCCATTGGACGCTGCCACCCCACCGTGAACCGACACTGTGGGTGCGCGCCGCGATTCGACTCCCCCCGTTCGGTGGGCGAATGAGGCGAGCCGCTCGGGACCGCGAGCCAGATGACGGGGAAGCCGGAGGTCCCTTCCAGTCGGATGGCGGCGGTGGAGCAACAGCAGCGGGCACAGCGGGAAGCCAGTAGTAGCCGTCTTTTGCATAGTTGTAGCGCAAACTGTACTGTATCGATATATGAGTAAAACGACCACAGGAAAAGTTTAATGGCCAGTGAGCGCCCGTCTCGCGCGTATACCCTCTCTTTGTTGTGTAATATATAAAGTTGTTGTAAGGTTGTTTAGGAGCCAACACGTGCGCAAGGACCTTGCCAATCTCTGCTTGTTCTGGTATTTTTGCCCGGAGTGCTAACTGAATATACCGTTGCAGTTGTGAAAGGTATATCTGATCACCTACTTGTCAGTATCGATGTATACATAGTCTCTTCCACACCACCTGAGAAACCTGTGAAGCGTTCCTTCGAGGACTACTCAAGCGCAAATGATGCAGCCATGATAGAACATGTGGAAACATGTCTCACCGACTTTAACGACAGTGATGTGATAGCACTTTGGCGCCGTTTTAGAAACACGTGTCAGTTCTGTATTGATAAATTTGTGCCTGATAAATACAACCTAGTCCGCAAACAAACACCGTGGATGACAAGTGAAATTGTCCAGATGACCCGCAAGATAAAAAGGTTAAAGAAAACACGCTTACAACTTAATCGATTTAAATAAATGAAAGGAAACCTTGCGCGTGCAGTACGGACCTCGGAGGAACGCTACTTCAATACAATACTACCAAACTTTATTGTTGAACAGCCCGAAGAGTTCTGAAATTACTTGAGCGAAAAAAAGAAGCCAGTAGCACAAACCTGCGTCGATGGATCAATCATTACCGATCACAGGGATATTGCGAGTCATTTCAATTATTATTTCCATTGTGTATTTTCTCATTCTGGCGTTAGTTCATCCAAGGACAAGACGTTTCACGCATTCGAAGCAAATTTTATTTCATACACTGGCTTAGTTTCGATGCTAGTTAACCTATAAAGAATAAATCTTCATGTGGTCCTGACAACCTTCCAAACATTTTTTTTTTTAAACGCTATGCTGAAGCTATTCCAAGGTTCCTTCTTAATATATTTCGTGCTTCGTTACTTGCTGGAAAATTACCGGACGAAAGATAGCCAGAGTTGTACCCGTATTGAAGAAGGGCGACTGTTCATTGTTAGAAAATTACCGTCCAATGTCACTGACATCCTCATGTTGTAAACTGATTGAACATATTGCTGCAAATCAGATTAACGAATTTCTAGGTAAACATTCAATACTCTCTGATTTTCAACACGGATTTAGAAAAGGCTGTTCAACAGTTACACATCTTCTCACCGTAACTCATTCACTCGCCTCATGCCTTGATAAAAATGGCGAAATTGATGCTGTATTTCTTGATTTTAGCAAAAGCTTCGATACAGTTCCACATGACAAACTAATACTAAAACTTAGATATCTTCAGCTTCCAGAAATATTGATCAGATGGATAACAAGCTATCTAACAAATCGCCGCCAGTTCGTAGAAATTATAAGCAACAGTCTGGCTGTCTTCAGGTCAACTCGGGAGTTCCTCAAGGAAGTGTCCTAGGACCATTGCTATTTTTACTTTACATAAATGATATTACTACTGCAATTCATTGCGCTGTGCAAATTAGGTTGTTTGCGGACGACTATGTGCTTTTTAGAGAAATCACTTGAACAAATGATCAAATTCATTTAAATAATTCTCTTGTTGGCATTATCGATTGCTGCAAAATGTGGAGAATGCGGCTTAACGCTGAAAAGACAGTCTTTCTTCGCTTCACTCGTCAGAAAACTCCACTAACATTTAGTTACACGTTAGGTTCGTTGTCCTTGCAGGAATAAACAAAACATAAGTATTTGGCTGTCACAATTACGAACAATTTATCATAGAATTTACACATTGATGATATCTGTTCTCCGGCCTTGCGTAAATTATATTTTTTTGCGACATAAACTCAAAAATTCCTAACCTAACGTAAAACTGCTTGCTTATTATTCATTAATTAGACCGAAACTTGAATATGCATGTGTTGTTTGGGACCCGTTTACTAAATAAAATATTAAATGTCTCGAAAGGGTACAGAAGAAAGCCGTGCAATTCATATATTCAAAATTATCTCGATATGACTACCCCTCACAAATAATGCGTGATAATGGCATCGCAATCCTTGAGCAGCGAAGGAAAAACTTAAGAACTCGATTTCTTTCTATGCTTATTAATGGAGATTTATCAATTAATCCTGCATTCTGTCTGTCTAGTTCGACGTCTAGGCTTACTCGACACCATCACCCGAATTCATTAACACCCTTTTTGCACGGACGGATGTATTCAAGTATTCTTTTTTTTTCCCCGAGCTATAACAGACTGGAATAACTCGCTGTGGCCTGTTTCAATTGATTGATGCATTGTATATATATATATATATATATATATATATATATATATATATATATATATATATATATATATATATATATATATATATATATATATATATATATATATATATATATATATATATATATATATATATATATATATATATATATATATATGCTTATTTTATTCTTGGATTTATTCGGTATTGGTCGCGTACCTTCAGAATCATGGATAATTTTGCAAGCAGTCAGCGCTTCCTTGTTAGAGGTGTCCAATGGACACGTGCTACATGACAATATCTGTTCAAAATAGAAAAAAAAAACACAGAATCGAAGATGGTTTTGGTTCTGCGTCGTGCGGCACGATAGGGTAGTCCAATCGGCGGTAACTTCTTGGAGTGATTAGATTGTTTACTTTTTTTTAATTTGCTAATTATAAACAGCCACCGTCGTTAGACGTATAAACCGTCACCATGTTGTCACAAACTGTCACTCCGACCGCCCTATTTCAAGCACAATGATTTTGTGTGCACCGTCGTTCCTATATAGAGCTGCTGCACACAGAAAACAGGAGGACATGTTCGTACTCAAAGGATGGCCATTGTTGCAGCACGAGTTTCGATTGGATATCGCTGTCCCCATTACTTTAGCATATTTAGTTCAATTTGTATGTGAATAAATTCACTGCATACTTCCCAGTTATGACTCCTGTATACACCCGTAATTTTGAAAGTTGTGTGCATTTTGACTTGCAGGGAAAATCCTCCATTGTTTTAATGAATAGTCGACATAACCACGCACATGTGGCAATAGCAGTATAGGTCCTATTAACGACCATGGAGCCTTGCTGCGGTACCTACGAAAGTTCTAAAAACATATGTTGATAGCTAGTTCGCTGAAAACACCTTCGATGACTGCACGTATAGGGTCTGAGCAGATAGAAAAATATGCTATGTTCCGACATGTGGCTCTTTAAGGCTTGACTTACCGTGGTCTACACTTTGTGCCCAACATACCTGCAGTATATAATTGCTAAAAAAAAAAGACAAGAAAATAAAAATCGGCCTCACAATATTTAGGGCTGAATTCCCAAATATTTTCGTTCGTAAGCGCTTTTCACCCTCGGCCGGTCGCGTTCACTCACTATATATATATATATATATATATATATATGTATATATATATAACCCTTTCGAAACGCGCGCCTTTAATAAGTATAGACACGTAGTGTACAAATTGTACACAGCTACACATATCGCAGAAAATTTTGTTGCGCTTGAATGGCCACAGCGGGCATATACGCAAGTTTTCTTGATATCTGTAGCTAACAGCTAAAAAAAAATGGAGCCTAGCTGACCAGTTCGCTGGGGAAATAGCGTCAGCGGTGTCGCCTTTTCTGGGTAAAAAAAAAAAGAAAGAAGAGAAGGACGCTATGTTTCCGGCAAGCACGCATAAATCTGGCGCCTTCGCCGTGCTTTATGGGTAACATTCCACGGGTCGGCGCACACGGGACGCCCCGTTGGATCGATACTCACCGGACCATGCAGAGGCCCGGTTTAGGACAATCGGGCCTCTTTGTTGCTTACAGTTATGAGCAGGCTTTCGACAGGTCCGGATGACGTGCGGCATTAACCGGTTATATATATATATATATATATATATATATATATATATATATATATATATATATATATATATATATATATATATATATATATATATATATCCTTGATGACATTTTCAATCGTAGTAGACTGCTGCCTGTGAGACTATATGTGCATTAAAGCAGTCGGCATGCATTATGAACATTTTATCAGTCTTCTTCACGATTCACACGGGAAGCATAAGAAGTGACACAATTAATATCAGCACTGTAAAGGGAGCGCAGAACACCTGGAACTGCTGAACTGTGTATAGAAAAGTTACACTAGGTCGTGAGTAAGCGGCTTGCTGTTTAATATGCGTCGGTAGTATAATCCATGTCCGCGGCAAACAGCACTATTTCTACAATGAATTGTTCGTCCGGAATGTATTGTTTGGAAAACAAAAATTTAAGAAAAAAGATACAGGAAACAAGAAAAAAAGCTACGAAAAAGCTATTTCGTTGAGGTCCTTTCTTAACTATGCCTCGCGCTAATGAATATGAACACAGGGTATAGACCCCGAGCATGTCCAAGAATTTTGGACATTGCTTCTCCGGCCATCTGTCGAGCTTCACCGCAGTGCAACAGCGTAACTCGATGGGCAGCATTTTCAAGCAATTTGCAAGCAACCTTCCCCGTTCGCGCGGCACCGACCAGTGAATATGCCCTTGACGCCCTAGCCCGGTGTGCCCACGCAAGGGAAATTGCCCGTGACCGCCTTATGAAATCCCAAAAGAGTCAAAAGCGTTTGTGCGACCGGCGACACCGACACGCGCACTTCGCGCCTGGTTCTTCGGTGCTTCCAATGGTCTCCGTCGCGTCAGGTCGGCCTGTCAGAAAAACTGCTGTCTCGTTACACAGGCCCATACCGAGTGTTTCGTACCGTGGCGCCCGTCACCTACGAGATCACCCCTGACGCCCCATCTGCTTCCCAGTCCAGTGATATCGTGCACGAACATGATGGAAGCAGTGTCACCCCCCCCCCCCCCCCTTTAGTGATGACATTTAGACGCTCCGGGACGTCGTTTCTGCCGCCGGGGGGCTTGTGCTACACGCGTGTGGTGTTTGATTGTTTGATGGAGGCGCGTGGGCGCCATCACTGGAGAAAAGAGGAGGAAGAACGAACTGGGCTCCCGCTGTGAATCTAACCGGTCAGCGCTGCAACCGCTTTTGTGAATATAACCTGTAAATAGTTGCTCGTCTTACCGACTTCGCGAAACAACCATTTCAGAAGGCCACCCGAATTTCAACAACTTTCATTTGGCTACGTACGTCCTTTTATTAACATGCGCATTCACGGCACTTAGTCGTAACCTGTTTGCTGCGTTATAACAGTGTTTTGATCAGGATTAAGAGAGAGAGAGAGCGAGAGATGAGATGGCGAAAGGCAGGGAGATTACTGAAGATAGTTTGCTATCCTGCACTGGGGAAGGGGTATGCGCAGGCAGACAAAGAAGAAAAGCACACACTGATAAAGCGAGGGAGATTACAAAATTAAAAAAGAACATCAACACAGACACAAAAGAACGTGGGAGCATCACGTCGTTCAACTAAGCCGCTTGGCCTGAGGAACTTCAGTAGCGCTTTCGTCGCCTTATGGCGTGAAGACCGTATCAAACGCTGCTATACAACGCGGCAGGAAAGTTGTGAATAAGTGTCGTGAATACGGATGTTATTACAAGGGCCTACCCTGTCGACGTTGCTAACTGAAAGTTCTTGAAATTCCGGCAGGCTCCTGAAGTAGGCTTTTTCATAATGCTGCCCTTTGAGTTACGCTGGTGCATTGCGGTGAAGGCGATAGATTGCGACAGGGGCAATGTGCAAAATTCCTGGGTATGAACATTGATTGTGGTTTCCACGGCACTCACTCCAAATATTTTGAGAGCGAGAACGTTGTTTTGAGGCCTTTTATTGGTTTCTACGTCGCTCATCCCGATTGGGTTGCATGTTTCTCATACTGCGCTAATCTTGTGGCTTGTGTCGAATATCCTTTGCTAGATTCTGCTAGGCTAGCAACTTCTCAAAGTAGTGCATTCTGTTTTTGTTGCTGGGTAATAAATAAAAAAAATTCAACGAAAGGAATAAACTGGGCTAGAAGCACGGCTGGTAGATTTCTCCGCTTGGGCAGTCTTTCATGTAGGATGCTTGCGGTGGAGTATCTCGACGGTCACCAGACATCTGGAGCGAACTAAATGGAACATGATTACGGAATTACGACACCGCTAAGCGCTACTGCACTTAACGCAACACAAGTATCCGTGTACTTTTTTTTTCTTTATTTAGTCGATAAACTCCATTTAAACGGCGGCAGAAGCAATAAAATAACGATAATGACCAGGAAAAAAAAAAGAACAACGGCCAAAGCGAGCCATTCCAATCCACTCCCTCCCCCTGTTCTTCGCTTCTCGTTCCTCTCGCCGACGCCATTCCAGCGAAGGCAGTGACCCCCGCGCGGCACCAGCGGCGTCAGTGTGCATGCAGCTAACGCTTTCGAGCGCCTTCCTGAGGGTCAGGGGAGGCACGCACGTGTAGAGCACAGAAGCACGCCCGGAGACGAGCGTAGTAGATAGGAGACGAAGGCAGACACGCCCTCGGCTAATGCTGCTGCTGCGGCTGCGGCGCGGCGGGAACGTGGAGAGAAAAAGCAGCAAGCCGATTATGTGATGTATGGGCGCTGGCATGATGGCTGGCAGGCGGGCGGGCAGGCAGGGAAGCAGGCAGGCAGGCAGGCGGGCAGGACGCCTGGATGCACGCAGGCGGTGGCCTCGGCCCAGCCGTATCTTCCCGCAAGCTCTCGGAGGCAATCGCCGCCCCAGGAGCCTTTGCCGACAGACGAGCCGCATCGGCGGGCGAATGCACAACGCAGGGATGGTCTTCGCTGGCAGCCGCCCCATCGTGGCCACCTCATTTATCAGGACTATAAGCTCATTTATCCGATCTTGTCGTTTTATTTATTTCTCTTTTTTCTTTCGCGTGCGGTACGCGGTCTCCGCGGCGAGGAAACTCTCCTGCCGCACTTTTCTCCCCTCCTCCCATTCCTCCACCGTTGGTAGCGAAGGGAGCCGAGAGTGTATACAGGGTGATCTTGTCTGGTAGCGAAGGTATTCCGCGAATTTGAAACGTCGACATGTCGCAGCTCGGGTCGGGGGTTATTTCGCTCGAAGTCTTTTTGCGCGGAGCCATTGAGATGTGGTCGATTGCGACAACTGCGCGCGCAACCCATCGCACGTCATTAATAACGATCGATATAGGCGACTGCGTGTTCGCAATAACTGCGCCGTATACCTGCAGAGGGAGCCTATAGATGGTTTCGGCGTTGTGCCGGTGGTAGCGAGGTCGTCGATTCGATTACCACTCAGGTATAGAGTCGGAGTGACAGAACTTCCGCGTATGTGTATATACAGCTGGAAATTCGGGCTGGCCATAATTTATTCTCCGGCGCCGACTGCGGTCTCCCAGATTGCCATCGTTTGTGGCTGGGACGTTATGATCATTCAAAAATGCAGACCTGTGTGCAACTTACTTATTTAAGCACTTCATAAAGGTAAACAAATTGGTTCTTGAACAGCCTTATGTGACTGGTAAGTTTCTTGGAAGCACTTGTGAATTCTGCGCTTTTTGAAATTCCCCTTCGTTCGTGTTAATTTCCATAGCCATTGCATCTCGTTCACACACACACACACACACACACACACTTTATATATATATATATATATATATATATATATATATATATATACACGTACAATTAGGAAAATTGCTCTGAGAAGAGGGAAACACACAATGAGGCAAAAGGTAAAAGGAGGTAGCAGCTGGCTGTCACAGAGAGACAGAGAGAAACGGGAAGGCAAGCGCCGGCGTAGGCGATTGGAAGCGGATTATGGGACGCCGAGCCGCGCCTGTAAGCCCGCGAAAACTCTGCATACAAAGCAGCTCCGGAAGTGTTCAGCCCGGCATCGCGTTGGCGATGCCTTATGCGGGGCCTCCGCTTGCCGACACGTGGCATGTTTTGCTTTGGCCGCTCGGATATTTTTTTTTTTTTTTGCATGCTCGTGAGCATACGCGACAGTAAGTTGATGCATAACACTTTGTCATTGTTTGTTCTTCTTGGCACTTGTTAAACAAGTGACATAAACCAGAAAGGAAAATTTACTTGGGCTTGTCGAAGGAAGTGAAACGCATATCCAACCGATTCATTTAACACCGAGAAACGAGCCACAGATTTTGGTCTTTAGAGAGCTTTAGAAATAGGTGACGCCAGGTTAGGGGACGCTATATATCGACTGAGCATACAAAAACATACAGAAAAAGTACGAAAGAAATAAGGAAAAGTTAGCATTTTTAGACAGGGTAAGCCTCTCGGGGAGGGTATTTTTCAGAGCTCTCTATTGACGGTCTTTATTTTGAAAATTCTGCGTCGATTTCCTTCCTGTTTTTCTGTACCTGACTCGGTTACCTTGTTCAGAAAATGTTATTTAAATCGTCAACAGAAATTACAGAGAGACACTTTCCTCTTTCTTTTTCAGGGAACCCTTTAAGTTGTCTACATATACACAGCCTGTGAACATTCGGTCTCACACACTATAAGCTAACGATTTCTGCGATGGAGCCATTGCATTTTCCAAACACTTAGTTGACTGCTTATATAATTTTTGTTGTTGTGAGCGGGTTACATTTTTCCTCCCATCGCATGCGCCTGGCACGGAACTATCAAACGTTGAGCAGTTCACTACGACGGAGAAGGCGAAAGGAAGTAAACAGTATCGAGAGCAGTATGTGAAAATGGATGCCCGAGACCCGTCCAGACGAAGGCCAGGTGTGCTCTCGCCGATAATCCCTTTGGCCTCTCCCTCGCGGGCGTAGCGCGGTGTCGCGGCGAGATGGACCGTTCGTTTAGCCGCCGTAAAGAAAACGACGAAAAGCGCGGAGGGCTGGCTACATGCTCCCTCATCTCTCCTTTCTATTTGCCAGCGTCACATGACACGCGGGCAGTCCCTGGCGCGAACAAGACGAGGTTGCGGCTTTCTGTGGCGGAAAAAAAAAAAGCAAGCGTACAATGTACTCTTACGTACGCGCAGACTCAACACATGCGTGCTCACATGCTCGCCCATGCAGTCTTAGCCGCCGCAACATCCTTCTTAACGTGGTCGTCACCGTGCAATAGCCTGCTGGGCTTGCGAATGTTACGACGAGATTTGAGGGAGAGAGGGTGTTCGCCCTTTGCCGGCGCGTAATGACTGGCTGTCCCTCTCTGGCTTACCCGTTGAAAGGCGTGTCTCTTGCAGTACGGGCGTGTTTGTACGGCTCGAATAACTCGCCTTCACAACGCGTATGCGAGTCAAATCGGAGGCTTCGCTTTTGGGATTAGACAAGAAAAAAAAAGGGGGGGGAGGGGGTAGTGCAATAGATGGCTTGTTCGCAGCGGGCTGAATCGCGGCCTTGATGTCGAAGGAGACCACCGGTGTCAGACCCAAGGCTACGGCCGCGCCCCTTCGTTCCCATATACACGAAAACTCGAAAGTACGTTTATCCGCCAATTGAACGAAAGCCGGGCGGGGTGTAGTTTACTTCCGTTCGCCGCGACATTGTGATGCTATCGAAGGCTGGAAATAAAAAAAAAAATTGATTTCTATAGCTGCTCCTGAATACCCATGGCCGCACTCGTTCGTACACGCTAGCATGCTTGAAGCAACAGGAGCGCCTTGGAGACCGCCGTAAGGAGATATATACCGTGGCTTACATCTACGAAGCACCGGCTGTCGGACATTTAACAATGGTTTGAAACGATTTCAAGACGATCTGCGTAGTTCTCGAAGCGTGCATTTTATTATATGGCTTCAGAAAGTATATTCCGATTGTCTGAATCGCCATATTGCAAATAGGAAAACAAGAAAATACTTCGTGAACTGAGGGCCTAAATTTGCGATTAAAGGGTAAGCTAGTTTACGTAGGACTCCTACAGGACAGACATAACTGCTGTACTAAAAAAAATGAAAGGGAAAGAAAACGCGCTTTACGTGCCAGGGCTTTCACGCTGTACGTCCTTCAGATACAAAGAAAACATTATTCCGCTTGACAGATTCTAATTTGCAACAGTCGCACACAAAGTACAGATTTTGACAAGTTACAATTTCGCTCTTTGGCCATACTTGGCCCTTGCGCCACTAAACAATACAGACAAGTTACAATTTCGGTATACTTGGAATGAAAGTTCGATCAAGCTTCCCTTGCGCAGCCATCAAATTTGCTTATCGCAATGTGCGCCCTTCTGCGGACAACGGTGCATGTATGACGGCCCCTCGCACGGGAGCCCACGGTTCCGAGCCACGCCACGACGCCGATACCAGAGTCCAGCAGAGCGCACGAGCACAAAGTTGATTTACGGCGAGCGGCCGGACATTATGACTGCTCGTTTTCTTGGGCGTGCCTGTTTTATCGCCCTAACAAGGCGACTGATCCGTGTTCATCTTATATACGGGAGCGAACGTGGCAAGCCATACCAGTGTAGACGCTTGCTTTCGCTCATCGCTGACACCCCCTACGCGCCGAGTATTCTGGGATTCCTTTTTTTTTTTTTTCATTTCGGCGATTGCATCGTTCCAACACGCGAGCCAATGCGGAGATGTACCAGCACTCTATGTACGTAGTTGCGTGCAAAGGTTTGCCCACGCACTGGCAACATGTGAGCGATGCTTGGCTATATGGCCGACGCTGCATACAAATTAATCGCCAGGCCCTCACGAGGCATCGAGAATGCATTTCTTTCCTCTCCCTCGATACGTGCAAGCACAACCAGAGACGGCAGGTTTACGACGCGTGCATGCAGGTCGCATTTTCTGCACCTTTCCCGGGCTTTTTTGTTCGACAGCGAAGAAGAAGAAAAAAAAAAAAAGATGCGCGAAGGGCGCGGATCTCATGGAGCCTTCGTTCATCGACTGACGCTATTCAGAAAGCAGGACATCCGGGTTTGTTTTCGTGAGGCTAGGCCTGCTTAGCCTCTTGGGCTGAATTTCCCTGGCATCGGAGAGCCAACGGACCTGACTCATTTTTTTAGGGGGGTATAGGCACGACGTCGGGTATCTTTTTTACGTAGTAGTGAACACGCCTTGCCTATCTCGACGGGTGCTGCGTGGATGTGATGTACAACAGGCTCCTACACGGCTCCGCACTATGCGCAGAGCATCATAAAACAAGAAAAATGAGTCAGAGGGCATGTAGACAGTTGACAAATGAGATATAAGCAGATTGCAACACTGCTTTCGGATTGCCCGAGAGCCAAGTTTGCATGCCATTTGAGGAAGACTAGCGAAAACGAAAAGGTAATGAGTTGTACTGGTGTCGCCGCAGGAAAAGAAAAAAGAAGGAAGCGTGGAGTCCGAATTTATTTTAGTGCTTAAGAAAAGTATGGCACGGAAAATGGAAACTATAATGAATAATATGCGGTGCACTAGACTATAGAATTTCGCGCCTCTGTTCCTCGCAATAAATTACACATAACACTGTGTTTTCATGTACAGAACAGGCATCAATTTTGTCTACGTCGAAAGCCCTAATGTTGAGCGCTGAAACTAAGAATTAAGAAGAGCAGGAGGCAGTGGCAGCAAGTTCCGGAGTACTTTCGTCAAAGAAAATAACATGAGTGGGAATGTTTGCACGACATCCGCCACTGACACTTCTATCAAGTTTTCCTCGCTATTGCTTTGATTTGTCGTGGTAAGCGTTGTTTTCTATTAGTGTCTAGAATGGTCTTATTGCTGCTTTACATTGTGTCTCGTGACAAGGGTCACAATTTCCCTCCAGATCATACATTAATGTAAAATGTGTGCATGGATATAAGTCACAGGAAAGTGGAGATTCGAATTCATCAACAGCTGGCAAGCAAAGGAGGACTTGTTTCCAACTTATCTCTATATGGACAATTGCTCTTGCCTTAATGTTGACTTTGGGCTGAGGCGTTATTTGTTCACCCATCGTCGAGGGATTACATTTCGACCGTTGTTTGCGACAGTGGCTGCAATAGCCTCATCGACATCTAACCAACTTTCTGGGACTGGAAAATAAGAATGAAAACTTTGACCGATGTTTTTCTTCATTCTGAAAACGACTGCAAAAACAAATGCGATTATGGTGGTGAAGAATATGCAGTGTGAACGCTTAGTAAGTGATAAACTCAGCTTTATCTTTTCATATGTCTTGCTACATGGAAGGAAAAAACACCCATAAGTTAGCCTCGATTAACCACAACCAACAAGCCGAACTTTCACGTTATTATTGCAAGGACAAATAATCGGCAATATACCTTTAGAAAAAAAAAAAACATCCAACCGACAGTTGCACGAAGCCTCGAAGAAAACCATTACGGTTTTATCGGACAGAAAGCTTCGGAGTTAAAGAATAATTTGCCTTGGTCCATCAAATTTTTCTTCAACTGTGAAGCTTTCTTTATGAGAAACTCGTAGGGGTCTTCTTTGTATCTTCGAGATACAGTCGGTTTGATGAATATTTTTCCACTTCATAAACTTTCTCCCACCGTGCGGGCTTCCACCGAACCAATTTGCCAATACAGCGTTAAGTTTCTGTAGAAAAATGGTATAATTGAAGTCGAACGACTTGCACAAGTGAAATTCGATCATATTGCTGCGAGATATACATCACACTATGTGAGTGCATAGATTAAATCGTTGCTGCTAGTGGAGATACGTTCTTGAACAGTGTTAATAAATGGCACGCTCAACTTGTCGTGCGCTCGTTCAGCCTTCCTCCACAGCAACTTGCTTCCTTCTCTGAAACGTCTGTAGGGTTCCGCGTGTGCAAAACGCTGTTCCTGATTACGCGTTTGATAACCTGATTTAGCGTCTGAAAACTGAAGCTTCCGTTCGTAATTCAAACTGCCTATACTGACCGAGTTAAATAGGCGCGCGTCGGTGAAATCTGGATAACAACGCATATAATTAGCGTGGTTTTAGTGCCCCGTTAACGCTGCATACGTAACACGGATAGCAATGTCAGGTGTAGAATTCTGGTTCAGCGTGTGGCGTAAAAGGCCGTCCGAAACGGTGTGAAATAGGCAGGAAGTCGCGGCGACGTGCAAAGACAATGATATCGGCCATAAAAGATCCAGAAGCTGTATAGGAAAGGTGCTAAAACGCACACGTCTCGAAGGTTTCGCGCGACGGATGCGATATCAATCTATTTTGCCTCAGGGGCAACCTGTCGGCGGCTGTGGTGCAGTCAGCGATCCCCAAACTCTTCCAAGGTAAACACTATGCAAATCTGTCAAGGTGAATAGCACCTGGCTGCGCAGTTGGAGAGCGAACAGAAAAAATAATGGCCTCCTTTCGGCTGTTGATCGCAGCCAAAGATTTACTTGCTCAGATTTTCTTATGCTGGAGATGTAGAACGGAAGCGGATTCGCCTTTTTGTTTTTATTGAAAGGATCAATGGGAGAGGTTGGCGCCTTTATGGCTCCTTGTCACTTAGTATGGGAAACAAATGTATAGCAAACGAAAAATATAGGGCAAAGAAAGGAAGAATAATGCCACAAGATATGGTACTCAGTAGAACCCCAGATGAATAAAAAATACACAGTCCAGGAGTACATGAATCGCAAAGTTTTGTGCACGAGTTCAGTATACGTACGCATATATAAAGTCAAATATTTCGAATAGCCAAAAGACGATACACAAGTGCCTAACTGCAAAGCACGGAACACAAGTAATTACACATAACGTAAAAAATCACGATCACCGCACAAATCGGCTTTGTACACAGAACAACATTTATATCACTAAGTTGGCTTATTAGGATAAACGTAAATTTAACATTTCCCGCTTCCTTGTCTCTGCATTTTTCTCCCCCCCAAAATTTTCATATTGCAACGCACGATAATAAGAGAGAAGCCGTGAGCTGCGCCAGAAAAACGGCCATGCTGCAAATATGACTCCTTACGATCATTCACTCTTGTCACTAATTGGATATGGAAACGGGCACCTTTCCGGAAATTCCTTTCCCATTCTTTTAATTTCCTCTAAAAATTGTACCACTTGTCACACATGACAGACTAAAAGAAACGACATATGTTATGCGAAGCAAAAAAGTAAACGGGCCCTGCAGTTGACCAAAGCGCGCCTGCGTGAATGGAAGGAGGATGCCGGTGGGGAGGGCTTCTTCATCGCCTGGCCACTTGTCACGTGGCCTGCTGAGACGGAACGAATGACACCCGCCACCGGCAGATACGAAGAAGCAAACTAAACTGCAATAGCCTTCCAAGAGACAGAAAGAAAAGAAAGAAAGGAAGCAAGAAAAAAGGAAAAAGAAAGGCCCGTGCGCAGCACCAGCGCGAACGCAAGTAACGAGTGATAAAGAAAACGAAGCTTAGCTATAGTGACACAAAGAGTAGCTGCACTCACTCACTCCACGTGGGCTCTTCGAAAGTCATAGCGAGGCTACTATATATTTGTGCCTGCCCACATACACGCGCACACACACACACACAAACGCACACACGCACACACAGAGAAGAGGGACGCTCCTCCTCCTTCTCCTCGGTGCACCCGCTCCGATTTCAATTACGCCCACGTCGCTGGGAGACGGATTTATGGGACCCATTGTCTCTTCGACACAGGCCTCGATCTTCGCTGCGTGCAAGCCTCACTCCGCGTGTACGTGTGCCGTCCCTCGGCTGCTTAGTCTTTTCGGGCCTATCCCCAAATTTCTTGTCTTTGCTTGTCTGTGCCTTTCAGGCAGCCCGCAACTCCGCACTCACCATTTTACCCTGTCCGACTGTTCTCTGTTAGCGGCCTCTTCCGACGCGGACGAAGCTTTCAATCTTCGTTTTCTCCGAAGATTAGCTACGTCCTCTCTCTTCGATCCATTATATTGCTGGCGATTCTCTCCCTCTTATTTCTCTCTCCCTCTCTGTGTCAGCGTGCGTCACATGCGTTTGGGTTTGTGTGCGTGTGTGTGAGCGTTCATGCGTGCGTTAGTAAACTGCCGGTATATCGCCTTGCACTTAGTGGGCTTCGCTTCTTCTGTTGAACCTGGTTCAAGTCGTAGCCTCCTGTTTGCTTTCTTTCAGAACGAACAGCAACACCGCTGACTCCTCCATGAGAGACTGAGACTGATCGTGCGTTGTCTCGAGGGATGGTACACAGTGCCACCGACACCATAAAGTCTGCGCCGGCTCACCACTAGAGCTAAGATGCCACAACCTATGTATGGGTGAGTTTAAGCAGAGCGCTGGATTACTGTTACCGAACTGCAGTTGGGTCTACGTAACTCGGCATCAATGTTTTAGAGGTGTCATACTCGTGATAATCGTTCATCCCTATAGGCGGGCGCACAACCTTGAAGCAGCGCTACGGCGTTCGTGTAAGTAGCAAAGGATCGCGAAACAATCGCAAAAATGCTAGTTATATGGCTCGGCGGTAGGTATTCATGGAAGAACTGTAAAGCCATAACGCGAGAAAATGTGCAGAAAAATAATAAATAAAGATACATACATCACGGTGCACAAACGGTGTTTGTTACGCTTCCTTCGAGACTTTATCAGTGCTTTGATGATTCGATATTGTGACAAAATGTATTTATCGTTCGGGCATCTCTCTGTGGCTTCTGGCGATGCGGTCACACCAATATAAAAGTTACGAACAAGAATGCACGACAGAATGGTTACAATAATAACTTCGTTTCGTTACATGCCTTTTGTTTCGGATTGCGGCACGACCACACGCCAACCGAAGAAGCAGGGGACTTTTGAAGCTAGCAACACTTCAAAACCCACATTTTACCGAGCAAATTCACCGCACTCACCCATTATATATTTATGGCCGCTGTCCTACAAATGCCAACTGGAAGGAAGTTTTTGATCGCACAAAAAGCCTCGTTACAGGTAGTGCATATACGAAGCAGCCTATATATATATACGGGCACAATTTTACGTTTGAAATACGAGCGGATCCACCGCAATGAAGTCACAATGGTCGATGTTTTTGATATCAGAATTCAAAAGCACCGCGATTACCATGGACTGGCCGGAAATGGCGCAGAACCAGGAGGTAGGGGTTGGAAGGAGTGTAAGAGAGAAAGGATGCAAAGAACGTCAGGGAAGTTAACCAGAGGTAGTTCCGGTTGGCTACACCACACGGGGGAAGTAGTAGGGAGATAAAAATAAAAAGAGAGGCGATCACAAACAAACCGCGTATATACACCATCGGTAGGGGGCGGCCTTCTTAAAGCCTATCGTGAAGCCCCGTAGAGCGCAGGAATCTTAATAACGTGAATAGGGCCATCTGCACGGATCATACATGGGGAGAACTGGCCTCGAGCTTTCAGTTCTGATATAGTGGACGATTGTCCAATTGGTCCATCATGTCTGCACATCACTTGCCTCTCGGCACCATAGCGCGGGCAGACACGGATAAGGTGTGCGAGGGTCTCTTCAGATCTGCATGTGAGGACCAAGAACGTTGGACAGCATAGCACTCACCTGGGTATCCAGGCGTCCACCCATGACAAAGAGGCCCGTTCACGTATGTGGTTCTGGGGACTGTGAATTATCCGCCTACCACCGGAAGTTGACGTCGTCTTCTAAGGTATACTGTTAACAGACTGTTAATTAAAGAAAAGTTAGACGACTACCAGCACAGCCGCTCTGTCAAGGCTACTTTTGATGGCGTAACTATATTAATGAACAACCAACTTCGTAAAAGTATAAAATCCTGTTGCCGTTAGCTTCTCAGGTCGCGCAATATCCACCCTGGCAATACATTAAAAAAAAGGTAAAAGCGTCATCCCGTTGGTTAAGGGACGTGTTGATCAGGAAGCGTGTCGAAACTGTCGCATTCGATCAAAGGCGCTATAGCTGTGAAGACGGAGAGGGCTGCGGTTGGGATAGAATGCGTTTGTCAAATTGAGTAACACGCGCCAATGGATGCGATACAGCTTTAGCAAAAGTGGCCAAACAAGTTGTTCGCTATGCAAGTGGTCATGAGAATTTACATAGCCGCACTTATCAGATAAGTTATAGGAGTATAAGATCTGTTCGCACTGCCAGAGGTAATCTTATATTTCACGGTAAGCGCTGTTATTTTACTGCACGACTTACTAAGTCTAATTCAAGTAGCAGCTCGCATACGAATCTCCACAATAGGAGCAGACTCAAACAGAAGGCAGAAATCTGGCAGGCATATGTAATCGCCATAAACGAACATTGCAAGAATATACATCGAGAGCTTAATGCACACAGGTAAATTGTGAAATCGACGTTCAGCAGCTATACGACCTCAGCAGTATCTACGAGTGCTGTTGAATACTTTTCGTTGGTATGCTGTAAGAAAAATAATGGACATGGACTACAATCATATTAGCGAATCTGAAGATGAAACCTTAGCAGGCTACACCGCGCTGCTATTCGGTATAGAAGGAAAGTGAACCATGATGGTACTGTGTTTTGTGCATGTTGCTTATTTTGTTCGTGAACTGCGCATTTAATTTGATTTTTCAACCTGTATCTCCAACTGGAGTATCATGCTAAGCATGCTACTAGGCAAGCCTTTAAAGATTCACTAAATCTCCCTCTCTCTCTCTCTCTCTCTTTGAACTACAATGTTCAATGTGGTGCCTGTGAAATGTTGATGCATATTAATGACAAATGCTCACTAAGGCTAGCATTTATACTAAAGTAAATATATTCCAAGGGCACCTGACCACTGATCCGGGTCGGCATGGTCAGTAACGAAGTGCGTATCCGTCGTGCCAGTACTGAATTCTCGAGAACCAGAGCTTCGACAACTTCGTGATAAGGAATGCAAACGAGCGAACGAAAAAAAAATACACAAAAACGCAAACCACGGAGATGGGGCCCGCACACAGTTTCAAAGGATACTGGAAAGTGGGTCACTGTAAATTTGCGCGGAGAAATATTGAAATTCATGGAGGAGTCGACTCTGGCGATAGAGGCCTTATTTATAGTCGGGCGCCGACGCCATAAGCACGCGAGCCAGTGCTTGTGGCAGTGTAGATCGTAGCACGGGGTAGCTCAGGCGTGTCAACGGCGCATGACACTTGCCTAAGCGTGGAGCCCGAGCGTAGATTATACGCGGAAGTGTTCAGTATGCATGGAAAACGCATGCTTGGTTGCAGGACGCGCGTCACGAAATTTCGACCACGCTCTGCGGCTGCTTATTCTTGCTATCGTTATCGCTTATACTCGGTGACCCCCCCCCCCCCTTTATTTTTTCCCTCGGGACGCGTTATATGAAAGCAAATGGGCCAGCGTGGCAACGGGTAGAACCAGTTTGTAGCTATGTTCTGCCTAGCTGGTCTCCCTTAGGTTTTCTGGTTATTAGGCTTTTTTTTTTCTTTTTCGGAAAATCTGACCAAGGCGTTAAGGTCAAGCGATTACCGAGCTACGAACCCGCATCACAGCAGGCATTCTTTAAATATAAAGTGTCAATTATTTTCTGTCTACTTGCTTTCCTGTTTGTCTCC
This sequence comes from Dermacentor variabilis, assembly GCF_050947875.1. Lineage (NCBI taxonomy): Eukaryota > Metazoa > Arthropoda > Arachnida > Ixodida > Ixodidae > Dermacentor > Dermacentor variabilis. The sequence goes on from NC_134572.1 coordinate 136,149,737, forward strand.
TAGAATAATAATTTCAAATGTTCGCATTCATCGCGAGACTCTCAGTACTTGCAGTTAGGTATTGAAGTACTTGCTTTTTGATTCTTGCGACAGGGTTAAAATGAATGGCTAAGCGGGAAAACTAGAAAGAGATGAGTCGCATATCTTAAATATTCAGGAATGACTTATCTTACTTTAAAGTATTAACTACATAATTTTTTATAAAAGGGCTCCTTAGTTGAAATCTATAAAATAATCTATTTGTAAATGGCGAGTATAATTGCGATTTTTTAAAATCTATTTCAGACTATGTACAATTTAAGCGAATCGACTGAGGAACGTCTGTCGTAGGTCTATATATATTGTGCGAGGTTTCGCATTAACCAAACGGCGACACATGTGGGACTGCAGTAGTTTCGAACTATTTGTTGTAGATTTTTAAGGTATTTCACAAGCGAAAATTTTAGTAAATAAGGTCACCTTCTGAAAGCGTTTCTAAGAAAGCGTATTAAGGTTTCGTTGTGGTGCAGATGTTTCTGAAAAGTCAGCGTAACGGTGCGGCGCTTTCTGCCTACATGTAGCAATGAATATTTGCGGGTCTTCAACAACAAATTCAGAAAAGTAAATTCGTTTTACATTACCACAGGGAAGCACAAAAAATATACTAAAAATCGGCAGGCTCGCAGTCCGCAGCTGCGTTGATTGGCCGCTAGAGTAAACAGTGGCGCATCGATCAGACCCATAGTGCGACGCTCTTCATTGGCAGGCAGAGCAAAACCACCTCAATCTCCACCAACTTGGCGATAAGCGTAGTACCCCCGAAACCCGCCAGGATTCAATGTGGCGCTGCTGAAGCGAGAGAGAGAGAGAGAGAGAGAGAGAGTGACCGCCAGCGGCGCGCCACCGACGATTACCGATTCAACAGGGAGCAGTAATTGCCTCGATTATGCATTCAAAAAACCCGCCGAAGTCCTTCCTATCTCGCGAGCGGAGAGGAGAACTGATAAGAAAGCGGCCAATCGCGGAGCGCCGCGGACCGATGTACTGATAAAAGGGAAGAGAAAAAGCTGGCTCCTCCCCTTGTCTCATTATGTTGACGGATTGCCGTTCCTTTTTTGCTTGTCTTGATGGTTTCTCTCTTATTTTTGCAGGGGAAGAAGAAAAAGAAGAAGAAAGAACGCGGCGAAAACGAAAATCAACGAAAAACGAAAGGCGAGCGAAAAAAGGGAGAGCGGCAAAGCGCAGCTCACATGGAGACGGTTGGAACCAAGGAGGGCCTGCCTCGCTGCCGCTTCACTTCGGGAGAAACTTGCGGTCGGCGATGTTATCAAAGGAGGAGGAGGAAAGGAGACACGGCAACGGGTGCAGAGAGAAGGCACGCTGTGTGGCGAAGCCACGCCGAGTGGGATGCCAGAAGCCAGGCGGCGTCTTCTTTGTGCCGGTCGGCTTTTCCTGCGAACTCGAGATGCCTTTCCGCCGCCGTATGCCGGCGGACGAACTTCGGGAGGGAGACGCCAGGTGGCGGGAGGGTGAAGACAAGCCGAGACGTTTTCAGAGGAAAGGCAGAAGGAACTGTGCTTGTCTAGTGCACGTGTGGTACACACGCCCCCCTTACTTGTCTTGCTTCTTGCTTCGTTCGGTTGCTTTCGTCTTACTTTTTATTTCTCTTTTTCTATCCCTCAGTTTAGTGTTTCGACAAGCATCCACACACAAACTGCAGGGGTCGCAGCTAATGGTGTCGGTATGTGCTACCACCGTGCGCAGTTAGCCGGATTTATTTATTCTTCAATTTTTGGACTTGCCCAGACTGTAGATTCAGTGCCTTCCCGAAAAGGCTAGGTCGAGTATAACTCGCCTGAAGTCTTTGGGCTCCTGAATGCAATAAAGAACACAAGAAAGCAAGAGCACGTGCCACGAGCTGGCCACCGTCTCGCTACACAGCCAAAAGAATTCTTGACCAAATAAGCCCACTAGCTAGCACTAGACGATCCAAGGTTCACTAGGCAGCTTCAACACTTCCTACGAGGCAGCCTTACTTATGGATCAAAGTTTAGTGTCTTTCGTAACCTTAGGCAGAAACTGGAAAAAATATTCTTTTAAGCTGCCAGCCTTTGGTTTCTTGCTTTTGTTGTTGTTGGTGGTGGTGATTGGGGTGCTGATGTGTGCTACATGAGGAGGTACGGAGGAGGGTCCAAGGAAGTAACCTATGTTGAAACCTGGAGGAAAACACGGGACACGTGCGCCGTGAGCATTAGATTTGACTGATTTATTTTAATTCGCGCAATGCTATTTTGAAGTCCGTTTGTATCCATCTTGGGAATAAGCAAAATATTGTCACCACAGCTGCTGCTAAGCTTACCAAGAGCACCTAATGTACCATTTGTGTACCATATGTGTACCACATGTGCACCATATGCACAGACCATTTCCTATGTCAGGCCGGCTCCAATAATCGTTGCTCCATTCAAGTATTCGGCAATAATTACGCAAATTAAATATCAGATTGTCGAATCAAATACGTCCGTTCGAAACCTTACCGTTCGATTCATCCACAAATCATTGCGCATGCTCGAAGATGTACGCTCGAAAAATAGCTATACCTTGTAACTTAGCCAAGACAAGGTCATCAAATGTATAAATTTTCTTATATATGAAAACACTCAGAGTTTCTCAGACTTTCTCTGCCGCCAATTGCGGCGCAGATGTCGTAGTCTTAGATAGCAAATTATGTAGTATATGGTGGTTTATAGCTCTGGTCTGTTTACACGTACACGCACGCACGCACGCACGCACGCACGCACGCACGCACGCACGCACACACACACGCACGCACGCACGCACGCACACACACACGCACACACACACACGCACACACACACACACATACACACACACACATACACACACATACGCACACACACACACATACGCACACACACATACACACACGCGCACGCGCTCGCGCGAGTGGTCAAAAGTTTTTGTAAGGACCAGACAATCGTCATGTTGAACATTTAACATTTCACAAGTCGGGCGGCCACTTGCAAACACCACTGTCCAAAGAAAAGCTTTGTGAATACAGCCCCTGCCACAGGGCGACCGACCGGATTCTTGCATTTGCCATAAATGTCTGCATGAACCAAATATTGAAAATTAAATGATCACCACTAAAGGATCTACCATACGGGAATGATTAACCTAGCCGCATACTACAAGAGTCACTTGGTGAAATCCAAATTCTACATTAAAAATAAACAAGCAGGACGTGCAATGAGCACAAACAGACCAACGAAATTCATCATCGACAAAGCGTACATAAAACAAAATAAAATGATTGTCGCGGGATTGCAGACCACCAAAGATGCCCTATATACATGCGAGAGTGTTATTGGAGTCTCGGAAAGGATCGAGCCTAACAGAACCGGTCCTGTATCTTTCGACAGAAGCTCCGCACTGAGTGACGGTGTCGCCTTTTGAAAACGATGGTATCGCCATCGAGACAGACGCTTTGGAAGACGACACTCCAGGGCGACGAAGGAAAACAAGAGGGTAATTTACGTTTCCTGTGCTGAACGACGCATCAGTTTGCAAGGCGCGGACGCTGAATTCGCGTAGGGGGTAACTCCTAATTAGAAAACAAGATGCTACCGTATGTTCGTTTCATTTCATGCTAAAATAATATATTGAGTGGCCTTGTCAGCGTTATAGACGCCTTTCGTACCTTGTTTTCCTCTCTTATTGGGATGATGAATAAATTTTTTTTGGCAGTCGAGGTTTGCAGCACATTCCAGTTATTGGCGGCTCATGCACGTTTTACGTGCATAGCCAGTGTTTAACCATTGTCAATAAATAAGACAAGCTTTCAACATCGCGAGCAACAGCCGCAGAAAATGGAAAAAGAGGCAAACGTCACCATTTAACGCAAATGTAGTGAGCGCACTCACTATGCATATGTCGTGTGCATGTTCGAGTACATAAACATACGTACGCGCAGATATTTTTTTTTTACCGTGAAATAAGAGGACCCGTGTTTTAGCCACCTCTGTTGGCAATCTTGATTACTCACGTATAGCACGTCAAGCGATCTTTAAAAGCTGCTGGTTCTTGCAACCAGATCTGCCCACCGAAGAAAACCCTATATGATAAGAATGAACAGAAGTGATAACTGGTAGCCAAATGGCTAATGTCTTTTATTGTCGCTGACAATTGTCTAAATCCACTTTCGTTATGAATCCACTTCTTTAAATGAAGATTGGCTAGCTGGCATATATAGTCAACATGTACTGGAACGTAGAGTTCGGTTTACATAGCTCGTACTGACAGAAAATGATGTCAAAGCAAGCACGTTATTTAGGAACCACACATTTTCTTCCCTACAATAAGTGATCATTTAATATTATTCAGTAAGAGAGAGAGCATAAAGGAATTACTTAATTTTTTGTAGTGCTTTCTAGATTTTCTACGTGCCTCACAATCAAATCGTCGCTTTCGCACGTAAAACCTCAATATGTTTATATCTTGTACAACATTGATATTCAGTAAGAGAGAGAGAGCATAAACGAATTACTTAATTTTTTGTAGTGCTTTCTAGATTTTCTACGTGCCTCACAATCAAATCGTCGCTTTCGCACGTAAAACCTCAATATGTTTATATCTTGTACAACATTGAAGACGATAAGCTTTGTGTTGAGTTATCGCTTCACGTTGTTCAATATATCGTGTATGCAGGCATGAGTATTGATAACTGCCATCTAAAAGATAAGCGCCTACGATTGGCCGGTAGGTTGAATTTGATGACATAATCTTGAAGTTCCCCAGCCTTCTCGCTATACCACTATACTTCACACTACTTCCCCCGCGCCAGTGCTTCGAAATAACAAAGCATATCTCCTACTGAAAGACCGCAAACTATTATTATTATTATTATTATTATTATTATTATTATTATTATTATTATTATTATTATTATTATTATTATTATTATTATTATTATTTATATGCACATATAAACACCACGATGGGTTAAGTAAGGTTCGTACGTTTTTCTTGATTACGCAGTGAACGAGAAGGATGTGAATGACTGACGTAGGCCCAGTGGTTCCTGCAACCAGGTCTTCCAAGTCAGCTTATCGTCGTCACCAGCCACAACCATCTCGTATCAACAGCATTTCTCAAATGTGGAAGAGCCGTGGCTCCAGTGGCGACGGCTGCTGCCCGGCCGAGCCGTCTGAGACCATCAGTTGTGCGTGTATGCACTTGAGAGATTTTCAAGGTACGAATTCTCCCTCACAGCTGCATCTTCGAAGCACTGGAGTGACTCCGGGGTCACTCCATTGAGTGAGTGGTTCCCTCTAGTGCATGAGTGACCGTCCGCTAAGGGGTCAGGTGCAGCTGTATTCGACTTCACACGTGCACTTTTCACAATTTAGTCACGAACGGTATACAATTTGTTCACAGCAGAAGAAAAAAGATTCTTAAGTACAATCTCATCGTGAGCAGCAACGATGACTGGGACGTGACGATGTGTAGAAGAGACGATCAGGAGAAGTAACCGGAGTCCTATATAGAGTGCCATCTGAAAGCACGACACACAATCACGCCACGGCGGCCGCATTTCGATGGAGGCGAAAGGCGAAAATACCCGTGTGCTTAGATTTAAGTGCACGTTAAATAACTCCAGGTGGTCAAAATTTCCGGAGTCCTCTACTACGGCGTGCCTCATAATCAGAAAGTGGTTTTGGCACGTAAAACCCCATAATTGACAATCAACCAGGTTCCCGATGCTCTTGTCCTTGTCCTTCTTGCGCATCGTGACGTTTCATCAAGCATAAAATATTTCAATGACTGTTATAGATAAGCGAGAAGAAAGCGATGGCTGCGCTTGATTGAGCATATATGGGAAGCTAATGACCCGAAAGTTACCTCAGATGCGAGGAGAAGTCATAATTAATTAAGGGAAAATCAGACATCCACCCGTTCGTATACCAATTGATACAAAGGATACCATACGGCTTTCTTGAAAAAAAAGCCTCGCAGTTGAAGAAAAATTCGGCCCTGGTCCGGGACTCGAACCCGGTACCACCCACCACCGCCTAATTTCTCTTAGCTAATTACTACTTTCTACCTTGGGGGTTTCCGCAGAAATATTACGCCAGAAGTCATAATGACACTGTGTTTTGCACGAACTGCCCGACTATGCTATTGTTTGGTTTGCAGCTCCATATGGTAACGACAATTCTATGAAAGTTTTAGGAAATTCAATCAGAGCCGGCTGTGATAATACTGCAGGTCGTTCACTCTGGTGCTACATGTGCGCACAGCTCGCTTAGGTTCTTATAACAGCAGTTCATTACAGAATGTACAGCGCTAATTATAGTGCATATATATATATATATATATATATATATATATATATATATATATATATATATATATATATATATATACAAAAGTTTGCATAGTGTACGCGAATAGTGGCTTATACGCATTTCTATGTGTTAAAGCGGCTCACAATTGGGTAAACTCACTCAAGCAAGAACACGCTATGCACGGTAATATTGTAAACCTCCATCGTTTTACATGGTTAAATTCTCAAAAGTTCTCCTTTCGTGCCTACTTCCTGGTCTATATAGTGTCTACAGTTCCAGATTCTCCTACTTGGCATGGAGTTGTGCGAACTGAGTCGTGAGGCAACCATAGACTCCGAGTCTGCGTAGCTTTATGTCATAAAAGTCTCTAAATGTCTTCCTGCAGATAGTTATTCTAGATGCTTTGGCTGTATACGACTATGGTGAAGAATACCTGTAGTGTTTTGTCAGTTTTATGTTTCCATTCAGGCTTTGCATTTTTTAGGTAGGATTTTCTACGACCTTATACGATGTCGGCAGAAGAGTGGGTCTAAAAATTAATCTACAGAAAACTAAAGTAATGTTTAACAGTCTCGGAAGAGAACAGCAGTTTACGATAGGTAGCAAGGCACTGGAAGTGGTAAGGGAATGCATCTACTTATGGCAGGTAGTGACCGTGGATCCGGATCATGAGACTGAAATAATCAGAAGAATAAGAATGGGCTGGGGTACGTTTGGCAGGCATTCTCAGATCATGAACAGCAGGTTGCCATTATTCCTCAAGAGAAAAGTGTATAATAGCTGTGTCTTACCAGTACGCAACACTAAGGTCCTCTTCCTGAGTTAAAGCCGAATACCTGTTCTGTAGCTTGATCTGGAATTCCTCTATTTTCCCTCTTACTGCTAACTCATTGATCGGCTTCTTATGTACCAGTTTCTTCCATTCCCTCCTCAGGTCTAGGCTAATTCGAGTTCTTACCATCCTGTGGTCACTGCAGCGCACCTTGCCGAGCACGTCCACATCTTGTATGATGCCAGGGTTAGCGCAGAGTATGAAGTCTATTTCATTTCTAGTCTTGCCGTTCGGGCTCCTCCACATCCACTTGCGGCTATCCCGCTTGCGGAAGAAGGTATTCATTATCCTTAGTGTTGAAGCAATGAACGACAATCTTGTGGGCATCATTAAGGAGTGTGCAATAGAAGTCGGTGGTAACTCCGTTAGACAGGATACCAGTAAGCTATCGCAGGAGACGAAAGATCTGATCTGATCTGAAACGCCAATGTATGAAAGCCTCTAACTCTACAGCTAGAATAGAACTGGCAGAACTTTCTAAGTTAATCAACACGCGTAAGACAGCTGACATAAGGAAAAATAATATGGATAGGATAGAACATGCTCTCAGGAACGGAGGAAGCCTAAAAGCAGTGAAGAAGAAACTAGGAATTGGCAAGAATCAGATGTATGCGTTAAGAGACCAAAGCCGGCAATATCATTACTAATAATGATGAGATAGTTCAAGTGGCTGAGGAGTTCTATAGAGATTTATACAGTACCAGTGGCACCCACGATGATAATGGAAGAGAGAATAGTCTAGAGGAATTCGAAATCCCACAGGTAACGCCGGAAGAAGTAAGGAAAGCCTTGGGAGCCATGCAAAGGGGGAAGGCAGCTGGGGAGGATCAGGTGACCGCAGATTTGTTGAAGGATGGTGGGCAGATTGTTCTAGAGAAACTGGCCACCCTGTATACGCAATGCCTCATGACCTCTAGCGTACCGGAATCTTGGAAGAACGCTAACGTAATCCTAATCCATAAGAAAGGGGACGCCAAAGACTTGAACAATTATAGACCGATCTGCGTACTGTCAGTTGCCTACAAACTATTTACTAAGGTAATCGCAAATAGAATCAGGTACACCTTAGACTTCTGTCAAGCAAAGGACCAGGCAGGATTCCGTAAAGGCTACTCAACAATAGACCATATTCACACTATCAATCAGGTGATAGAGAAATGTGCGGAATATAATCAACCCTTATATATAGCTTTCATTGATTACGACAAAGCGTTTGATTCTGTCGAAACCTCAGCAGTCATGGAGGCATTACGGAATCAGGGTGTAGACGAGCCATATGTAATAATGCTGAAAGATATCTTTAGAGGCTCGACAGCCACCATAGTCCTCCATAAAGAAAGCAACAAAATCCCAATAAAGAAAGGCTATTGGAATGCATCATGTAACCGCACAAAAACAAGGGACAAAGAAGGAACACACAAGACAGGCGTGTGTTCTTTCTTTGTCCCTTGTTTTTGTGCGGTTACATGATGCATTCCAATAACGACCACCAACTAGCCCGCTTATCCCTGTCAAATAAAGAAAGGCGTCAGGCAGGGAGATACAATTTCTCCAATGCTATTCACAGCGTGTTTACAGGAGGTATTCAAAGGCCTGGATTGGGAAGAATTGGGGATAAAAGTTAAGGGAGAAAAGCTTAGTAACTTGCGATTCGCTGATGATATTGCCTTGCTTAGTAACTCAGGGGATCAATTGCAATGCATGCTCACTGGCCTGGAGAGGCAAAGCAGAAGAGTGCGTCTAAAAATTAATCTGCAGGAAACTAAAGTAATGTTTAACAGTCTCGGAAGAGAACAGCAATTTATAATAGGTAGCGATGCACTAGAAGTGGTAAGGGAATACATCTACTTAGGGCAGGTAGTGACCACGGATCCGGATCATGAGACGGAAATAATCAGAAGAATAAGAATGGGCTGGGGTGCGTTTGGCAGGCATTCTCAGATCATGAACAGCAGGTTGCCATTATCCCTCAAGAGAAAAGTGTATAACAGCTGTGTCTTACCAGTACTCACCTACGGGGCAGAAACCTGGAGGCTTACGAAAAGGGTTCTACTTAAATTGAGGACGACGCAACGAGCTATGGAAATAAGAATGATGGGTGTAACGTTAAGGGATAAGAAAAGAGCAGATTGGGTGAGCGAACAAACGCGAGTTAATTACATCTTAGTTGAAATCTAGAAAAAGAAATGGCCATAGGTAGGACATGTAATGAGGAGGGAAGATAACCGATGGTCATTAAGGGTTACGGACTGGATTGAAAGGGAAGGGAAGCGTAGCAGGGGGCGGCAAAAAGTTAGGTAGGTGGATGAGATTAAGAAGTTTGCAGGAACGACATGACCACAATTAGTACATGACCGGGGTGGTTGGAGAAGTATGGGAGAGGGCTTTGCCCTGCAGTGGGCGTAACCAGGCTGATGATGATGACCAGTACTCAAGTACGGGGCAGAAACCTGGAGGCTTACGAAAAGGGTTCTACTTAAATTGAGGACGACGCAAAGAGCAACGGAAAGAAGAATGATGGGTGTAACGTTAACGGATAAGAAAAGAGCAGATTGGGTGAGGGAACAAACGCAAGTTAATGACATCTTAGTTGAAATCAAGAAAAAGAAATGGGGGGGCATGGGCTGGACATGTAATGAGAAGGGAAGATAACCGATGGTCATTAAGGGTCACGGACTTGATTTCAAGGGAATGGAAGCGTAGCAGGGGGCGGCAGAAAGTTAGATGGGCGGATGAGACTAAGAAGTTTGCAGGGACGACATGGCCACAATTAGCACATGACCGGGGCAGTTGGAGAAGTATGGGAGAGGCCTTTGGCCTGCAATGGGCGTAACCAGGCTGATGATGATGGTGATGCATGACTGACCCTGTGTAGCGACTTTGACAACGCTGATGTAATCCTCCTGGTCACTCTGAAGCTCACTGCCAACTATGAAGAAACGTTTACAGCATTGGGAAAGTCCCAAAAAGTAGTGTAATTTTGCCTCCGTTAAAACCTTAGAAACTTGGCACCCGATCATAGAGCAAATATTTACTTTAGCACAGCTACAAAATGGAATTACAAATTGGGCGTCATGCTGATTTTGCTAGCGAAAGTGGCAAGAAGAGATAAGGAATAACGGCTCTGCAGCTGCGGGGTCGGGAGCGTTGGCCAAAAATAGGGCTATGGTATTCACATTCGGTAAGAAGATTGTCATTAAAAAAGCACGTTGTAGATATTTGACTGCTTGAATGGGTGGCCGGCACCCTCAAATATGATGACAAATGCTCCATTAATAGCGTGTATTACGTCGTGGAGCAAAGGTTTAGATATTGTGGGATGCTGTCATACTAATTATGGCTGATAGTCAATCAGAGGAGTGCGCACATTTGAAGTTCAGGGAGAAAAAAATAACGTGAGAACTGAGCACAATGGTAGTGAAGCTTCCAACTTTGTTCAAAGGGGGGGGGGGGTGCTGGGCTTCCGCGTTTGAGTAAGAAAGCACAAAACTTGGCCGTGTAGACGGCAGTGTTGCTGCATACGTAAACCACTTGAATGACGGGCATATATAGGAGGATAATCTGATTGTCCTTCCGAAGTAGAAGCGGCACTGTACTTATCGCTGTTAACAATTATGCGCATCTCAGTATCGTGCAAGGACGTTCGCACATGCATCTCAACGCGCGCAGCTCAATATCGTGCTTCCGCTTTTGCAAACAGGTGCAGAGGCAGTTGGTGTCACTATCCTAAAGTGATTTGGATGCAAGGGTGTGCCTACACCATACCAGGCAGACCAAATCGGCCCCCAGGCAACTCGGTAGTTGCAAAAGCCGGTACCGAGCGATGTAAGCGCCCTCGAGTGTAGGGGACACTTTCAGGCGGAGCGGTGGAAGCACTGCATATGCAAACACAAGTAATGCATAGACTTGCCGCTTGATCGTGCAGGAGCCATCGTAACAGACACAACGTCGCACCGTTACGCATCCTTTTACGCTCACGAGTGAGACGAGCCGTACAGAGGCCAAACCGTATGGCACTCACCGACGTCGAGACGTACGCTCCTCATCCATTTCGCCGAGGACACGCTGACGCTCGCCGCTCACTCGAAAAGGCGAAAGTGTCCAGCAGTGACTCGTCACGGGACAGTAGTAGCGACGGGTAGGCATGAATCAGGATTGCGGCGACCTCGACGACGTTTCGCTCTGCCAGCGGCCGTCGTCCGTCTGTGGATTAGCGTCGAGGTGGCCCGCACGGGAAACGCATGACCGCGCGCACTTTGCGGGATCGGCGTCGGACCGAGGCAAAACGGCGGCGTCCGCCGGAGCTACATGGGAAGGCATGCAATGAAGGACGGCGCTGGCTCGCGCGCCGCGGTCCACGCGGCGTACACAGTTTACATATACACAAACAAGCCCGCGGGCCGGGGCATACATAAACTCGAAAGAGGGCCCACGCGAGCGAAGAAAAAAAAAAGAAAAAGAGAGCGGCGGCAAGTTGGCATTTGTCGAGGCCACTCTATTGGTCGGCCGGTAATAAGGGACGCCGAGAGCGAACCAGCTCGTCTTTATTGCCCGCAGACGAGAGGCTTTCGCTGCAAGGCGTCGTCCCTGCGCCTTGCAAGTGGTCCCCCCTAAAAGAGGAGATCGCGCGCCGCAGTCCGAGAGCGCGGCCGCAAAGGAGCCCCGGCCGAAGAGGACCGGTCTCGTTCTGCCGCCGAGAAGGGGAAAGTAATACGCACGACGCGTCTTAATTCCATCCAGACCAGCTCGTGTACAGCGGCGGCGGTGGGACGAGACGTCGTTTAAAGACGTGCGGCAACAGATGGCCCGCCGCCTCGGCGTGTCTCCGGACACCGCACGCGGCCGTGCGGCGTCGGCACCTCCTCTGTAGAGCGGCCGGTGCCATTGAGAAGCACCGCGGAGAAAGAGGGGGAGGGATAGGCTTGCCGGACGGCCACCGGTTCATCGTCTTGCGTGAAGGGGTTGCCCTAAACCGAAACTGGCCGCACTGGAGAAAAAGAACGGGAAGGTGAAAGGCAGAGAGGAGGAATGCGGCTGGCGTTGTGGGTCCGCGAGAAACGAGGTGAAATATGCGGCGTTGAGCTGCCGTGGCGTCCACTTTTGGTTGCCGCGAGGTGTAGTCCATCTAGAGCCCTCACTTTGTTAGTTTCACGAATCATTCAAAGAAAGTAAGAACGAATGGGGTAAGGCAACACTTGAGTGGCCGCTGAAGTGACGGAAAAGGAGAGAAAGGGAGAAAACAAAGGGGCGAAAAGGGGAGCAGGGTGAAAAGAAGATGCAAAAGAAAAAGTAGCGGTATAGTGAAGAAAGAGCAGGGAATCGACCTTGAAAATGACGGAGGCCGGATTCCGTAATGCTGCAACGTACAAACACTCTTCGAGAATGGTTTCTCACTGTCGCGTAATGTAATGTCCTCATCGAAAAGGGCCGGTGCTAACATGATGGGCATAACGCCAGATGTCTCAGTTAAAATGCACCTATAGTAAACAAAGAATATATTCAAACTGAGGTCGGCGCATAGGTGGTGAAATAAACGAGCGCTTGCAATGGTGAAAGCAAAATAATCATGATAACCATCGTCGACCTAGTTAAATATGCTGCAAGGACAAGGATCCCTATGGATGTCCTAATGAACCCTCTATACCATGTGAGCTGAGCCCGCCGACAAAATTCAATCTTCAAGACTCCGTCGAATCAAGCGAGTTTATCTTCTCTTGGAGCTCATTCCAGTACGGTGAAAGAGCATCGGTCATCTGTTTCACCCAATAGATGACATTCGTAGCACAACTTTCTCAACTGAACCTCGGTATATTATCATGTCCCCAACTTCGAGCCAAACTATACTTGTATACGGGCATTTCTCAATCAATGTTAACACTGCGTCTATATCATTTTCCTATCCGTCGGTTGTTTTCTTTCAAGTTCATTTGCTAACCTCCCCTTTTCACCCTCACAGGTAAATACTGTCAGAATACAACGATTAAATGCCTTTTCCTTCAAAGTCCATGGCCTGCGTTGAAGCGAACTCAAAACGCACTCCGCCCCATTATTATTCTTCAGCAGAATTTCGTTGCAATGATGATCTTCCGCGACTATTCATTTCGCTTGCAGGCGAACATACTGTTTCAATGCTTCTGGCAGCTTACAACCAGAGGTAAATTACTGTTCCCTGGCATAACTTCAACATCAGTTTCCTGTGTTATATTTATGAAACCTACCATTGACTTTTGAAAGATCGGGTCCTCTGCCTATCAACAACTCTATGTCACCTGCAGGACTGCCAATATGTTTCCATAATATTTCTACCAGCAATTATTTCCCACCATCGAACATAATAACTTATAGAAGCACGTAATGAGGAAGACGCCAAAACAGAGCACTCCATCTCGACCCACTTTTATTTTCCTGACTTTCCGCTCATGTTCTTACGGGTTACTGTGTGTTACCCCTTTATTTATTTTCTAGTATATTCTACGTGTACTTTCTGCCTTTACTAAGCAATTTCCGCATAACACCTCTGCTTCCGTGAGATCGAACGTCTTTTCAAGATACACAGGGTATTTCAGCGAATACACTCTTTCCTAAAAGCAACGGAGTAAAAATGTACAAATCTTTTTTTAGTCCGTTATTCAGGCCCAAGGAGATGAGAAGTAGTTTAAAATATGTAATTGTTGACTAATTCAAATAACTAATTCAAAAGAAGCTAAGTAGCTTCTTAGTACTTAAGCAAGTACTTGCTTACTTAGTTCAGGACACACGTTACAATTGCGTAACTGAAGCGTGCCAGTGGGCAAGGCATCTTCATCTAACGCAAATCCTGAGACAACTAACTGTTTTGAGATTATTGTTCACACAATATATGACTGCTCCGCACAGTTTTGTTGGGCAAAGCGCATTTAAAGGGACACTAAAGCGAAACAATAAGTAAGTTTAGGCTAATGAAGCATTGTTTGAGAACCCTGCAGGCAGTCATTTAAAAAATAATAGTTTGATTATTAGATGAGAAAATGAAGGTCTTAGTATCGGTATTTGAATTTCGCGCCGAAACCCCAGCGCCGGGACGTGAGCGTGACGTCAGGGATTCCAAAGTATGTTTTCGCATTTGGGTCGCGTTGGCTGAGTAAAGGTTCCCGAAACTTGCCATGTTTAATATTTGGTTCCTTTAGAACACAGTGTAGTCAATCTTTACCGCTATATATCATTAGTAGGCCCTAGAAGATGCCATCAAAATCCAAGGTGTCACAGCCCCCAGGTGCGGGTACTTAAGTAGGCGTCGCCACCCGTATTTCGTTCTTGCGATATTTCTTGCTTACCAAACGTCTTAGCGTTGCAAGAGTGGTGTTTTTGGTGTTGTAGAACGGTAATTTACTGATGTAGAAGAAATCATTTTTCACTTTAGTGTTTACTTAAGGAAGTCTTCGCGGAAAAACAGAAAAAGAAAGTAGGTAATTTAAATTCGTGGGTTCTGCGAGCCAGAGCCACGATCTGATTATGAGGCACGCTGTAGTGAGGGATTCCGGATTAACATTGAACAACTGGGGTTCCTTAAAGTGAGCCCAATAAACGGTACACGGGCCATACTGCATTTCGCCCCCATCGAAACGTGGCCGCCGTGGCCGGGATTTTGTCCCGCGACCCCGTGCTTAGCAGTGCAATGCCCTAGCCACTAAGCAACCACGGTGGGTAAAGTAGACTTGTGGTACCTTGTAGTATCACAGACAAGTATTCAACGAAACTGTTTCTTTCGAGCAGTTGCATTAAGAACTGAAGTTACCTATAATAAAACCGCACACTTTAATACGTTGCTCGCATATGTGACTCAGCCGTTTGAAACATTGCCGGAATATAGCGCTTAAGAGCACTTGTTTAAGAAAATTTTACCAAACTCTTTTTTTAAGATCATATTTGATCTCGGTGGCCGCTACTGGCGAAGTGCTTGCATAAGTAATTTTCTGCAAAGCGATAATTGGACTGACACACTGTGAACTTCGTTTGCGCTCGTAACCTTTATTTTCACCAAATATAAACCGGGCGTCTTGTTTAGTTCATCCAGGATATCGGGAAGCCTACTACGTCTCTCGCAGTTATAATAGGGAGAACACGAAGGTTGCGTAACATTTTGAAGCGTATAATTATTCGAGAAACGTTAAATTTTCATCGCACATTACACTTAACATGGTCTCCACTTCCCCATATAGTGTAAACTTGTTGATACCTATAGAGTTCTCTCGGGACACTGCGAAAACAAATTGAATAACGGCTTATATAATGCTTTCGAGCAGTACCTGTAGGCCTTCTTTGAAACACTGTAATTTATCCCCACATATATCGCTTCGTATGTTAATTGGCCATAATGCTCTCCACTTTTGCACCAAATTTAGTCTTCGCATGGGGTTACAGTTCTCTCAGCACTACGGGCTAAATTCTGCGCCTTTCGTAAAACGCACTTATAATGCCCCTGAGCGCTTGAACACGTAGTTTACTGCAAAAAAACATAATTATTCTAGAAGTTTTGTTCTTCGCTACATTCACCCCTAACCATCCTCCTATTATCGGCAAATATAAACAAAGTAACTTGTTTCGCTCACCGATGACATCGGGACAACCTATATAATACATACGTGTCTCGTGGAATGCATGAAGAGGTCGAAGAGAGTTCAGTTATGATTTCCAAACTTAATAATAAGACCAAAGCGTCACCACGCATTATGCTTAACGCAACCTTCGTTTTCTCCATATGTAAACTCTATGTGTCACGCACTTCTTTCGGCAAACTGGGAAGCTTAGTGAGTAATGACCGACTTAGGCTTTATTTAGCTAAGGCTCTTGGAAGTTTGCCCACACATTGCTCATAACATCCTCCTTATTTCCATGCAACGTTAACCTTGTGGCAGGTTTGGTTGTTTAAAGACAATGTGGGCAAACTTTCTACGCGGTTCGTGGAATACGGTCCTAAAGCTATCGAACGCTGTTGTAGCAATTAGTTACAAAGGATGTAATTAACCTACACAGCTCAAGGTTTTTGCGCTCGTCACTCATAACATGGCCCATATGCTCTCTAAATATGAAATCGCTGGTATTGTTGGGTCTCCCAGGTTAGTGGGGGAACTTTGTGCCTTTCGCACAACGTCTCTAAACAGGCAGAAAATGGGAGTTTAGAATTTTTCTTTGGTCCCTATTTAACGCAGATACTTCAAAATTTACCTACACATCACGCTCTACATGCATCATATTTGATATGAATACAAACGCAACCTAGCCTATTACTTTTTTTTAGGACAATGTGAAAACACGTGTATAATGTTTTAGAACGTTCCTAACCGCACCAGCATTGGCATCTCCTCTGTAATACATGAGCACCATTGCATTACTGAGCAAGCTCTCGCAAGGACATCCCAAAAAAGGTTATTGACATGCATCGGTCTTCCATACTTGCCAAGCAGCACTAGGACGTTCAGCATTGTTCAGTTCCGCAGTCCAAAAAGATGGCTTCCTGCAAAAACAGCAATGTCAGTACATTCGTCCGCCAATTTGGAGAAGCGAAAATTATAGTTACACTGTCCGGTTGCCTAATTAGTAGACATGCGTTGAATACATACCACCTTCAATTCTGCAATTTTAACGCGTTCAGCAGAGTAGTTGAATAAAAGGTTAAATAATAGACTAATTGAGTTAGACAAAAGCCGTCTTCATCGATTACTCCCGCTCTGAGCTCACTTATATATACTGCGATAGCAGCAGGTTGTCGCAGAGGACACAGTCATCTCGATAACGAATCTCTTTTGTGCCATGCACACAACTTTGTCTTCTTCCGCTACTATATTGCTTGCTGTGGCCTCCGGAATACATGCACAGCTGCCAGAAGTCTCAGAGTTGGCGGGGCGCACGAAACCTCGCACAAATTGGCAGGCAAACACTGCTTGATAGACTGCAGGGACGCCGTCTTTTTCGGAGAATTGGGAACCTCCTTGGGAATTGTTGATTCAATTCAATTCCTTTCATGTTTGTGCAAATTGGTCTCCATAATCTCTGAAAAAGTAGAGGATGTGCAAAAGAGATACCGAAACACGCGATCGTCGAAATAATCCTTTTTTGTTTTCTCCTCCGAAAAACTGTTTCGTACTATAGTGTTGGCGTTTCACAAGCCGCAGTTCCAAAGTACGTATTTGTTAGATGCATGCGGCTGTATGACTGAGTATTAGCGATGTGTGTATACTGGAACATCAGCTATTGTAGAGCTACTGTTTAATTCCCAAAGCAGTAAAGGGAGTGAGAAAAGAATGCTCAGTGGTTCTACAGTGGTTAGCGCTTCTGCCTCCCTACACAGTACATTGCCACAGACGTTTCAGTTCGATTCACAGTGATTTGCAGTTCTTTCTTTCTTTTTCGGCATAGAGCTAATATGAAATTAAGAATGAGATGGTGACCGGACAATCAACTACGGGCATAGCAAACACAGTGTTATGGGTTAAGCGTTGTCGCAGGAATAAGCCAATGACTACTGAAGAAATTTAACGTTCTCAGGCGAAAGTAAGCATTAAACATTACGTCGCTATGTTTCATTCTTTCTTGCACGTACACTTCTCCTCGGAATGCTTTCTCCAGCGCACGTAAAACGTCTTATCATCCTGCAAGGCAAGCCAGATTCGGTCTTTCATATACTTAATCCCGGAAAAAAATATAAAGAAACACGGCAGAAAGTAGAAAACACCGAAGAAAGGGAGCCCAGGGGGTGGATTTTGTTAATCATGACCATATAAAGCCAACAACCAATGAAGACAATTAAAAAAAAAATAGTTGCCAAGTGCAGCAAGTGCATTTTCTGTATATTACTTAAACCGTTTAAGTCTGGCAAGATTAACAGAATGTGCGTTTTGTGTTACGAAGTGATGTTACATTTCACTGCGAGACAAGGAAAAAAATAGAGATCTTGAAAGTATGAGCCAGGAACACCGACGACGTGCGGAAAGAGAACGAAGAGAAAGCGACGCCTTGCTATAAAACAGGCTGGCTTCCTGGCCAGGCGGCCGCGAACGAGACAGCAAGAGCAAAACGCGCAGAAAAATATATACGCGTGCGCAAAGTGCACACATTCATCTCTCTCGACACAACACTTGCTTCCCTCGAACTTCAGGAACAAAAGAGAGCTCGAGGGCTGCGCTCAAGGAAAGTCTAATAAACGGCCAAGAAGCGGGAAAAGCGCGGCGAACGAGGCAGCACAGAGGGAGGCACACACACACACATAGGGATAGAAGCGGGGATGGAGAAGGACTCGAGCGGGCGTGCTTCGCCTCCCGAGGTGCCACACGGGATATGCAATACAAGTACAGCGCGCCCGGCGCGCCAGCCGCTCGGGTCGTGACGTCGGTGAAGCGCGCTGCGGCGGCGGCGGCGGCGGCGACTGCGGTGGTGGCAGGGAATTGCCGCGCGCCAAAAGGAGCAAACCGGAGCAGCTCTCCCATTGGATTGTCCCTCGTAAATGTGAGCCGACTCGCGAGACGAGAAAATTGGCAGCGCCCGAGAACAAAGCCGAGGGTGTTGTAGGGAAACGGTGAGGGAAGACTTGTTCCCTTCTTGGAGCGATGGAGCGGGCATACAGGCAAAAGCAAACAGAGGCAGCGCTACAATTCGGCATAGACCGCGCGTTTTGTGGCACTGCGCAGACTCCTTGGGCGTGAGCTCCAAATGACCCCGAGGACCGTTGCTGCGGGATTTGCAGGGAGCGAAGTGGGGGGCACTCACTCTATGGTTCAACACGGAGGAAGAAAGAAGCGGGGAAATATCCATCTCGACGACCTCCCGGACACAAACGAAGACGCACATACACGGGTGCGAAGCCGGCTATGAAACGACTGCGGTCGATGTGCGCGCGTTTTTTGGTGTGCAAGACATGCGCGAAACAGCTAAGTTAACAAAACGAGCGTTCATATACGAAAAGAAGCGGACGGCGCGGTAAAACGTTCACACACATAGGGGCATGGGTCGGGATAACGACAGCGCAAGGAGGCGATGCGTATGGCGTGCGGAATCAGCCCCTTGTTGTCACCTCTTCCCGACCAGCAATGTCGTTTTCGCATAGTCTGACGCGGCATGCGCGGGCGGAACTGAAAGCGCATCTGGGCACCACCAGATGTGGAAGAATACTTTCTTCAGCTATACTATCGCAGCGGACGACTAATATATATAAAAGACATTACTAAAGCGACATCACTATAGCAATGCAGTCAAGGTATTTGATTTAATATATAACAAATGACGAAGGCAATGAAGTTGTGTTTCGTCGGACCTGGTGTGTCGAGCGAAGACGGCAGGCTTTCTTTGCGTTAGGCACCGTTACGCTTATGACCTTAGGTTAAATTATCCTTAGAGTGGATGACTTGAGATTATTTCGAATTGAAAGGCACTCCAGCATTTAAAAGATTCAACTTGTTTCAACATCGCGCAAGACCACTCTGCCTCGCCCTTGATCCCGACCATAGTGACCGGTGCGAGCGGCTTGTATAACAATCGATCCTTGCCTGGGAAGTTAAGAACAGTCTCACTTTCACTTCAACCAAGCTTCACGCCGAGCACGTAGGAGAGGGCCTTTTCGGACTGCTGCCCTGATCAATAACGCCGACGCAGCACTGCCGACAGAGATCCTTTCTTGCCGACCTTTACGGCCTGCGACGGTATCCGACGTCACATTTGTTTTGCTGGAATGCGCTCGATGACAGGGCAAAGAAAAGAGCCAGTTTTCTCCAACTCTGCTTGATGACACGAGGGACACGTCGTAAAGTGTATAAGGTGCACGCCGGCGAAATCCCAGACGCGAGGCGGCGGCCGCTATTCTGCTCGGTTGGCGCCACCACCGACTTCAGCGATACACCAGACACGCTCTACAGCCATAAATAAACATAACACACACACACACATACATACACGCAAAAAATAAAGCTGGGAACAAACTCCTTGGACCGCACGAATAGGATAGTATAACGTGTAGGGCCGGCTCCCTGTTTCTATGGCTTCGTCTCCGAGCCCGCGGCGTCGAAAATACAACGCACACAAGAGATCGCTGCGCGTGTGTGCGTGCATGGGTGTGCGTGTGTATCTGTGTGATAGACGCCACTCTGTTGGCACTGGGCGCCACGTCGCCAGGGAGCTGGCACCGTCGCTTCTCCCGTGCCTTGAAAGGACGCGCCGCCCGATCGAGCGTCTATGTACACGCGTCTCAGCCAGTTGGCACAGACACACGCACGCGTTGGAGACGAAAGGGATGCTCCGGCCTCTTTCGTCCTTGTCATTCCGTGGGAACATCGAAAGAGGAAAAGGGAAAATAGTACGAAACAAACAAGCGCCATCCGATGGCTCCCCGCCCCACCAATCACTCAAGAGCTTTTTTTTTTCTTTTTCACTTGGACGTCACGACTGCGAACTGTTCTATATACGAAAGCCTCTAATTTCTACAACACACCTTTGGTGTCCCAGTAGTTGAAAGTTCAGTTATTTGGCGTTGTCATCATTCCTGAGATGTGGACAATGGTCAAAAACAGGCGAGTGTAAAATGCACGCGGTTCTTCGCACTCTTGCCAAGTACGAAGAAGGCCATGAGAAATGGCGTTAGACAGTATATGAAGGAACATCGCTGACACTATTATTGTTCATGATGAATGTAAAAAGTGTTTTTTATATCCATGATAAACGTAATCGAATTAGCCCAACTTGGTGTACGTCATCGGCCCAATGCGAAAAACGGGTCACGCTGTATATGAACGTATCTCCGCGGACACGAAATACTTGGGATCAGTTAGTGGGTGCATTTTGATTCCAGAGATCTGTTATCTTCGGAGAATCTGTTCTCTTATTTACTAAAAGTGGAGCATGTATATACGGCTGGCTCTAGTATGTCATTCACACTCCCTGTTTAACAGATGGAGACGACACAACTATAGAAGTGGAAGCCGATTGTGGCGTCCCATTGTCTGAATTATTAGCGACGCCAATCAACGCGCAGGTGCTATAGCTGCGACGTCCGCAGTCTGAACTGGACATGAGAGTCCCTAAAGCCTTGACGCGTATCACAATACCCCACAGCCCTATAGCCCGTAAACGCTTCCTGAAGCCGCGTCCATGCATCCAATTTCTTTTCTCTTGTCCCGAAGGGTGGTGAAAGCGCACAGAAAGGTCGCTCGGGTCGGACACGCATATTTAGGCCACGCCATCTGCACAATGCAGGAAATGGATGGCGCCGCACGAATCTATCTTCGCAGCGAAGAAATTTTCACACGCACGGTAAGTGCGTGCATTGTGCGCTCGGAGACTCACAATCTCCGCGTGGCCGTACTCCACAGTGCAGAAGTTTAAGAGCGATAAACGACGGTTGTCGATACTAAATTACTGCAAATGCCATAGTCAGTGTCCTCTCGGAAAACATCCTAGGGTTTAACGTTCCTCCGTGAAGGCTGAACAACGAATAGCACATAGCATCGCCTTCGAGTAGAGCACATAGATGGTCGACGCGCCTATTTATTCGCGAAAATGCACCGGAAGACGCAAATGGGTCGGCAACATTGGCCACGCTTGCGCAGGTGTCGCCGATTCGGAAGCCCGTCCGGCATTCAGAGGGACAGTGACGGTCGTTCGCCAAGTTACCGACTAGAAGTTCGCTTGCTTGCTTGCTTGCTTGCTTGCTTGCTTGCTTGCTTGCTTGCCACTGATTCGGAGGTGCCCGAATGGGCTCCCATCGCAGCACCCATGGCGCGATCAATTGTGAACGCCCCGTCGACGAAACGAGGAGCGGACGACCATTCACACGCCCTTCCGAACCCCTTGGTGGCGAGGCCATCGTATGGGCGACAATTCTTTTGTGCCCCGGCCTGTCGCGAATGGTGACGTACAAAGAAGGCCCGCGCACAAACCCAGGCGCCACCCAAGGTTTCTGCCCATACGTGCATGCACATGGCGCGAGAACCCGGTCGACACCCGCGCTGCCTGCGTCTTACACGGGCTCGCACGGCGTGCCGCGAGCACACAGCGGCGTGGCTTCAAGTCTTTGTCGCGTATACGTACATTCGAGGCGTCCCTAAATAATAAAAAAAGTTTTCTTTTTTTTCCCTCCCGAGCTCCGCAGACTTTAAATCGAAAATTTACGACGCGCACACGGGCACCCTCGGGAGCCGCGGAGCGAGCGTTGCTCGGCGTGAGGATCGGATCAGACATCCCCCTTTGTACTCCGGCTCCGTTTGCCCCCTTATCTCTTGTGTTTTCTTCGTCTTGTTCTCCTTCTCTGGAAAGTATTATGCGGCCGCATGCTCGCGAGACGCTTGTAAGGCGCAGCTGAAAACGGGGATGTGTGCGCTCAGCGAAGTCCAGGGTGCATTCGAGAATGCCCGGAGTAGAAGAAAAATAAGAAACTTCTCTCTCTCTCTCTCGCTCTTTCTTTCTTTCTTGTCTTTTTTTTCTAAGTTTTTCGAGACGGATCGCGCACCCCGTGCACCGTCCCTGCGAAGGATCAGGGATTTCTTTACAACCTACCGCCCGCGAGTGCGCCGGTCTGGTTGGCCGAATCAGGTTGTGACCAAGGGCGTGATCCGAGGAGAAAAAAGAAAAGGAGAAGAAAAAGGGAGGGGGATGTGGCGGTATGCAGGGGAACGGGGGGAGGGGGGGGGTGGAATGGTTGGTTGTTGGGTGCAAGACGGTCCCAGCGTGCATGCAGATGCGCCAGAAGGCCGCATAGTATATACAGAGGAAAGTGGAGGTTAGGCGATGTCACCGGTGGCAAGTTTACGGCTACAGAGAGATCCTCGTGCTCGTATACATGTATATACGGCCGGCTCAGCTGTTGCTCCTTCCCATGGCGGCCACCGCATCGGAGAGAACGTACGAAGCCTCCTCCGCGGGGCGTTCAAGCTCCACCCCGTGCGCACCGGTTGCAGGAGACGCGGAAGGGTGCGACTTGAGAGAAGAAAAAAAAAGAGAGAAGGCCGCGAACCCGGACGCGTCCATAATCGGATTCGACGTCGCGAGGATAACCCGCCCCGCATAACGCGAGTCCGTGAAACGACGCGGTGCTACAGGAGTGAGACGGCCCTACACGGCTCGGGTTGAAGGCGAATAAAATCGGCGTAGAATCGAGTAGAACGGGAAAAAGAAGAAAAAAAAAAGAAAGAAGGAAATAAAGAGAAGCGCAAAGTGCGTTTACGCACGTGCTTGTGTTCTCAGCTAGCCTTCGATTTCGTTTTATTCGCCGAGATGAATATGAGAAATATGCGCGCCGGGCGGAATACAGGCGAGCTCGTTATATCCTTGCAGAAAGCGCTTTCGCATTGCACGTGCTCTGGCTGAATCGCTGGCGCCTTGGCTTTTGTTCCTCGAAAGAAAAGGAAGTACACACACAAAAAAAAAGAAAACACATGTGGCACCGCAAAGGCAAGAATAAAGGTCGAGTTAACCGGCGTCTGCACGATCTGATTTTTTTTTTTTTTTGAGGACCGTCAAATCTGAATGTGTGTTCAAAGGGAAAAAAAGGATAAGAAGGAGACATAACCCCTCTTTCTCTATATTTTATGCATGGGTTGAAATTTTTGCCGCAGATGCTGTTCCGTGTAAGTGCATATTTATGACTTTGGAAGCGCACGTTGTTCGTTTTATTACTCATCGAAGCACAAAAGCGTGACGTACACTTGCGCGCGATGTTCAGGGGACGTATTCTGAAACGTTCGCCGCCGCGAAAGTTTCGCCCTGGCCACGCCTCCGCCGTTGCGGCGCGCGCTGAATGGCTGCTTTGACAAAACCGGAAATTCACTTGCGCCACCTGGTAGTTCCTGTCTACGTCATTTTAACGTCATGGTGTCATTCGGTGCTCCGGACATATATTGAATAAGCGAACACGTCTTTTGGCGTTCGGTTGCTGGTGGAGTCTAGCAGGGTAGTTAGGTGGTAGCTTATAGTAGAGTTTTTGATGGCGTGGTGCATGTGTTGTTTCCAGGCGATTATTCATTGAAATATAACATTTCTCACTTTTTTTCTCTCATTTCCTTTACATAAAGCGACCGGAGCCAACCGTGGCCAGTGCCCAGAGCCGAGCGACGGCCTCTGCACTCGATTACAACACACCCGAGCCGTTCTACACTCGCCGGGCGCGATCTCTCGTGCGATGTGAAGCGTTCGAGAGCGCGCGCTGGTAGTGCACGCTGACGTCACGAGTGAGCAGGCGGTCGGCTTATCGAATGTGACGTTCGCGGCGGCGAAACTTTCGCGGCGGCGAACGTTTCAGAATACGTCCCCTGGATACGACCAGGAATCAAATTTGCACGCCCTCGTCATCTCCTTTTTGATCGCATATCGAAGCGCGGACGCTCGAGGCTGTAATCATGGGACTTCATTCAACGAGGTTTCCAGCACGCATGAAAGTGTGACAGATGTGTCCGTCGAAAGGGCGGGACAAAGTTTGGCCGCTCTTATTTCCGCGCTTATGTCAACGCCCGTTCTTCGCATCCGGTACTGCTGAGTCACGAACATGGGAGAAACCGGCAAAATTGATTCGCTAGGCAATGAAAGCTTGAAGCACTGAAGCCAGTGAAAACTTGAGCCGCAGCCATCTGCTGCTTATTCACATAGTGATGTCAAATTGTTCAATGTTAGAATACGTTGCACTATTCCAGTAATAATAGGACCAAAAATCAAACGCGGCTAAACCGTTATCATACTCGCAGTACGTTCTTGCTTCATTCAATAAGTTTAAGTTTACATGTGTAATAATGGCCATAAAAGGACAAACAAATTTGAGTCTTAATACGCACAATGGTATATGCTTGCTAAATGTTCTCCCGCTTCCGCATCAGTGTGCAATAATTCCGGGATCTGTGCGTTCAAAAGGTTACATATTGGATGACAAGGTCGCCGGACCTATTTAGCTTATTTATTATCATTTCGAACGCTTATAAAATCATAGTAAGTTAACGAGCAAAACCCAGATAAAGTGATGAATAGGAAAACACTGGTTATTCTGCTGGCATGTTTTCGTGATGGTTATCTTCACCTAAATCTATTCGTTAGCCGCGAGGCTGACTCTCCAATGAAGTTGTCTTATACTTCCTAAAGTATAACTTTCGAAATTTAAACTCAAGTTTAAGCCGAAGATTTTATTTGCCGTTTCTCCCGACGTTTGCGTGTGGAAACTAATGCTGTGTTGCCGAGTAAACAATTTGGGCCACTCCGTGTGCGTCACATTGCGCATTCATGGTCGACAAGCTATTTCTTTCTTTTACGTTTCTATTTATCTTCGTTGTACATATAATAACAATAATCACATCTATGCGCAATGTAGTGCGCCGTTTTCCTCCAATCTTTCGCTCTTACCTTTAAAACCAAGCTTCCTTTGCTTACCATTCCATTGTTTCACCTGAGCCGGTCGATCCGTGAGTCCGTCGCTGGTATGGTTCTCGCCGAGTATATTCGTATTCAGTTGAAAAAAATTAAAATAAATAAAGCGCGTTCCACAGCGGGATTTAAACCTCGGCCCCTCACAGTCCAGCAGCCGGATGCACTTTAATCGTTAGATCATAACTGCACTTTTTTATTTCTTATTAACACGGAATAAGACGTAGAGGTCTGCAAAGCTCTAGGCTCACGTTTACTTAATATGCACCCAATATGCACCATATATGCACCCTATGTGCACCCGATATGCACCCAATAAAAGTGTACACTGTGGTGGCTACCCTTGCCTCGCATGCACACAACGCACGTACCATGGTCAAGAAGCGGGTGGCACATATTGTGCCAACGCCAACTACATTTGACGTGATCGCCACGTGGTGATGATGATTGTGATTTCCACACTATGGCACCCACCCACAATGGGGTGTTGGCCAAGAAACGGGAGGTACGGTCGCGCGCAATACGAGCTGCAACACCGTGCACGGCGAAGCCGACATATGAAACATTGGTGTAATAATTGCCAATAATTGTAGTGGTGTTTAGTTCCCAAAGTATTCGTATGTCGGCGCCACCGCGGAGTAGAGTCTTGAGTAGAGCCTTTTGAACTCTAGCACCGCGTTCTTTTGAGATGACTGCCGTGCGTTAATGAAGATTATGATTTTCATACACACATATCCGTGACGGGGGACTTTCGAAAAGTAGGTGGTATAATTAAAATGCATGAGAAAATGAGAAACACAAGCCTATATAATATGTGTCCCATTGCGTAACGCGGTTACACGAAACCACATGCGCGCGCTAGTTTCCTTTGCGCGAAAGACGCGGGAATGAAGTGAACAATGTTTACAGCATTTCAATAACTGCTTCACGAGAGCTACGCTTGACATAGATTTTAACATGTGGTTTGAATGTCCAGAATGTTTATACGCCAGTATTTTTTATGTAGTTGCCCTTCATAGATAATAAGTTGCCCTTCATAGATTATAAGTTGCCCTTCATAGATTATAGATTAATATTTATGTCCGTAGTACTATAGACTGAGTTCACATGACTCTGTAATAACGCGTACCCTGTTCTTGCGATGTTGTACTTTGTTTTGTTTCTTCCGCACATGTGCCCTCTATATGTACCATTGGAGATAGGCCAAGAATTCGGAGGTTTGATGTTTTCTTTTGCACCTTAGAAAATTTCTGTGAATATAGTTGCTTCTGGCCGTCCGATTTATGGCTTGCCGTTCGAAGACGGAAAGTACAGTGTTTAGCGATTGAAACGCAATACTTGGAGCGCGTGGCTGCCAGTACTTCTTCTGCCACCTTCGGGCGCTGGGAGCTGCCATCAGCTGCTAGCTGATGCATTTTTATATCAAATGACAGCGAGAGCCTTTGTGATTCATTGTGACAGCATTCGGCCTCTCAGCGATCACCCGGCGATCACCGGGGGCTCATATTTAAAAGTGCTTTCCACCATTCGGTCCCAGTATAGCGTTTCAATCGCTGACCACAGTACGTATAGCCATCATCATCAACATGATCATCAATTCGTGCCGCGAGCTACGGATGAAGATGAGGACTGTGGCACGTCTCGTGCAAGAGCCGGTGCCGTGAGCTGAACCAGTTAGGTCACTTTGCCTCGATGCCGTCTCCACTTCAACGTTTGGACAGCCATCGTGTCCCTGTTTTGGGAGCTCTGCAATGCGCGATGTAACGGTGACACACCCACATCCGTCCACTCCGGCAGCCGACCGACACCTCAGATTTCGCTCGCCGCCAGGGGATTCGATCGCCAGGTTGTCGACGCTTATGAGGGACGTGCGGAGCACGCATTGAAGATCAACTCCTCGCTTCCAAGGAGGCCCTCGTAACAGGTGAGATCAAGGACATCCTGCATGCTGACCAGACGCGACTTTAAACAACCACTCTGATCTGACCTTGAAGCACGAAAATGCGTGCCCGCATAACGCTATCTTTCACGAGCTCCATAGTGTGCTGGCACTGTGTCAGATCGGCAACTACAATGAACAGAGTGGAGGGGTTCAAGTCAAGCGCGCTCATACTCGACCAGTCTGATCTGGAACGTGGAGCGCGCCGTATAGGTGCTGGAGCAGGTTGTGGATTACCTGGACCTCAAGCGAACTGCCTTGAAGCGAGAAAACGCTCGCCTGCATGGCGCTCTTTTATCAACGCAAAAATAGAACAGAGGGGCTGAAGCCCAGCACATTTATCCTCGAACAGACTGATCTGGAACTCGGAGTGCGCCATATAGGCGCTGGAGCAGGTTGTAGATGACCTGGACCTCAAGCGAACAGCCCTGAAGCGCGAAAATGCTCGCCTGCATGGTCCTTTCTTATCGACGCCAATAACAGACCGGAGGGGCTCAAGTCCAGCACACTCATCCTCGAACAGTCTGATCGGGGACTGGGAGTGCGCCATGTAGGCACTGGAGCAGGTTATGGATCACCTGGACCTCAAGCGAACTGCCTTGAAGCGCGAGAACGCTCGCCTGCATGGCCCTCTCTTATCAACGCCAAAAACAGACCGGAGGGGCTCAAGTCCAGCACACTCATCCTCGAACAGTCTGATCGGGGACTGGGAGTGCACCATGTAGGCACTGGAGCAGGTTGTGGATCACCTGGACCTCAAGCGAACTGCCTTGAAGCGCGAGAACGCTCGCCTGCATGGCCCTCTCTTATCAACGCCAAAAACAGACCGGAGGGGCTCAAGTCCAGCACACTCATCCTCGAACAGTCTGATCGGGGACTGGGAGTGCACCATGTAGGCACTGGAGCAGGTTGTGGATCACCTGGACCTCAAGCGAACTACCTTGAAGCGCGAGAACGCTCGCCTGCATGGCCCTCTCTTATCAACGCCAAAAACAGACCGGAGGGGCTCAAGTCCAGCACACTCATCCTCGAACAGTCTTATCGGGGACTGGGAGTGCACCATGTAGGCACTGGAGCAGGTTGTGGATCACCTGGACCTCAAGCGAACTGCCTTGAAGCGCGAGAACGCTCGCCTGCATGGCGCTCTCTTATAAACGCCAAAAACAGAGCAGAGGGGCTCAAGTCCAGCACACTCATCCTCGAACAGCCTGATCGGGGACTGGGAGTGCACCATGTAGGCACTGGAGCAGGTTGTGGATTACCTGGACCTCAAGCGAACTGCCTTGAAGCGCGAGAACGCTCGCCTGCATGGCCCTCTCTTATCAACGCCAAAAACAGAGCAGATGGGCTCAAGTCCAGCACACTCATCCTCGAACAGTCTGATTGGGGACTGGGAGTGCATCATGTAGGCACTGGAGCAGGTTGTGGATCACCTGGACTTCAAGCGAACTGCCTTGAAGCGCGAGAACGCTCGCCTGCATGGCCCTCTCTTATGAACGCCAAAAACAGACCGGAGGGGCTCAAGTCCAGCACACTCATCCTCGAACAGTCTGATCGGGGACTGGGAGTGCACCATGTAGGCACTGGAGCAGGTTGTGGATCACCTGGACCTCAAGCGAACTACCTTGAAGCGCGAGAACGCTCGCCTGCATGGCCCTCTCTTATCAACGCCAAAAACAGACCGGAGGGGCTCAAGTCCAGCACACTCATCCTCGAACAGTCTGATCGGGGACTGGGAGTGCACCATGTAGGCACTGGAGCAGGTTGTGGATCACCTGGACCTCAAGCGAACTGCCTTGAAGCGCGAGAACGCTCGCCTGCATGGCCCTCTCTTATCAACGCCAAAAACAGAGCAGATGGGCTCAAGTCCAGCACACTCATCCTCGAACAGTCTGATTGGGGACTGGGAGTGCATCATGTAGGCACTGGAGCAGGTTGTGGATCACCTGGACTTCAAGCGAACTGCCTTAAAGCGCGAGAACGCTCGCCTGCATGACCCTTTCCTATCAACGCCGAAAACAGACCGGAGGGGCTCAAGTCCAGCACACTCATCCTCGAACAGTCTGATCGGGGACTGGGAGTGCACCATGTAGGCACTGGAGCAGGTTGTGCATGACCTGGACCTCAAGCAAACTGCCTTGAAGCGGGAAAACCCACGCCTGCATGGCACTTTCTTATCAACGCCAAAAACAGAGCAGAGGGCATCGAGTCCAGCACACTCATCCTCGAACAGTCTGATCGGGAACTCGGAGCGTGCCATATAGGTGGTGAAGTAGGATGTGGATGACCTGGACTTCAAGCGAACTGCCTTGAGTCGAGAGAACGCACACCTGCATGGCGCTCTATTACCAAAGCGAAAAGATACTTACGCCGCGTCAGATCAGCAACGCGAACGGACAAAGTGGAGGCGCTCAAGTTCAGCGCACTTACCCTCGTACTCCTCCTCCACACAACAACCAGGATGGCCTCAGTTTAGCCCGTCAGCGCCTGTGGACACCGCCGTATTATTGAGATTAGTCAGTGGTGGATGAAGAATTCGATCCAGTCAAGGACATTCTGCATAGCAGTGACTGGAAATTCCAGCTTTGTCCCTGACTTTGCTGGCGCTGAAGTCCCGTGCACTCCTTCACACCACCCTACTCGGCGTCAAAACAAGAACAGACTCAGTTTGGTCTGTCAGTGCCTGTGGTCACCACCGATTTCTACATTCCAACGATTAAGGGGTAAACGACTTCGACTCTTTCCTCGAGTATCGGTTCCACGAAGCTGCAATCGGCATTTCGCATTCGGACTTCTACACGAATTTGGCAGGAGCAGCTCG
This sequence comes from Dermacentor variabilis, assembly GCF_050947875.1. Classification (NCBI taxonomy): domain Eukaryota; kingdom Metazoa; phylum Arthropoda; class Arachnida; order Ixodida; family Ixodidae; genus Dermacentor; species Dermacentor variabilis. The sequence continues at coordinate 136,180,039 of NC_134572.1, forward strand.
ACAATCAACGTAGGACGCTGTGCTGGCAATTCCAACTTTCCACCAGCCCGCATCCGACAGTGGCGCCAAGCGAAGCCCATCGCAGACGTTCACCCTGAAGATCCTGAACTCCGTGCTAAGCATTGATACACACTTCGAGGCTCCCAGAAATCACTGAACGACGTGGACTGAAGATTCAAAGCCAGCTGCAAACCTTTGGCTAAAATAAAACACACAGCCCAACTCGCCTTCCTCGCTTTTTCACTGTACAACTTTTAACGTGAAGCTTTCTTTGCCTCGGTAGAAAACTGCCGGAACGGAGCAACGAAAACGAAAAGGGCGCCAGCACTTTTTGAAGAAGAGAAAGCTGAGGCTGGACCGGGGCACGAGGCCCCGCACGCGTGTGGGGATCGAGAAATATAAACAGACGTGTCTCACCTTTGGGGAATCAGCCTTTTCGTTGTAGCATATTCACTTACTTTACACTGAGTTGACAACTTGGGGCACTGGGTATGTGCCACTGAGTACCTGCTCGAATGGACAACAAATGTAACTTGATGTGTAACTGTATATGATCTGAACTGAACTTGTGTCACTAGGTCGTCGTCGTAATCATCATCATCATCATCATCATCTTCTTCTTCTTCTCCTTCTTCTTCTTCTTCTTCTTCTTCTTCTTCTTCTTTATATCCACTGCAGGACGAAGGCATCTCCCACCAATCTCCAATTACACATGTCTCAGCGCCAATTAATTTTATCCTATCCCTGCAAATTTCCTAATTTAATCTCACCGGCCACGGCGGCCGCATTTCGATGGGGGCGAAATGCGAAAACACCCGTGTGCTTAGATTTAGGTGCACGTTAAAGAACCACAGGTGGTCAAAATTTCCGGAGTCCTCCACTACGGCGTGCCTCATAATCAGAAAGTGGTTTTGGCACGTAAAACCCCAACTATTATTATTAATTTAATCACACCGTCTTATTCTCTGCCACCATCGACTGCGCTTCCCTTCTCTTGGCACCCACTCTGTAGCTCTAACAGCCCACCAAGCATCTACTCTACGCATTATATGGCCTGCCCATGGCTCCATTTTTTCGTCCTAATGGCAACTTAAGTGTTGGCTGCCAAGTTTACTCTCTAATCCACCACCGTTGTCGTGCTGTCTCTTAACGTTACGCCTAATATATTTTGGTCCATAACTTCTGCTGAAGCTTCTTCGTCAACATCGAAGGTTATGCCACGTATGGAAGTACCGTGCGAATGCAATGATTATACATTCTTCTTTTCAAGGATAGCGGTAAGCTGCGGGTCTTGATTTGGTAATGGCTCCAACCCATCTTTATTCTTCTGTAAACTGTTTTCTCCTGATCAGGATTCCCTGTGAGCAATTGGCCAATGTAAACGTACTCTTGCGTCAGGCCTCAGGCCTCAGGCAACTCACCCTGTTGCACATTTCTGCAGGCTACGGAGACACTGTACGCGTGTATACCGATGGCTCCGTCACACCATATGCCTCCACTGCAGCCTTCGTCATTCCACGTATGATCATCGCTTGGCGGTTTAAACTAGCCCATAGCTCAACATCAACTGCCGCAGAACTTGTTGCTATCCGGGAGGCACTTCGATTTCTCTCCGAGGAGCCTCCTCACGCATGGACCATATTCTGCGATTGCAAGCCAACTCTTCAAACGATTGACTGTGTCCTCAGATGGGGCCCCATGGCTATAGAAATTACAGAACGCCTCGACCACGCAACTAGAAATGGCCACAATGCCACCTTTCAGTGGATGCCATCACACTGTGGCCTGATCGAGAACGAACAGGCAGACGCTAAAGCGAAAACTGCTTTAGATAATGCTTGTGAAGTACGCATTCCATTCTCACGAACAGACACAAACGCCCTACTTCGTCGCGTAAACCGCAACTCTACGTTGGAACAATGGACCCAACCAGATCGACGACACAAGCGATTACACAAATGGGACCAAGAAATGAAATTTCGTATGCCTCACAAGTTCAAAAGAAGCCAGACGAACATGGTGCACCGGATTCGCCTTGGTGTCACATTCACCAACCGTTAAATACATATGATAGGTGGCAGTGATACTAGCCCAAACTGTGAATGCTGTGAAGTGCCAGAAACACTTAAACATATATTTTGCGTGTGTCCCGCGTATGCGCAAGAACGACAGCAACTTGTCTCTTCCATTGCAAAGATCTATGAGAGACCGCTATCAGACGAGTTTCTTTTAGGTCCTTGGCCTAATGCAAACAGCGCAGCCCTAGTAACAAGAGCCGCTATAGCTTTTCTCCAAGCCACTGGGCTGAACGCACGGCTTTACAGATGCCACAACTCTGTGAATTTGTATACGCATCTCTTACTTATAGCATCATCATTCATCAGCCCTTTCCCTCCCCGTCCCTTTTCCCCAGTGTAGAGTAGCAGGCCAGAGCAAGTTATAGCTCAGGCCGACCTCTCTGCCTTACTGTAAATAAATTTCTCTCTCTCTCTCTCTAAACGTACTCTTGCAGAGATTATACAGGCTGACTACCAATCAAGAATTCTCGTTCCCTCGCCAGGCTTTGTCTTCTATACCTGAACACTGAATTCCACTTTTACACTTTGTCCGCTGAAGTACTCAATTATTTGTTACAAGTCATCACCAGCATGGCTGAAGAGGACAATGTCCTCTCCGAACAGTATCGGCTGCTGAGATATTCACCATTGATCGTCACTCCTAATCCTTCCCAGTTTAATAGCTTGAATAGTTTTTTTAAGCTTGCAGGGAATAGCACTGGACAGTTTCGATAAGTTTTTTCTCGCTTTTGTAATGAAGAAATAAGATAGCTATGGAGGTTTTATAGCTATTTGCTAAGGTATCCCCACAGGTTTCCAGTACTCCTTGACTACGTACCTGACTGCCTTGGTTATACGGCCATTGGGCATGTGCCCATTATTGGCCAATACTCCATAATGGGTAATAACCACTGTACTACTAGGGATATAGAAGCCTTAATGTGTTTAGATATGTGCCGCATTTCTCTGTTCCACGTACCTCTCATCAACATTATTCCCTCGATAAGTATCATACATCGCCGTCGTTCTCATAATAGAGACAGTTAATAGCTACAGGCGACGAAGCTGTGCTCGTCCCATACGCTATTGCTGCCACCTCGCTAACTCAAACAAGCTTCTCGTCATTTAGATTCCAACATCGCGTTGGATCTGCGTACACGAAAGCGAAGACACGCACAGGTCCTTCGATGCTGACCGACAAACTAGGGCCAATAAGCGCTCCTCCAGTTCTGCAAAAAAAGGGGGTGTTAGATTCCCATGCAAAATCTGTAAAGTTGCAGTCTTATAGGTATCTGTAAAGTACACTGACCTCTTAATTGAATAGCGCAGTATATTGAAAACAAAATTGAATTACTTCATTTTTGTTTGTTTGTTTTGGTCATTCGGTATGTGCCCCAGGGCGTGTGCCCAGTCATGTCCAGTCCTCAAGAATGGGTCAGTGTGACACGAGAACTACAGAATCTTTCAACGCAGCTGGAAAAACGACGACTCGATAGCAAACCGGCGAGTCACGCGAAGCCAGACGCAGTCGCAGAAGCGGACTCCTTTGTAAGCCTCAGCAAACCGATTGTAACTTCGGCTTCTTTGTGCAGCCATACATTAAGCTCGTTACGGAAAAATAATGCAGCAAAATACGGTGTAACGTTAATCTCATAACGGAAAGATAATGTAGTGAAGCGTAATGAACAATGCTTAAGAAGTGTCAATCTTAAAGCACGTAGTGTTCTGAACAAAAAAAATATTTACTTGAAATTAAATTATTGGTGCATGACCCGCACTTAAGAGTCATCACTGAAACTTGGTTGCAAAATGACATAAGCGAAGACTTGGTGTTTCCCTCTCATTATAAAGTTGTTCGAAAGGACAGGGCTGCAAGGGGCGGCGGCGCAGCAGTTCTCTTGACAGGCTCTATTGATTAATTGTGTTCTCGTTCACGACGTCGCAGATCTCGAATGTGTTTGCATGCAATTATCTTGTTGGGGTCATTATTTTATGCTTTATGCATGCTACAGGCCACAGGACGCTTCGCGTGACCACTTAATTCAACTACAGAGCCATCTGTGCCAATTTCAAAACGAAAAGGTTTTTTTTTTGGTGAAGATTTCAATCTACCAAGCATGAACTGGGATCGCTACTAAATAGGTAAAAAATCTAACAGCCGCGCGGATATCATGTTTGATATCATTCTCACGCATGATCTCATTCAAATTGTCAGCGAATCAACTCGTGTGCAAGGCTGTTCATACTCTATAGTAGACTTGGTCTTCATAAACCGTGATTATCCTGTGCATAACGCATTTATTGAGGAAGGCCTTTCAGATCAGATCATCACCTAGTTAGTGTTACACTACCTCTTGCCAGGAATGCTTGTCGTAATAAAAAAAGTTGACCGCTAGTGCTCTTTTAAGGATTATTCGCGGGCCACTGATATTTTAATTACACATTACATGGAAAGATGTTTATCTGATTTTGATGAAAGCAATGAGGTCATCAGCCTATATGGGCGCGCTTCATTCAGATGTGCTTATATTACATAAATGCCTTCGTGCCAACAAAGCACGAAAAAGTGAGTAAACGCACGCCTTGGATGACGCGCAAGATTATTCATCTTAAACGAAAAATGGAACCTGCAAAAAAAAAAGTTAATCGTCAGTCTTCTCTTATTCAAATGCTAGAAAGGGTACTTGAATGTGCAGTACATGAATCAAAAGACTGCTGCTTTAACACGACGTTTCCGAGTTTTTTGAAGAGTGACCAGAGTAAGTTTTGGAATTACGTGAGCGATGGAAAAAAAAATCTGTGACAGAAATATCGCTTGATGGGAACATGGTTACAAGTTCGGAAGTTATTGCACAGAAATTCAACGACTTTTTCCACAGTGTATTCTCTGAATAAAATTTAGTAGTGGCGAGAAACAAGGCGCATTTTCAACACTCAGACCCTAGCTTTATTAGCTACAGTGGTGTGTTCTCTTTCCTTCTGGAATCGAAGACTAAAAAATCACCTGGGCCTGAAAATTTACCGACTGTCTTTCTTTAGCACTATGCTAAAATCATTGGGAAGTATCTTGTTGTGCTCTTCCGTAAATCTTTGCTGTCATCAAACTTCCATTGGGCTGGAAGACGGCTCGAGTTATTCTCGTCTATAAAAAAGGTGACCGCTTACTAATACAAAACTACCGTCCTATATCTTTGACTTCTGCATGCTGTAAAATGCTAGCGCATATCATTGAAAAATACATAAATGAGTTCCTTGAACAACACTCCGTAATAAGTAACTGTCAGCATGGTTTTAGAAAGGGCTACTCGACAGTGACACAATTAGTTACGTTAGTCCATGCTTTTGCAACAACTGTCGATAATAATGATCAAATTGACGCTGTATTTATGGATTTTAGCAAAGCGCTTGATATAGTTAGGCATTCAAAACTAATACAAAATCTAAAAGACATTAGCCCTCCCGATATTTTCATTTCCTGGATTGCCGATTATCCAACTAACAGAGTGCAGTTTGTTTCAGTTGATGGCAACGACTCGAATTGTCTTTCAGTCACCGCAGGAGTACCCCAGGGAAGTGTCCAGGCGCCATTGCTTTTCAGCTGTATATTAATGATATTGTTACCGTCATTACACCAGGAACACAAATTCGTTTATTTGTAGATGATTGTTACTTCGTCAAATTACGTGCGCGGAAGATCAAAAACTAATTTAACGCGACTCTAGACAATGTGCTTGATTGATGCAGTGAATTTTCTACGACTGTTAACTCAGAAAAAAACTGTTTTTATTCTGATGAACTAGAAAAAGGATCCGTCAAACCATGCTTATCAACTAGAGTCATCAACACTAAAACAGGTTTATAGCTAAAGGTATTTAGGCGTAACGATAACTAACGATCTTACCTGGAACATGCATATGGAAAACATATGCTCGTCTTCATTCCGTAAGCTATGTTTTATAAAGCGCAAGCTTAGAGATGCCCCCGAATATTAAACTTTTAACATATTACACCTACATCAGACCGAAACTAGTATATGCATCTATAGTGTGGGACCCTTTTACTAAAGAAAAGATTAATAAACTTGAAAGAATTCAAAGAAAGGCTGTTAGGATTGTTTATTCAAAATTTAAAATAACGGATTCTCCTACCAAGCTTATGGCGACTAACAATATTGAAACACTTGAAGATCGAAGAAGGAAATCTCGGCTTTACTTCCTTCAGTTGCTACTGAATCGTAAACTCGCGGTGGACTCCTCCTTACTCTTATCCCCTCTATCTACCCGACATATCCGACACCATCACACGCTGTCACTAACGCCATATTTTGCGAAAATTAACTGCTATCAATTTTCTTTTTTCTCACGCATCATATCTGAATGGAACCATCTTAAAACTTCGTCGTAACTTTAATAACGCTTTTTATCTACCGCAATCTGTACTGTATTGCATTCCGTATTGTTATTCTTGTTCTCATTTACTATGTTTTGCCTGTCCTGCTTGGATCCTGTTGTGGTCTGCTGTACGCAGTAAATAAAAAAAATAAAACAATATGTGTTGTAATTGTCTGTGCGCGCAGCCGACACGATCATCTTCCCCCAACAAGTGTAATGAGTCGCCTTCGTCCTTGTTACATCGCAGCGGAGATGTCTCAGATTGTTCGTCAGCCTTGTTTGGTGCTTTTATTCCGGCATAGCTTGTACGCGCAAATAATGCTTGAACATAACCATTGCGTGCTGCATTGAATGCGAGTAAACACAATTGCACGCATCGTCGTTTTATGGCATTTTATTACCCGCTTCACTAAAGGCTCGCTTTACATAGATTTCGACAAGACCGTCAGATCTGCACAGTTTGTTCTTTTCTAGACATTTACCGCAGTTATGTTTAGTTGTTTCTGACTAGTTCTCGAAACAAAAAGCGTAGCGACACGTGCATGCATCATGGCCACCTATGCCTTAATTTGTGTTTTGTTTCATATGCAGACCTCCGCCTTGAAGAGGACCACAAAGAGGACGCTCACCATATCCGGTGGGAGTTGCGGAGACTCGTATTTCACATTTCTTTAGACAGAGGTAAGTGCAACATTGAAATCTTGAACCATGAACCTTGAAACCTTGAAAATACGATCTATGTACACTTCACTTCAGTAAAACCATCTGCGGTTTCTTAATTCAAAAAAAAAACATCAGAAAGGTTGTTAGGAACGTTAGGTTCAGGATAGCGCCTACCCTGTGGTGCTATTACAGTGCACTTCTTCGCAAGTTGATAAGGCAGCGTCCTTGAACAAAAATTGCCTTCATCCTCTTTCACACATGTTGTGTCATTCTGCAAAGTGTGCAGTTTCGCTGATTAAAATGTGTCTTTTAGGGTGCACAGGGATGATGGTGACTGGTTGACGATAACGGTCTCAGTGAAAAAAGAAGGCGCTATTTGATTCAAAACAAAGATATCATCTTAAACCTGTATGAAAACAAATGTGTAAACTGTGAACTCATGCCGTTTGTTCTGCGACAGTGCTATGTTACGTAATACGTGTGTCATGCTCATCGGCATGCGCACTGCCTGTCTGTAGAAGCAATGAAAGTTGAGCTAGTCGGTATGAGTTCATTGTGGTTAAAGAGCTCAAGGAAACACGAGCACAGAGAAGGAGGAACAAGAGACTTAGAGCAAGAGACTTCGACTAAAGTTTATTGTCACGCATGCAAAAATATATAGGCGGGATTTCACCATTCTTACATAAAATCATAAAACAAGCAAAAAAATTAAATCATGTCTTATCTAGTAAAAGAGCCACCTCCTTCGTCGACATTATCGAAGCCTGGCTTCTGCACTCATCAGTCGCGTTGATACTATGATAAGCTTCACTGGTCGCTCTAGTGGGAACATAAAGGTCTTAAAGTTTCCTGAAACTTAGGATAGCTCTGGGTACGCTGTCTATCTGTCAGTGCATTGGTGCTGGCACGATGCAGAATTCATATCTTAGATAGAGTTATTCTGTTTGACAGAGGTATTAGATAGAGATAAAGTATTCTGTTGCATCGGTGTATTTACAGTTGTTTGGGCAGAAACGCTTACGTGATAAATTACCATTCAAACGGGCCTTTTTGTGAAGGAGCTGTTATCAAGCTTTTTAGCGGACTGAGCGCACGTTTTGTATCTAGGTATTATATCTACGGTGTTTTGCGTATATGTTAGAATAGATGTTAGGCTAATATGAACGTATACATTATCTACGGTATTAGCTGCGTATTATATCGAGTGCAACCACAAGAACAGATGCCGTTCAATTCTGCTCACGATTAGAAAGTTCGAGCAAGTATGTAATACATTACATTATATATCCGAACAATCAAGCCAATCTCTGCATTCACGAAAAATGTATCTTCAATATTATTTGTCACCTGCACACACTGTCACGCAAATTCAGCCAGCAGAGAGGCAAATTAGCAGTAATATAGCGAACAACGCTTGGGCGACGTTTCGTGTCGCAATGTCAAAACGGGGAGCCATCGATTCTGGATTAAGAATTATTCTTGTTGCATTTGTTGCACAGGTGCTGTAGTTTCTCGTTGGAAGGCGCAAATAGCCCTGAAGACTTTGGTCATCAAAATGATGGCTATTAAAAATCACAGCTAACTGCGTGGTGCTCTTTAGACAACCGGAAAATAACGTCATCCACAAAATCAAACAAAAAAATTAAAACAGGAAGAAAACGAAATCGAAGCTAATGCGAGAGCTCCCTTCTCAATAAACACAATTATTTCCCCAAAAATTAACATGCAGTTGCAGAAATACTTCGTATAGAACAACCAAAACAAACTAGTATAACACACTCCTTGCAGACAAAATCGCTCTTCAGAAAAATTATACAGCACAGCCTCTGCTTCACTTTTTCAGGAAGCAAACCAGCACTGAAGCCAACGAAACAAACCTAACAGATCGGCATTTTTTTCTTGTCTTTAATATAGTGCGCCCAACAGACATCACAAAATAAAAAAAAATAGTTCAGTGACAATTGATCACAGTGTTGCTATTGCTGAAAGAAATTGTGAAAAAATGAATATACACATTTTGAAAGATTTTTTTCGTGCTATATTCCCTGATTTATCCCTGCTGAAATAAAACCGGTATTCCACATAACTTCTGTATACCCAATGACATTGTATGATATGCAGGAAAAACGCGTTTTCGTGTAGGATCCTATATGCTTGATATCGGAATATTGGATATGGGAGTTATGAGGCATATGGATTTTTCAGTAAGATATGGCTTAAAGGTGAAACTTCTAGGTCACCTAGAACGATTATATCGTTACGAAAGCGTCTACACGTCTCGATACTGTGAAATACATGTGCGCATACCGTATACATACATTCTAATGTCTCTTCACCAGTGCTGGAACCTGTATAAATGCGGGTATTGCATACAGCATGCCTCCAGTAGAGCTTGTTTGGTGCAAAAACCAACAATCATATCAGTAGCGCGTAGTGGTCCTGTACAGAGTGACATGTCGCATTGCAGTACTGCGAAACAGGAACAACTAAGGGCGTGCTAATGTCACTGTTCCGAATGTCACTGTTCTGGGAACGAATCGAATACGAATCGAATACTGCAAGAAGCGAATCGAATCGAATACAAATAGAAGAGTGCCAGAAGCTATTCGAATTTAATATGAATACTTTTCGAATAGTATGCGAATAACGTGCAGCCTTCCCACCTATGATATCAAACAATTTTCACATCGCTGTATTCTCTGCGGTAGAAAGTTTCTATCCTTTGAGTTCGTATAGTAACACATGCTTTAGGTAAAAAAAAACACGAAGGTTGCGTTAGGAACAGCTAAACAGTTTAAAAACTCAACGCTCCTCTGAGCACACGTGGTCGTACAACCTTTGCAAAGGCGATATTGTGGCGCGCCTAAAGTTCGTGTAAAGCTTCGCGACCAAACCAGAAATGCAAGTCATCTGAGGTGATGGCAGATGAAAAAAAAATGCTTTTGCTTAGTTCTAATGGTCCCGTTAGATGCTGCCACCATGACATCAAGTATTCACATATAATCCGCATTCATATTTAATCCGCTCAAAGGACACGTGTGGTGCATCTTGATATAATATGAAACAACGCCCACTTCCGAATATCGAAAACAACATTTTAATGTGATTAATCGTGCTTTGCCGGAAAATTCTGGCTTGAGTGACACAGCGTGCTCTAGTACATTATGCCCACTGCAGAGGGGATGAAAGTTATCACATTTTTACTTAAGTTTTACTTTTTACACTGTACAGTCAACGACACGAATTATTCGAAAAAAAGGCCAGAAATAGGGGGATATTATTATAGACACTGTTCGATTCAAGGACCGACTGAAATAGTGACTATTCAATTTGACGAGTGAATCGAATGTGACATTTTTAAAATTCATTATTCGAAAGTTTCGGTTTCGAATATCTGCACAGCTCAAGAAACAATGTATTAGGCGAAAGTGATTCGTTAATCCTTACGAATACTTGCACCATTTCTCTCAAAGCAAATAGTTTTCATTGTATACAGTTGAAACTTGACTTAACGAATCGATGACCCAGCTCGAATTATTTCGTTAAATCGAGAAGTTCGTAAAGTAGAGAAAGGAATCTTTCGGTGCTTCGAAATCTAAAATTGTAACGTAGCGACACGCAAAGGCTACCGCGGCATGGTATTTGCCGCTAATCCAGCCATCTGTCGCATAAACCATGAAATAACGAAAGCAACCACCACCGCCCCTACGGAGGATGTGTTGAGTCGGCTGTTCCGTGCATGGGCGCGGCATGCAGCCTCGTCAAAATAAGGCTAGGGATGTGACCATGGCACCTAGATGTTTTAACGCGATAGCTTCAGATTGCATGCTCGAAGAAGAACCCGTCTGTGTCACTATTAGAAATCACCGCTTTTTTTACTCGTTTATTTCAGGAAAAACTTCGTTAAATCGAGTTCTGCCAAGTTTGTTTCGTTAATTCGGGTCGATGATAACATAGAACCCTATGCGTACCTGCCGAGGAATGTAAATTTCTTCGTTAGATCGGGAACTTCGTAAAATTGGGTTTCGGTAGATCGAGTTTTAACTGTAGTATACTGGACAACTGAAATGGGAGTAGCGAATCGCGTGGGTTTCGCGCCACGCATGGAGAAAGGGGCACCAACAGTGCTTCTCCACAAGCGGTATTTGTGAGGCATCAAAGCTGGTCATGCACATTCGCCACCTTAGCTTTTTCTATAGTTTTCGCAAATAAAAAACGAAAGCTACACACCCTCTTCGCGTTTCAATCCTTGAGTACAGTACATTAGGTCGGGGCGATCAATCGGTTAACTTTTCAATAAATCGACTAAAGTTTTATTCGCGACTAGTCCTTTTGTTCGCGAGGAATCGCCTAAGCTCACAAGACCAAAATATACCCGATAACTGCCAGAACTGCCAAAAACTTCCACAGAACGTTAAAAAGATTCTTTGCCTCCGCAGATGGACCTGCGATTGCGTTTGGCTGACTTTGACAAGCTTGAATGTCCATTTAGGCAGAATATTGTTTAAATAATGATGAAGACAACTGTGGATATAAATAGTCCAGTCTTCTCCTTCTTCAAGGTGAACCGAGCGTGATAAATCACCGGTTGTGGTTTTTTTCGCTGATGTACGTAAACCCAAAAATCTGATCGGTTCATGCTATCGAATAATCGATTACCCAATCAATTAAAAGTTGCTCATTAATCTAGTTAAAACTTTCAATCGACGTCAACCCCTACAGTACATTACAAATATACATCTTGCGTACACGTAACACAGAAAAGGAGCTACCATGGTTAGTGATTGAACGACTTCCAATTAATTCTCTATAAAGATAATTAATCTTGATAACATTTTAAGCGCTTCAGGGATGATTACTTCCTATCAGATAATTAGAAAAATGAACTAACTCAAGTTTGAAGAAAACAGCTTCACACTAGATGTACATCTAAAACTGAAGATCGATTAATTCTGGAAATGTGCTGCAGAGAAATTAGAGCTGAATTTGTTATAGGTCTTTTATAGAGATAAATATGTTTTATTGGAAGCCTTACAAACGAAACCAGAAAGAAGCTTCGCTTATTGCTTATTGTGGCTTCTCACTTGCGAACTCCTGCATCAAATGCATGTCATATATAACGTTCTTGTGTTGTCGATATTTTTAACATAGTAAACTTGTTTTACCGCTGACAAACGCAGACACATAAAGAAGGGCAACACGTCACTCGATGCAACTATAAAATAAACTCGCCGAAATCACCGCCCTGACAATATAATATGTTAAAGCTTGGAAAATGCCAATGAAGATATAATATAGGATTAGAGCATGTTGTAAAGTCGCCTACAGCAGATGCGAATCTGCGACAGCCAATTGTAAATAAAGTAACGGCCAGCTGGTAGTTGCCGGCAACGGCCGATAGGCCTTTTCTTTCGTCCAGCGGTACGCGCTATCCCATGTGGAAATGCAAAAAAAAAAAAAAAAAAGATGGGCTCCAATCCACGCCGTGAGGGTGGCTGGCCCGCGAAGCTGAGGTATCACCTGATCCGATAGACCAATGTGATGTAGCCTTGAAGTGCGTCCTACCGAGCTTGAGCCCGACGCACTCGCGCATATTGACGCTGCTGTTCCTTTCGTCGCTCGTCGTATTCGCACTGCCCTTCAGCCGTCCTAACGGTGCGTGGCTTGAATTGGGCAGGAACCGCTGCGTCCTGCGTAGTCTGAGCACGATGCCGTTGTGTATTTTGACATTGTTGTTCCCGTCGCCGCTGTTCGTGTTCACGTTGCTCTTCGGGAGTCAACTATGCGTGGCGCTTCCATAGCGCTATCACAACACAAATGAAATCAGTTGCTAGGCGGACTCTTTCTATTACATACGAAAGTGTAGTTACGTCACTCCCTGCTTTGTATGCTACGGTTGCCGCTTCCCAGCGACTGTAGCTTATGCAACCGTAATCTTTACCGGGAAGCTTTTGCGGCGAACGCTAGGCGCGAAGGCGAGATTTCGGGTTATTTTTTATTGCCCCGCACGGCCAACGACGACGCCGAGGCAAGCGCCATCTTGTGGTGCTGCAAGGAACCCAGGAGCGCACGTGGCGTGTGCCTTCTGCTGTGATTGGTTGAGTTTTTGGCTATTGAGACGACGAAATCCTGGGATCCTAGTTACAAGCAGCTTCGGTGTAAAACGATATTTTGAACGACAACAAAGTAAAGAAGGACGAGGGTTACTGGATACATATCTTATGAGATGGACAAAGCACATGAGTGAATTTCGTTATGCTTGTCTCGCGTCTGTGTTAAAGTGTCCCTGCCATCGAACTAATGGCGTTCACGTTTTCATTTCGCAACATAAAGAAATTGCAGATTATCGGAGCCGTTTTAATAAGGAGAAAGCTTGAAAATTTTCTGGAGCCAAGGGCTTAATTTTGCGGCTTTCATAATAAGCCATCTATAACATTGCGGAACACTTGCATATGTAATTCACTACAAAAGCTCTAATTTAGCAACGCACTTTGAGCTTCACCTATGCGTCACTGACATAATCTGTTCATAATTTTCACCAAATATGAATAAAGTGCCGGATTTAGTTTACCACTCTGCGAAAAGCATTGTTATAGAACGCATGAACGTAGGTAGAGAACAAGTAATGAGTAATTATGTGAAACGATAATAATTAAAGTCAGAAACGTCGACCTTTATCCGCTCATAACCCCTAACATGACCCTCGTTTTCACTGAATACGAGCTCAGTGTCCAGTAGAATCCTTCAAGGACTCTGAGAAATATTGCGGTTAATGATCCTATAAGGCTTCCGAGCACATGCTTTCAAATTTTTTGGCAAGTTTCGTATTTAAATGATCTTGAAATTTTCCTGAGGCATTACTCAATAACATTTCTTTAACTCAGGGGCAGAATTTAGTTCTTGCAGGACACTGTGCAACCTTACTACGCCATTCAAAGTAAAAGTTTCTGAAATTCTGGTACGGTAGTATAAGTAACTTGTTGCAAGTGCTGTAATAGTCTTAGACACATTTAACATTCTGTACTGGCCATCTAAACATCGGCTTTTATTTCTTTAACTATATTCTTGCTGCCATTTTTGGTTCTTCCTGGGCAACTGGGAAAATTTGTAAGCGTTTTATAAATCACCTACAAACTGTCAGAAAACATATAGGAATAACAATTTCCATTTAATTTATTTTAGCCAGGACAGTTACAAATTTGCCTGCAATCACACCTAACATGTCAAACATAAAGAAAGTGAACTTGGCGAAACTCCTGTTTCTTTAGGATAACGTAAAAACAAACAAATAACGTTTTTCAGCCCTTTAAAAGTCAGACTATAGCTAAAAGTTCTGTTCTAAAAGATATATCAGATATTGCACTCGAAAAGCTCGCTACATCTCATTGGCTATGCCTTACAACTTCGAGCGTACGCGAGACTTGGAAGAATGCCAACACAATAATAATTCATAAGACGGAAGCCGTTAAAGAATTCAGTTATAAGCTCATTAACATGCTTTCGGTATTGTTCAAAATATTGAACAAGGTCATTTCTCATAAGATAAGAGCTACACTTAACATCAACCAACTCAAGAAAAGCCTGACTTTAGATAGGAATATTCAACATTAGGTCAAATACATGTTACCTTTCACGCAACTGAGAAGTGCGCGGAATAGAACCATACAGCTTCTCTAAATGGCCGTCACATTGACGACATCACAAAAAAAGCTTTGTGAATTCGGCGGCCCCAGATGTTAAACACTAAGCTTTCCTTTTGATTAACAAATCTCAGCTGCTTTCTGTAGGGTATACGAAGGTAAGCTTTTGGCCAAACCTGCACCCCTCAGCAGCCATTGATATTGTATTGAAACCACCTTTTACCAAAAAAGATATCACGATGACAAACTTACAGGTAAACTTGACCGATAATTTGTACACGAACTACAAGAAATACTAAAATTGGCAGGTGAGCTACTATACCCTAAAGCGGATTATTTTGTACATTTGCGGGGAGGCGACATGAAGAGGTAGCCGCCGTAGCCACGGTTTATTTAGGCCGGCCGGCCATGGCGCCCCGGTATCTCGGGAAAGGCCGACACCACGGCCGCTTAGGTCGAGCGCGCTAGCGTGTTCTATCCTCGCGCTACCGGCAGGCGCACTCTCTTCTTCTTCGCCGGCGTTGAAGGCGACAGTTGCGCCACTACACATTGACAAGTTTGACATGCTTCACAATATTCGACGGAAACCTGTTTCTATATTCATCATATTTCTGTAGGTAACAAGGGGATTACTTAGGCAGAGACGAAATAAGGGCACGAAAACTGAATTGCCACAATGTAGAAGGCAACATTTTCTTGCATCGCGTCTCCTTGCTGTGGGAATCCCAAATAATAACAGTACTGGCACGCGTACAAAGGTGTTCACCCTACCAAGTAGGCGTTTGCATTCTGTGTAATTTTTAATGTATTAACAAAAGCGAAAACCGCGATTTCTATTCGCGTGTAAGAACTGAGCATATAACCAGCAGCGCGAAGTGTACTGGCACGCCTGTTACTTACGTTGCGTGCCTGTTTCCCTCATTTCAGGTTTTGGTCCACGAAGTTCTCATCAACCCGACGCAGCTTCCCGAGCTACGAAGGACAGCGTCCTCCCCACGGAGAGTGGAAAGAACACCAACGGGTTCGCAGAATACCATCCCCCCCGCAACATTTGTAACGCGCCTGCTGTGCCCGAGCTCTGTCAAAGATCTGTCGAACGTAAAACCTTGTTTGTTTCTACGCCGCACACATATATTTCGTGCAAGAACATTTACCACTAGCTCGCTATTCTGTCGCTGAGCGATCAGTAATAGCTCACTCCAAAAATTCATCGCGAACGGCTATTTGCGCAAAGTTATGGCGACAGCACATCTTTAACGACTTTTTGAGATTACAGTGTTGCAGTGCTCGGTACTCAACGAGTGACTTTGTATCAAGACTGATTACTGTAGCAATATATTCGATAGCTCAGATGGGCGTATCTTGTATTGCGCAGACGCAAGTGGGAAACGTACTGCGCATGCTCCACAATGAGCTACGGTGGCACCAAGGAAGCACCATACATCATAAATGGCGAACCCTTGAACTCATGAGCTATATTTAACTGTTCAATTAGCTTTATTAAATTCTATTTTTATATCATTGTCACCTGATGGGTTTGTTTAATATACAGCAGACTGCAGCGGTAAAACTTGATCACATACATTTTAGAAGTACAGTTGCGAGCGGTGATTGTATACTGTCACAGGACCTGGCAAATAGAGGCATGTTTTTTATTAGTCCTGCCAATGGAGCACCCTGACTGCATAACGTAAAAAAACGAGAGTGGCCACATGACGAATCTCGTTGACTTTGGGAATACATAAGCAGGCTACGAATGAGACCAAGCGTAAACATAAATAAGGTGCCAATGCTAAGAACATTTCACAATCATAACGTAAATCTCACGATCCTCATTTTGTCGGTACTTATGGTATAATTTTAAGACGATAAAAAATGATGGGCGTAACGTCAAGAGACAGGAAGACAGTGGTGTCAATTAGAGAGGAAACACGGGTAGCCGCTATTCTGTGGTTTACATTAAAAAGGAGACATTAAGTTGGCCGGGACATTTCAGTGCGTACGGAAGCTAACTGGTGGTCTATTGGAGTTACAGAATGGATTCCAAGAGAAGGGAAGCGTAATCAGAGACGCTTGGGCGGAGCAATTTGCGGCCTTGATCGCGAGGCTAAGCCCGCCCGTTGCTACAGCTCACCACCATCACCACCATAGGAGAAAGCTAGGTGGTGGGATGAAGTTCGGAAATTTGCAGATATAAGATGAGTGTCAGCTGGCTCAAGACAGCTGTATAATTGGAGGTACCTGCTAGAGCCTTCGTCCTGCATTTGACATAAACACGACGATGGTGATGGTTGTGCCCGAGCACATAGTCAAAATTGCGCTTATGGCGCTGTGCCCATGTACGTAATTATTTATTATCATTACTTCTTGCCGTAACAACGTTACGGTTTAGTACTGTACAAGTGCACTTTATCTTTGCAGCGTACGAAGTGGCCAAATTATGCAACTGTGACTTCTCGTAACTACCTGAACGAAGTATACTATACAAATCAGCAGACATTAGCAGCCTCTAATCGCACAGCGCTTGCCTTCTAGTGTTGTGTGTCCTCGAGAATATAACATTTAGTCGTCGCCGTCCCAAACGTCGTGTACAGTATGTTGGTGACTCTGCTTTTCACGGCCCCCCGTATGTGGTCGGCGTCCAGAAAGAAAATGCGTTCCTTCGTCAGCTCCCATGCCCACTTTCCAAATGTTTCCGCAGTTTTCTTCAGGCTCTGGTAGTTCGTACTTCTCGCCTTTCTTCCCGCGCGGGTTTCTGTGTGTGGCCCCTGTGGACACGCCGCTGGCGTGCTCTGTCATAAACTAGACGTGAACGCCAAAAAAAACGAGGCCTTGCGGCGCCTCCCATAATGGCTTGCCGACAATGGTCGTTCGAAGTTATCATGCCTTCTTGTCTTGCCGACAAAGTAGACGGCCACTGCTGCTGCGAGGAAGAAAAGGAGAAGAGCTAACAGGAGTGGCCGATAGAGAGGGAGAGAGAGAGAGAGAGTACCGAAGTGACCGAAATGCAAACGTGCCACTCAGAACCTGCCGACCTGCGAAGAAAGGGGCGGCAGAACCCATTAGTTGTTTTAGGATCGCGCGTCCGGCCCCTCGCCGTCGCGCACGCCTTCCCCCTTGCCGTGACGTGGACGAGCTTGTTCCGGTCGACGATGGCTCGATTGTCCCTCGAGCGAAATGAAGGGTCGTGACAAGCCTGTCGCTGCTTCCGTTCGCGCGTCGCGTAGCGTAGCGACACGCTCGAGCTTTTATAAACGTGTGGCGTAATCGGCAAAATCAGCGACGACGATGGCCTCCGCACGTGTTCGGCATGCATGCATATGCGCGCACGTGATATTCGTGACAGGTGTCAACATCCGTACTCAATCGGCGTCGTTCGGGAAGATTCGTTCGAGGAAATTTGCGGATTCCAGCGCGGTCGCTTATCAGATCGCTCGCCGATGTGGACGGGAATTTCATCCAGGTATGACACCTTTACTTTGTACTGTTCGTGTTTTTGTTTTTTTCGCTGTCAGCCAGACATGCGAACAATGTCTCCCACTCTCCCGTTATGTTAGAATGCGTTTTCTGAGCTCCGACGCGCGCTTGATGTTCGCAAACAAGCTCATCACTCGACGGCACTACCTTGTTTGTTACGCTTGCGAAGCTCAAGTTTTGCATGTATTCAGAATCTACGAGAACATCAGTTTTGAATTATTGTAGAAATTAACGATCGTCTTATTTCTCGTAGCCAATTTGTACATGAGTGCGAAGACGCCAGATATCAGTGCGCGCTATTTAGTCATGGTAAACAAGGTATGTTTGAACCAATTGGGAGTTCTTACGTGCCTGCTTAAACCTAATGCTCCAGAGCGTATACCTCGGATCAGTGCGCTAGATATTCAAAGGAGTTAAGGAATAAGATGTTCAATTCATTTGATAAATATGCACCATCAATATAGGCTCACAGCTGATAGCCGGAAATTCCAAGACGATTGAAAGCTTTTCAATAAACCTGTAGGACATTTTTGTAACGTTTATTGCCTGCATCAGTGTTTAAGTCGCCTTGATCATTTCGTTTTATTCGAATTGACTGACCCACATCAGGCTTCAGGCGAATTTAGAACAGAGCACATATTTCAAATTGCAACAGCGCTCAAAATATTGTGATTTTCGTGTTAAAGTGCGTATAGCCATATTATTTTAGAAGTATTTCCTTGAACATCATATTTTCTGCTTAGCATCTGCTGGGCAAGCGAAACAACCATGCCGGATATGACGTCAGACATATTATTGCTGGCCATTTTACATGCAGTCACTCAGAATGGCATACTGTCTACTTAACAGAGAAAATTAGCTGAGGTTCTGCTTTAGTTGTTGAATTTTGAATTAGTTGATATCTTGATTGTCGCTGATCATGTTTGTATACGAAGTTTACTTAGATATTAAGCATTCGCGTCACTCCCCCCCTCGCCCTCAAATTTTCCAAACATCTATTTTGAGGTACATTAATCAGCGATATTCTGAGTCCTCAATGCGAAACTGACTTTAAGTTCTATGGCTCTGGGGGGGGGGGGGGGCACTAACATTACTATCCTTTCGCCTAGTAAACCGAGCGAAATAACATATTACCTTCCTTATCCATGTACGATGAACCGTCCATGGATTAGACAAGCATCTGCTTCTACACGTTATGCTTGCTTCTTAGCAAGCACTGTACTTTCGCATAACTGCAAAAACAGAAGGTTTCAAAGGTGAAATAAAGCCGAAGCTCGAAGAAGTGCACATTTCTGATTGGTATGTTCACGACAGCAGCGCCTCCAACATCGAGCCAGTAGGACCCGCTGTCCCTGTTTGCGTGCATACGCTGAGTAAAAGTTGGTTCTGTCGTCATCGTTCGCACAAACATTTTTGGACGGGAAGCGTATTGAAGAATTCGGGAAGCGTTCCGCCAGAAGAAGCACCAGCGGTTAACGGCTACGATGCCGTCTTTTGATACGCTCCGATGCAAACTTGGATTATTTCGACAACCGCAAATCTAATGGCATGTTAGACGTTGGAGACGTCCGTGCCATTCACAAATCTAATTTGCTTAGTAAAAAGGTGCCGCGCCTCATTATAACAATGAGCGCGTTGTAGTCAGCGGATGTATTGTATAACCGTGGTGACACGCCGGTCATTTCTTTTTGTAATAATAATAATAATAATAATAATAATAATAATAATAATAATAATAATAATAATAATAATAATAATAATAATAATAATAATAATAATAATAATAAAGAGATGACTTCTAAACTTTTATTTCAACCGGCTCCAATACAAGAGCTCCAATTCATCGCTATTTCAAAAGTTTTATACAAAACAACACTTAATAGACTAACCATGTAGTCTGATCCGGACGAATGAAAAATTCCAACAATTTTCAATTATTGCGACGAGCAAAAAGATTTAACAAATTCTAGAAAATATCAAAAATTCTCCTCATGAGCCAGAACTAGAGCCCATATTGAGATAAAAGCTCTTACGCTAGAATTGTCCGCAAGAGAAAAATTCTTGCCAATCCTGATGCTGAACAGGGGAGGCGGGCGGCCATTGGCAAAAAGCACTTACGAACAAAAAGCTTTGGGAATTTGTCCCCAGGTGTATAAACATTGGTAGCTCTCCAAATAATAAGGAATTTATTTGTGAAAACGGCGCAGTATATTAACTGAAATCAATTACGTTTGACAATATTACAAAGATTGCTGGTAGTTTGTGCATTCACCTATTTTTAGCACGCTAGTAAAACAACACTAGCTATGAACAAATTCATTTCCCCATCGGTAACACAGGAGTAATATCCGCACAGTCATACCGCTTTCGCTATTCTACTATAATTGGATTTCTTTTTTGTTATGGTATTGCAAGATTTCAACGGCTTTGTGAGTCCTGTTTTAATGTTGCTAAGGTGAAATAGCAGTTGAAGTACCTTGGACGAACTGCAAAGAGATGCTCCTACAAATTCAGGTTCACTAACCTGTATTATAAATACGAGAAAGTGTTTTTTTTTTTATTGCCTCCGAAGGAAAGGAGAGGTCAAGGAGTGTTCCAGAAGCTCACAGATCTAAATGGTTTATTCAAGTAATCATCTATTTCTCGGTACGGCAGTAGATATATATTCCTTCTACCACAGATATATCAGAACACCAACTTTTCGAGAGGATTTTAACTAATTGCTCTTAATAGATTCAAATCTTCAGTTGATTGATTCAATTTCTTCTATTTTGGGCTCGTTCAATTTCTTATCTTCTTTCCGCATTTATTGATTTTTTTTTCTCAGAGCTCGCGCTCATTGGCGTGTTTGATTTATTACACATTTGACATAACTGATTTATCTTCCTGAACCTACTCTCCTTCGTAACGCTAAACTACAACAAGACTCCTAAATTTCTTAGTTTTTGATTTTTCTTTTCCAGATACATAGAAAGACCGGATGTATTTGCAAGTACATCGAAAAAAAGTGGCTGTTTCGTACTCTGAATCAGCATTGTTGTGCTCAACTAAATGAACTAAAAGCGCTAGTGTCCTGACACAGAGTGTGGAGAAGTTAGGAATTGATTTGGAAAGAGAGTTAACAAACGGCCAGTCGTCAAGTGCAAAGTAAATGGCCGTGCATTTTTCCCGCTTTGCGTTTTTTTAACGCGATACGTCTCCGAATACGTTTACACAGAGCTCAATAAACATAAAGGAAATGTTGCACAACGTCAGATGTCGGTTTTATACTAGTCGTGATGACTACGCGTTAACGTGAGGTAAACGGAAAACCACAAGCTAACTGTGATGTCAATTCTCTGCATAGAAAAAAATAAACACGTGGCCTAAGTTGATTTTAAGTTCTTTCGGGACGTATCTTTCTTATATAGCAAAGCTCTAGAAGTCGCAACCTCTTTGTTGCATAAGCCTGAGACAACATAAGCCAAATTCTCATAGTGTCTCACATAATAAGTTCCAACAGCGCGGAAATTCAGTGTACCGCGAGAGAATATGAAAGAAGCTCTGTGTCCCGTCTCTCGACGTTCATGTTATCGTTAAAAGCCTGCGTCATCTTGCTCATGATATTGCTTTTTAAATTCTATTTCCTGATGTCACGTGGCCCAGCACTGACGTCCTCTGGTCCCCAACGTCAACTTATCGCCAGCCCTAACGTTTTGCCAGCAGACACTTTACTCGTATGCGTAAATGCAAACGTGTCTGTGAGCTACCGGCATAAGGAATGCTGACAATTACTGAAATTTTCGTCCTTGCGTTATGCGAACATCACGGCTTCTTCGCCGGGCGGGTTTGATTACGAACGTAAAAAAAAAGTGGGTTTTCCCAACTCGCGCAACTTCTTTTTTTTTATCGCGTGTGTTTTCGCGATGTAAACGGCTTCAATTGATCTTTAAACAAGACTGAATGTAGACGTGAGTTGCTGAGAACTCTGCACCCGACTTCATTAAAGTGCAGAAATCATGCACTTTCTCTGAAAATCCGCACGTGTGGGAAATCAGTACGTGTTGCAGTATGAGTACGTATACCCGTAAATTAGAGTCGATTTTGTGTGAACTTTTTGTTAATTAGGTTACGATTATGCTGCACTGAGAAATCGAAGCCATTCAGTGATTGAAGGGCGCGATCTTCCAATTTTGAGACGCGCAATCTTCAAGATATATCTCTACAAAATGCGACACAAAATGCATTCTATCATTGCATTGAAATTTTATCTCACGGCCCCCAAGCAAAGATTACAAAGAAACTAATGAAGTTGGGCAATAAATGTCCCTTTTTTACCTCCATCCAGTCTGATAAATAAACGAATATGAATCTGGTGACAAGACCTTCAACATGATCAGCTGCTGAAGCTTTAACGTGAGTGTATATGTAGAGGGGTTTAACGAAATATCTCAGTACAAGATTCAGAGAAAGCTTCTTTGCTGAAGCGAATGACCGAGGACTCTACAAATTCCTTTGTTTACTTCGCTTGTCTTTGCCCTTTAATCTCAAATTGTACCCCAATTTAATTCTGCGAAAAGCTGGGTGCACAGGTGTCAAAGGCGGTGTCTGAAGAAATGAGCGTGTTTCTAGATGTTATTGATAGCCATGGCTTTCTTTTGCTGTATCCGACTTAATTGCGTTGTAAACGATGGTTTAGCCTTTTGCTTATAAAGTAACGGTAAAGAATTTTCTTAATGAGCTGCTCTTAATTATTTGGGAGACATATGGCCTCTCTTGGTTATAGTGTCACCTGATGGTCGAATTTCTCGTCGGTTTTTTGAGGTCCGAGCAAATAAAGGAAATTATTTTTTACAAGTCCTAAAATTGGCATCACTTTTGTGGCTTGGTTCCAGAAGATTCAAGGGTCATGGTTTGTTGCTGCTCACGCCGTATCATGTAATGACGCACTATGCTAAAACTGTGAACGCAGGGCGGCATCTTGTTTCATTAACCTTGAAATAAGATACGTCAATGTCAGGAGAAAAGATGTATCGAAGAAAGCTCTGCGATAAGAAAATACTTTTTAGTGGGAAAAAGAATGCAATTACTCTCCAGACTATTTAGGTAAGGTGTCAAGTTGAAAAAATGTGCTTTACATTTGAGATTAATCCTGTTCTTTCAGATTATGACATGAGACTAAATTCGACAGTTTGTGAATTGCTCCTTTGTCTAGTACAATGTGCCTAATGCCCACCAAAAAAAAATGAAATAAACATAAGTGAACAGGATATACCGTCAGTGTTACATCCGTCAACTCAAATTCCTGCGCCCGGTCCTGCTGGCTTCGATTTATTGTGTTTGCTTTTTGCTAAGCAGAGCGTTTTGAGATAACGTAACCATACAAATCAGGTTTTCTCCCTCCTATTCATTGAACCCAATATGTCAAAATTGCACAAATCAAACATTGGCTACCCAAAATCACATTCTTTGGGGGTGCGAGGGCTTACCCCCTCCCAGGTCGCTCCTGCCAGCTCCCTCACAACAGACGTGGGAAGAGCTGCTCAGAACGCCGGAAGAAAAAGTACAGAAAGCCCTCGTTGCCTGGGCCGAAAGGGTCGCTCCTCGTGAGGGGCCATTCTAGGACTCGGGCCTGCCAGGTCATCACTGAGCAGAGTCTCAATAAAGTTGTTACCACCACCACCTCCCTCCTATTCAGAAGAATGCTCAGTACCGGTCAATCTGTGCTGGAAGATTGTAAGATAGCTGCTGGAGTTGGCGTATTTCTTCAGTTGACTGAACAGTTGGTAAACTGCCAATGAATGTGTAATTATTTTATAACTCCCCGTTGTCTCTGTGAAATCTTTTCGTTTGGAGCGAGCTTGGCGCGCGATGAACTTTATCTATCGAATGCAGGTAATTTATAACTGAACAGGGAATAACGATGGCGTGTCAGCGGAAACTAGACACGCTGAACTTATATTACACGCTTGAACACGGGACGAATAACGCTTCTAGCCACGTCGAACATTGGTTGGACACGAGTGAATCTTTCGCTATAGTACTGCTCGAATCTCGATGGTGAACTTCTTGCTCCTAAATTTCAAAGCAGCAGGAAACCGCGTTTCACGTGAACTGATGACACCGTGGAACCTATCGCGTCATCGTCCATTTCCTTTTTTTTTTCTAATCTTTCATTTTATCCCGAGCGTACGTTATGCCTGACAGATAACATCCGACGTGCTCTCCGCAGGCAAGGACGTATATTTTTGCTCACGACTACACCTGATAAAGGGCAAGCTTGAATGTAGTGTGTGCCTATAGAAACTGTACAGCACTCCACTCACGCTCGAACTATATGTTTCTCTCGACTTCCTTCATTGAGCAGGATGGCATGAATCTAACCTCGGGCAGAGTGAAGATTCGCGTCTCATATAGTATTCTAAGCACCGAGGCAGCTCGCAACAGGCATCACCACGGAGAGGCAGGAAGAGGGGATGGGGTGCGGAGGGGGGAGAGTGGTAGGCTCGTTCAATTCGCACTCCAGTACCTGATTCATGAACATCGCAAAACCTCCGTACACTGCTCCATAGTGGATAAGGGGCAAGTTCTACGCCTCGCCCAACCAACTGTATCGTTCAAGAAACCAAGCGCAGGCGATTAAAAAAAAGAAAAAAGAGAGAGATCGACAACTAGGTACCAGCACGCGCAAGGTCTCGCACCGAACGGCGGCGACGTCCTCTCTGTTTTCTTCCCGCCTTCGCCGCTTGAGCTGAACGTGATTTTCCGGCACTCCGAGTTTGACCGGCCGGGCGATTACCGTCCTCTCGCTTCGTGGGCAAGTATAGACCATACAAGGGTACCACGGGAACTCGCAAAAAACAACGAAACGGGCCAGGCCAAAAAGAGACAAGCGTGCTTCGTCCAATCGCGAGCGAGCACCACGCTTGCCTCCCGACCAATGGGGATAGAGATGCCGATCGCGAGGTGTGTACATGCGAGGCACAGGCGAAAAAAAAAAAAAAACGGCATCGCGGGCTGTGCTGTTTGTTTGTCTTCTGTTTCTTGCTTTCTTTCTTCTTTTATTTTTTTGAGGGGCGTTTGTTTGGACGAGCAGCCGCGGAGGACTCTCACGGTCCGCTAGTGATGAGAGCAACCTGCTGGCTAGCTGCAAAACTTTCACTGGCGTTTCCTGATATACGGCTATCTCGGAAACGCTGTAATCGGAGCTGTGCTTTTGAGCGAGGCGATTACAAAAAAATTTGCCCTAATTGGAGCGGTGGTGACAAGCTCCCGTTGAGAAAGCGCGTCTGCTTTACTTCGTTCGCCAGTGTCGGTGACGCGCACCATGGATTATCGAATGCTGCGTACAGGGGGCGCCGCCTGCGTTCCGCACTCTCCAAGAAGCACATTTCACGTTCTTAAGAGCTACGCGCGAGGCACGTCATTTGAAGATGTCGGAAGCGGCGGGAGCTAAAAGGTGAAGACTATCGTGACCGTATATAGAGCCTCACGATGACGCGAAAGCTTTAGCAACATGGCGGAACGTTTATGTTGTGCAGAGGTGCATGTCAACTCTATGAAATTATCCTCGGCTTATGCTGCATTTTATTTCGAAGTTTCTTTGTTTTTGCCCCCGCGTTGCCTTTCTTTTTGCGCGCATTACAGTTGTCAAAAATTTAAAATTCGCACAGATAAAGGAAGCTTTCCAGAGCTATTGCGAAAGACACTTTATAGCAAATAGCAACATTCACCGAGGATAAGGTGAATGTTGAATGCCTTTAGGTACAACAGATACAGTGATATAACTGTTAACAATGTACTGGCTTTACCAAGAAAATTATTTAGTGAAGTCAACTTTAGAAAAGGTATAGTCATGAAAGTTTAAATTTTTGCTCCGATGCCATTGCCGTTCGGCTCGATCCTGTACTACGCGTGTCATTCTACTTTGCTTTGTGCGAGGTAGGCTTCCCGGAAGGTTCTGCTATTCTCTGCTATTCGTAACTTTGTTTAGTTTCCGGCGTGCCTAGTGATTCATGCCGATTCTTTTATGTTAAGGCGGTACAAATTCTTTTAAGTGAGCCCCCCTTTGCTGATTGGCTCTGCAGTGTACGAGTACCAGCGAATACGGGCGTATTCAACGAAAAAAGAAAGAATGAACGTGTTTAAAGAGCACACAACCTCACGGGTACCTGATAAAGCGGACTAGAATCACCCTGAAAAACGCCAAATGCAAGTGTACGAATTCCTCAGTGGCGCTATGCGTTCCGATCTCTATTCGTTTCACATCAACTCAATTCTATCCAAATGTTCGAGTGGTTAGACTGCGAAATGATTAAGGCGGCAATAACACTGGAGTCCTTGAACATAGTATGCATAGCCCATCGCTGCCTGTTTTGTCTATTACATAACTTCTAAGATTATTCATTGCATGACTTTAATGAAAATATATTTTTCTATTTGTTGGTACTTTACAACATATACGCATGCACCGGAGTGCAACTAATATATACCTTTAAAAGCGCTCTTAAACCTAAAATAAACACTTTGGCAGCAAATTACCAAAAACGGTGCTCTATAGAAATTCTATAGCTACTATACACATACATGCGTGGATTCAACGCTATATGTGTCGCAAGAAAGCCCCCCAATGCCCTTTCAGAACAGTCAGTTTTGGAATGCCGACGTGAACTGTCGTCGCAGCAAAAGTCGGTCAAGGCTTTGTTGACTTTTCTACGTGACAGTGGCCTATTAGAAAGACTATAAGGACCCCATTTCATCCCTTCTCATATTTTTTTTCTCACGCTTTTATTTTTGTCACGCTCTTCTTTCCGTCTTTACTTCCCCTTTCCCTTCCCCTAGTGCAGGGTAGCAAACCGGAGGTTTTAAGTCTGGTTAACCTCCCTGCCTTTCTCTCATTTGCATCCCCCCCCCCCCAATGCCGTGGAGAATGGGCAGGGAAGGCCCGCTGGCAGTGACTTCTGGGTGGCGACTTCCCAATCCACATTTCTCAGTAGCCTAATTAACTAGAATTGAATGATTATCTTTATGAGGCCGCCTTTTTTTTTTATTCTGCAACTTATGCCAGCCAGTGCTGAAGCGATGCCAATTTTCCACAGATACCGAGATAAATTTTAGTTGTGAGACATGCGTCCGTAGATGGAGGGCGGTTGTATACAGCCGTCATGAGACTTAACACTAACACTGAAAAACTATGTATCTATAGACTATATGGCGGCTTAACTAACAACACCGCGGGCTGTGAAGCACAAACAACGAATCCTTTGGAAAGGAGACGCATTAGGCTAGCACAGCACCGAATCCCATCAAAGCATAGAAGCGCTTAATGAGTGTTCGAGTTATATATGACGGTGACTCTACATCAACTGGTACACCACGAAACAGTTTTCGCCAAAGTAGGGGTGTGCGAATATTCGAAGTTCGGAATACGAATCGAATAGTCCCGGCTGTTAAATTGGTACTCATTTCGAGAATTCGCTGATCCAACTTGTCAAATATTTCTTTCCTTTGGATAAAGACACTTGGCGAATTTTCGAGGGATACAGACAGATGAATGTGAGGACTTTCACGGTTAACGCACGGGGTCAGATAACTTTTGCCTACTAATATCCAGTCCTTCAATAGTATATATAAGAATTTGCTCAGTTTTCCTTTTTTACCAGAGGGACTCTTCGCAAAATTCGTAGCCGACTTCATG
Source organism: Dermacentor variabilis (assembly GCF_050947875.1). Classification (NCBI taxonomy): domain Eukaryota; kingdom Metazoa; phylum Arthropoda; class Arachnida; order Ixodida; family Ixodidae; genus Dermacentor; species Dermacentor variabilis. The sequence goes on from NC_134572.1 coordinate 136,207,943, forward strand.
TCATAAATCAGATGTTCGATATTAGCTTGAATATTCGGCAGGTCATTTCCCTTGGTAGTCATATTCGAGTCGATTTCGAAATTCAACCATTCGAACATTCCTACTTAAATGCTTACGTCGCGCAATACCAGACGCAGCTCCGTGGGACGCCAACGTCCCGCCACGCATGGCCCATATTTAGGACAAATAAAGCCTGTTACATTTCTTGCACCGGATTTCTACGATATGGACACGCGCCGAGCCACGACAGGCGCGTAATTACACGCGCGTAATACGCACCCTTACTGACCCATTTGAAACTTGTAGGACGGGTTGGTGACACTCAGTGTGCGACTGTATGAACGCCTACGCAGACTGCATGACACTGCCCACAGAAACATTTGTGTTGTATGTATGTATGCATGTGTGTCGGGGGGTACTTTTTTTCTATTGTTTTTCTCCCTCACACCTATCGCAACCCTTTGCCCATACCTCGGTACAGGGTAGCCAACCGGAGGTAATCTCTGCTTAGCCTCCCTGTCTTTCCTTCGCCTTTGTCTCTTTGCTTAGATATCTCTGTTGTATTCAGACTTACCTTTGCTGCAAGAAGCATTTCCTTACATCGGTCGCAGTTAACACGAGTTGCCAACGAAATCACCGTCTTACATGTTCCGTACCTGGAAATAAATTCCTTACATAAGCTAAGGAATATGGCATTTCGACTACACATCGTGATATGCGAATATGTGGAATCACGAGAGAACATGTGATGCGATGTTATTACGATGCAATAAGAGAAAGTCAGTAGAAGAGATAAGCCTCGGTAATTACCAGGGCCTGTATCTACAAAAGAATAATAAAGAGTTCTTACACAAAGACCTTTTCTACAAGCTGATGCTAAAGCAAATCATGATGTCGGACATATTAGGAAAGGCAGCTGAGGAAAGGCAAAGAGAACCTGCGAACTAAAATATTTGAATTCAGCACGACAAAGCAGACGTAACGCGAGAGATCTCCATCGGAACCACGCTTTCTTTTCTACCCAAAAGTATATTCAGCTATCAATGGAATTGCTAATTAGCCTGCTATCAGTGTTTACTTCATATAAGCAGACTATTAGAAAAAAAATGTCCTTTTGTTGCCTTCAGTTAAATATTGTCAGTTCCTTGCCAAACCAATGTCACGTGCAACATCGACCAGCTGCGTTAAATCGGAAGGATGCAGTCGGCATTCGGATATCTCAAAGGCGTTGTCAAGCATAAAGCAACCACGGAGCATATTTTCAATTATCTCAAACAGAATGCGCGTTAAAGAGACCACTCTGCGATTCTCAGCACACTTTCAAGGCTCTTGCTTATCGCCCTTTCCCACAACAATGAGTTTAAACGTACTGCAAGAAGCTGGTGATGACAAGCGGGCAAAGCATAGTTGACAAACATTATACTGAAAAAAAAAATATTTGAGTTTCACACAAAGATACAATTTTGCCGCGGCGATAGCACTGAACATGGATTGGTGGTCCCTGGGCGGAACGAAACGTGTAGCATGTAGGTTACTATTTCATAGCACGAGAATTTTGACTTTTTAGTCAAGCATATATAAGCCGGAACCGGACGAAAGGAAGACGCATATTGAGCAACGTGGGCATTACTTTTGCTACCGTCTTGCTTAGCACTATTCAATTCAGAACAGGCCCGTACTTATAAGGCGTAATCGTGTGTTCTGTAACCCGTTACAAAGGCCGTTATAGCTGTTAATTCGTGTTTTCATTAAGTTCTTATTGTGTATAACTGATATTCCATTGATACTGAATTAAATATCAGTCACAATTTTTGCTAGGAGCAAACGGTCGCACCATTGTCGCATTCATTCACCCATATTCACCCATATTCATCCATATTCACCCATATTCACTCATATTCACATTCAAACGGTCGCATTCATTGCACCCATACACACACAAACACACTCGAAAACTCATACTAACAGATCAGTCTGGCGCACAAGTGGCTGTGTGACAAGGGTGATAATGGACAAAAAATTAGAAGAGTGATAACATGGCAACTTGGAAGGCTGGCGTCTGTGATTAAAAGTGTTAGTCCTTGTCTGTTGCAGTCTTGTTTTACCGCTTCGTGCTATGCGACCTTGCAAAAAAATACTGGCAAGTAAACACGGGTAAAAATCTCAATTCTGTAACATAACCTTCAAACAGTGTCTTTGATTGTATACTTTCTGCGCCACTGTTATTTACTTGCTCCCCCACTGTTGTCGTGCAATGCAAGAGACCTTGACTCGGCTCTGACCAACACGCTCAACGGCATCAGCGTCAAATGCAATCGGGTGGTGTAACTAATGTTGTTTTACTATTTTGTCGTTTGTCTTGCTCTGACACTCCTGTGAACGTGCATACATAACAGCTACGCTCTAGAGCAGTTTGCATAAAACGAGGCGTCGATCAATCGTGATATCAAAGGCTGCAATGACAACCGCGACCGACCAGCGACAAGGAGCACACTCGTACTGAATAAAACCGTCGAAATGTGGCGTTTCTCTCCACGAACGTCCCTTTGAGCTTAACTGAGTCAACATGCTCTCGAATGAATGCGAAAGACAAGGGTCGTATTCACGAAACGGCTCTCACGCTACAATTGTTTGTAAGAGCAAATTCAAGCCAATCCTGACACTGGACGTGCAATTAGCGAAGATGGCCTGCCTATTACTGAATGTTCTTCAGAAAGAGAACACTTTGTGAATTTGACCCGAGGGACTGGATTCACAAAGCCTTTCGTTCGTGCAGTGATCTTCGCCGTCGGCTGGCCACTTTCGCTAATAACTACAGCAACAGGATTGGCTGGAATTCGCTCTTACAAGCAATCAGGCACTTTTTGTGAGCCAAGGTCCGTGCCCACAAAACACCTCTTTTACGTATACAAGAGCGCTCTGTAGGCAGCCACCGCTCCGACGGCCGCCAGTCAGCACAGCGATAGACGCGAGCAGTAGGATACCGCTGAAGTCAGGGTCAATCGCAGAAAGCACCTGCCGAAATTTTTGTTGTTAGCAGAGCCCTGAAACGGTGTAAAAGCGAAGAGGTGCTTTAAGAGCCAGTGACATCGATCATGGAGGAAAAATTCAAACAGGATTCTTCCTCGTCTTTATTGTGATTCATGATTAGTTCCCACTCTGATTTCGCTACCGATTTAAAGCAGAAGAGGAACGAACTTTAAAAAAAATCGTGCATGTCACCTGCAACGAGCAAGTCGCTTGGTGCTCATTGGAAAGAAGGTAAAAAAATGCACGGTTCTTTGCGAATTGACGCGAGGAAAAGAAGAAAAACTGGCACTGTAGCAAATAATGCACTGGAAGCATAGGCGGGAAAGACGATCGACAAAGACTAAACAGGACAAGCGCTAGCGCTTGTCCTGTTTAGTCTTTGACGATCGTCCTTCCTGCGCTATGCTTCCAGTGTAACTATGTATTACCAACCAGCTAAAGCTTATACTCTTCTGAGGCAAATAATGCGTTCCACAAAGTTAAACACCGCGCAAGAACGTTTGGCAAGTATTGGACAAAGATCTCGCAAGAATTATTCCCCACGCATAAAACATCATGCATGTCGCGTACATGCGAAAGCGAAGTCGTATGTAATCCTAAAACGACCAGCAAATTAGGTATTTGAAGCCAGAAGGCGTTCTCTGTTTGTTTACAATATTCAGGGCAGCTCGCGTGAGTAGTTGTCCATCCGCTTCTATAGTTACACATTCCAAATGCTCAATCCCCCATATTGTTACTAATTCTTTCAGAAATTTTCGGTGTTCCTTCTGTAGTTGAAAGGGCTAACTTCCGAGCGACTATCTGAAGAAAGCTTAAAGCTTGAAACCCTCGGCGACAACGGCTCCCGTATTAGGCAAATACAAATCAAATTATTGTACGGCGCAAGTAAAATAGAGGCCTCGCAGGGTGAGAATATAAACGCAACACGGACGCCAACACTAGGATGCATCAACATGCTTGTTAAAGTGACACTGAGCATTCGGCTATTATAGGTGGAAAAAAGAGCTTTGTTAGTGTCATAAGATTGCTCGGCAACTTCGACGTGTTGTATGAATCTAAGACTAAATACTGTACCGATTTGCAAATTGCAACCTTGAGCTTAGTGAATGCAACAACGATAGTTACTAGAGTGAGGGTCCCGCATCACTTACTATTTTGAAAGTCTAAGCTGCTGCTACTCTATAACTACGGTTTTTCTAATAACGCACTAGTATATGCATTAAAATTTCCGACATTTACCAATAATGTCGTCAAGATTTTTAAAGAACAAACTGAATGGCTAAACCTTTGCGTACTAACGAAGAAATGCCGCTTTTAAAGGCCGAGAACTGTTAAGCCCGTGCGTTCGTTCGAGGTTCTTTTTTCGTAAAGAGCTTGCGTTATATGCTACATTTTCACGAATCCTTATCTTTGTATTACACAATAGGATCACTAATGTAGACATCTTCTTGTGTTTTGGTTAAATATACTCAAAGTTCTCCTACGCGGACGATTTTAATGATGAAAGCCAAAAGTCAGTATTGGAACATCATGATTACTAAAGACGGCTGGCAGCCATATTGATATAGTTTTACGCGCAATATTTTCCCTGAGCTTTGTTTCATTTCTATACGGATCTTTGTTTTTCAGCAGTATCTCATTTCAACTACTCAATGACCAGTTTCTCAGCGTGTTAATGATGAATGCTCATCAATATTTTCTTCCCGCAACTTCGGTCAGCTTTATTTTCGCTTGCCTCCTCATTGAATTATCAGTGCTTTATTGCAAAATACATATCGCCTGCTCTCACTATATAGCGTTTATCTTTTAAACCTTTTGCGAACCTTTCGTGACTGTGAGCTTTCATTATGACGCAAATACATATTGACTTTTCACATTGATCTTCGATTCATTATTTCAGCCGCTTGGGACATAGAAACTGTATTCTTCGTAAGGAATCGTTATTCACCAAAGCTTGTCGCACGCTTTGAATACTTTGCCTTCAGCTCATAAAAAACTAAAGACCAGAACTTATATGGCACCGCTAACACTCTTAGTACGCATACTTAGATTGTGATGAATGACAACTTCTCGACAGCTACTCGCACGTGCAGCTACTTGCACGTGCGACCGTTGTTTACCTCGCGTGTCTTCTAAACTTGCTACTTCTTGCACGCCGTGAGGCGCTCGCCTATAACGCTCAACACCTCCCCCCCCCCCCCACACACACGTCGAGTTTTCTGTTAGATACATACAAAGTGGGTGAAGTATACGCCTATAAGGCTATATATGAAAAAAAAAAATGCCCGACCGATGGTGAAATCTAGCCTCCGTCTTCAAGCACAGCAGTCCTATGCTCTTGCCATTAGGCCACCAACTCACGCGCGTCTTCTGCACTGCACAAGCAGCTATTTGAAACGTTTCGTGCCGGTTTCTCGCATTTTTCCCCCTCGCGTGACTGCTACAGCGTATTGAGACACTATGTCAGGTTGCACTGTCTTCGAGATCGGTAGTTATGTTAATTTAGATGCTTCCAAAGAGACACTATGTTAGATTGCACTGCATTCGAGATCGCTGATTATGTTCATTTAGATGCCTACAAAGAGGGAGAAGTAAGCCTGTGATGGTAATGCATTAAAACTTTGTCCCACAGCACACTGGAAACACACAGAGGGAGTTCTTCCGTTAGAAATTCATTTCATCCTTACTTGTAGTCTTTCTTTTTTCTTTTTTTAATGTGCCAATGAAGGCATTCTAACATTGCTGTGCTTTCAAATTTCATGCCATCCACTCTTTAGTTTTCACACAACTCCCCGTTAGGCACAGTACATGTGCATGCTCTTGTTCTCCTTTTGTGAACACTTATCTGTACTAAATGTTTTTTCCCGCGCTATCACATCATTTATTCACCGATGCTGTAGCGGATCACCGAGTGCGTCTAAATAATATCGGCCAAGCAATCTTTAATCATGCTTACAACGCGCGCCACATCCGCTTTCATCCCTCACACAACACCTTACGAGAATCATATTGCATGTTAAAAATACAAATAAAAATAATTAACCTGTTCAGTGTTCTCACCGCAAAGATGCTTTGTTAGAACAGACACAGAATCATTGGAATACTCGATACACCATATGCCATCTCTATTTGGCCTTTCAATTTTCATTCTACCGTAGGCTGTAATGCAAAGCGTCGAGGGGTTCAGCTCAAGGGATTGACACTGACAGAAGACCGAATTCCCTCCACCGCTGCCCCTAACTACAGTGCGCCCATGAATTAAAGTCGTTCCGTTTCCAACACGCTGACGTTGCTGGTCGTCAAGTCCAATAATGCCCTCTGTCGTGCCTGGTGGCCGAGAAAACAACGCATTGCGACTTTTGCAATGTGACCGTGGTGTCAAGATTAAGCTTTGCTTCGGGATAAACCCCCGTGTTTATATTCAGACACATTAAAAACACCCAACTTCTTAAATTAGAAAACTGCCGAGTCGACTTAAATGATATTGTGGTTGTCGTTGTTGTATATACGAAAATAAAATGTTTAATTCTACTGACTCTAGAAAGCAGGACTTTTATTCACAAACTTTAAGTTAGCAAGTGCTTTTTGCCATTTGCTGGCGGCTTTCTTTAATAATATGTCCATATATATATATATATATATATATTTATATATATATATATATATATATATATATATATATATATATATATATATATATATATATATAGCTCGTACATCATTAAAAAGGTTGAACTTGCGCAAAGCACACGAGATGAAAACATACACAATTTTAGAAGTAAGTAAGGAAGGAAAATGTGGAGAAAGAAAGGCAGAGAGGTTAACCAGTTCAGCTCAACCGGTTTCCTGCCCTACACATGGGAGCGCGATGGGGGAGGGGGGGTGAAAGATGGGCAGGAGAAGGAGAGAGAAAGCACATAGCACAGCACACACATCGCCAGTTACAGTCCGTCGCTCGTGCGTGGTACGTTACATCACTCTCACAGCCACTTGTCCAAGCCTGTCTCTTTCAAAAACCGAAGTATATATTCCCTTCGTCGCCTTCAACTGCGATTTCTTTTGTCGGCGACATGTGAAAATCGTTTCAACTGACAACGGTCTATTCACAATTGTAAAAAAAGGCATTTTGTTGATAGGGGCCCAGCTTTTTTATTGAGGGCCCTCGAATTAAGAAAAAAAGAATACTTGAAGAACTCAAATAGTGGAGAAATCAATAAATCAATAGATAATTAGGTATAGCAGTTCTGTAAATTACATTTGTTAGAGAATCTTAAGACTACAAATGGGGGTGTATAAATTTAGCGTTCAAATAAAATTCTTACAATGTTTCGATGGTTTCGCAACAATCGTACTGCGCAGATTAGCGGTGTATTTCAGTGCGGCGTGTTACAGATCAATTTTCCCCACTTTGCATGCTGTGATAAGTGCAACTTACAGAATCTGGATATTTATCGGTTAGAGAGCCATATACTTTATAGAGGAGCTTCTTGAAATTCAAGTTTTAAGAAACTTTTCAAGACATTGATGGGATAAATTGAAGAAATGGTTCCTATAATCCGTAGTCTTTAGCTGTTTTATTTTTTAATGGAACAAAGCTAATGGAATTCAGTGCAGCGGATGCCGAGCTAAACAATTTCCTCGTTTCCACATACACACATATAAGTGTACATGAGCTTCCTGAGGTAAACTCTCCTAAGCTTAATTCCTTGCTTCCCATTTCTTCTTTTTTTTTCTCACCTGTAACAGATTTCTGCAAGCCAGTGTGAGTAAACAGTGCACTATAGCTCACGCAGAGCCCAGCAACTGGGATTCGTAGAGTTCTCTGAGGCGTGCCGCGTTCATTTTTTATGCAAGCGCATGCGTAACGTTCGGCTCTGTCGCTGCCAAGCCAGGAAGCGCTAATTACCCGGAGCGTTCTACTCAACAGCTCATTTGCATTTCTTCGGGTCATGGCGGCGTGACACGGCGCGTCAAAACTCTCGGCGACGACAACGCCATATGTCATCTAGACTCAGGCAGGCAGGGCAGAGTTCACCATACCATACATGCCGCCATTGAGGTGGCATGCAGGGTGTTCCACTTGCGATGATACAAATATCTCGTGGCGTAACTGAGTGCACTGCGTTATGCAACACTCGATTATAGTTTTGAATAAATGACACGCACCGCTCCTGTGCTAAACTATACGCTCGTCCTATGACTCATTGCTGCTGGGCTAAACTGGTTCACGCTGATTGCGCTGTGTTAAAACGCGAAACGAAGTGAAAGAAGACAAGAGCTTGCCTCGTCTTTTTCCACTTTGTCCTTGTCTTGCGTAACTTTCCTTCGCGTTTTAGTACACCGCAGTGCGCGGGCAGACCGCTGATGTTTCCACCGTGCACACTAACTTCGTTTGTTGCGAATGACTGCGCAAGTGAGCTCGTGAAACATGAACTGCATACTCCGTAGTTATTTTTTTTTTTTTTTTGCACAGCGCACACATGCAAACTCGAATTAATGTTCTCCCCTTATAGGAACATATCGAAAAGTAAGCATCGTGCTCTTGGTTTGCAGCGCGAAGGGACAGACACACACAAACTGGAAGAAGACCGGACGAGCGCTAACTGTCCACTACAGCTTTATTCAAACTATATATATATATATATATATATATATATATATATATATATATATATATATATATATATATATATATATATATATATATATATATATATATGCGAGGGACTGCAAAAACCGCAGCATACGAACATGACAAGGTCTAAAGCCTATCAGTTAAACATATCAAGAAGTAGGGAAGCCAGAAAAACCAAACAACAAAAGGCACTACTTGAGATTGCCACACGTGTTGAGAAGATTCTCTTTCTTGGAGAGATATTGATGCTTGGCGAACACAAGTTTCTCCTAACCTTTTAATGTGAAATGCCTCAACTATTTCGCATGTGATTTGCCATTTGTGTCTTGAAATAAAGGTCTACGAGCGCAATTGAAACAATGCGATTAGGACACACTTCTGTTAGCCAAGCATCAATACCTCTCTAAGAAGGCGACTTTCAATATCTTCTCAGCACGTGTGTCGATCTCCAGTAGTGCCTTTGGTTGTTTGGTTTTTATGGCTTCCCTACCTCTTGATATGTTTAACTGATATTCTTTAGACCTTGTCACTTTCGTAGGCCGCGGTTTTTGCAATCACTTATACATATGTAGATAGTTTCAATAAAGTTTCAGTTGAGAGTTAGCGGTCGTCCCGTCTTCTAGTCCGTGTGTTTGTGTCACTTCGCGGTGCAAATCAAGAATACCGTACCAACTCGCCCAACTTTCTATCCTTAAGCATCGTGTTTTTCCTATTGTTGTCTGCACGGTGCATGTGATGATTTGCTCTCTATGGGAAGATCTGCTAATCAAATATCAAAATAGTCCTATCAAAACAATCATACTTTTACTGGTTTTACCTGCTTGCATATACCGCGCAAAAAATTTACCGCGCGAGAATTCGACTGCGTCAACGTTCTACCGCGACCAATGACACGACTCGGGCGGGGGGGGAGTCACAACTCATCAACCTAATTAGCCAAAAACATCCCCGCGTCCCCGTACAGTGGCGCAGCACCGCGGCATCAAAGGGCTTAAAAATTTCACTCGCGCGCTTGCCTGGGTAAGCCTCAACGTCCTCCTAATTTGTTGGAGCCAGTTCGTGCGCCGCGCAGACTTTACGCACTCACCCGCGCGTGCGCTCGTGAGTATGCGCCGGCGTGCCGCGCGAGCCGTCGCAACACCGGCCGCGGCACCGTATCAACCGGTTCATTCACGTGGCGAGACACAACTTGACAGTTAACAGCTGCCGCCGCCGCCGCTGCCGCCGGAGCCAATGCCACGCAGCAGTCGAGCGCGATGCGAGGGGGTCCCGTCAGCGAAGGCACCGTTCCGCTGGCGCGCGCTCTCTTCGCGCGGCTTCCCGCATCAAAGGGCTTGGTTTTGAAAAAAAAGCACGCTGGCGTCGACTGCGGCCCGGATTGTATATCAAGCTCCTCGGCTCAGTCTAAGACGGCGGCGGTCTGTCATCGTGCCATTCACGTTTCAGATGTCGATGCATGCCGCCTTGCTTGTCCACTTTGTAGATGCGTTAAAAAAGAACACTCGTCATTCAGAAAGAAAAAAAAAACATTCGTGTAATGTAGCGCGGTAGAAAACTGTGCGCCAGTACGATATCCGTGGCTTATGAACCGCAGATCGGCAGAACAAGGCACGTATTCACAAAACGGTCTTACGCGCCAGAAATGTTCCTAAGAAAAAAAAAAATTAGCCAATCCTGGTACTGGACGTCTCATTAACGAAGGCGGCTCGTCCGTGGCAAATAGAACTTACGGAGGACCCGTATTTATGTCTTCATCCCATTCGAAATTGTATGGCCATAAGGTTTCGTACGGGATGAAGAGGATGGCCGGAGAATTCGGTGCTGATGCGATTTTTTTCAGTGCCCTGTAAGTTGTCGCCTTTATGCGCCCTTTATAGATAAACCCAAGAGTGGTAGATGTATGACAAAACACAGACGCACGTGGGCACCATGTAGAACAGAGGGGGTGCGCGAGTTTCCGCTGACCTGTGGAATGTTCTACGTGGGGCAAACCGTAAGATGTATCAATAAGCGTTTAATGGAGCAATCTAATACCCGTGTCACACGGGCAACTCGGATCTCCTTCAAACTTCCTTCCCTTAAAGGGCCCCTGAAACGGTTCGGACAAATTTTGTAGACGCGTAGGATACAGCTTAAGTGGAACATTCGCACCACAATTTAAGTGAAGCGTTACGTATTAATGGAGCTACAAGCGATTAGAAGCTACCCTCCTCCCTAGCCATGCTTTTCCTCCTCAACTCGCTCGCCGAGCGAGTGGGGCTAAGCTCCGCCTTCACTGGTTCAGCGTCACGATGCGACGTCACATCGTCCACTTCCGGTTGTTTTGGAGCCCGCCCCCGCCCGCGCGAGACCACTCCGCTAGCCGCTTGGCCGTCGACCCCAAGCGAGAGCTATCGAAGCAGCGTGCGTTGCGAGCATTCTGTCGTAGCGCCGAACGTGTCTTGTATTCCGGTAACCACAGGCAAGCTGGTCATTTCGGCAAATGACTGCAGGCATAAACTCAAGCTGATGAAGGAAGTTTAGCGTAGACGTACGTGAGCTGCCTGATCGGTCTGCGCGGTCGATACACTTGTTGGTGCAGCGCTTAACCAGCCAAACAAAGCGCTAATATTGCTCTAACCAAGTGTAAAACATTTTAAACATTTATAAAAACAACGTGTTACACTCCTGCGAAAAATACACACCAGCAGCAAAGAAGAATACACTTCGTTGCTGCAACTGTGTATGGTTGAGCTCTGTGCCACCAGGTGGCTGCACCGTGCAGACCATTCGCATTTGCCCTTCCGCTCATCTCATGGCTCATCCCGTTACGGCAAAGTCAAGCGGCCAGACTCTGTCCCTTGCGCTTGCGTTTTCCCTAATACCGGACTCGGGAAACGCTATTGCGTTAGTAATCTTCCGGTGTAAAGTGACGGCCACAAACGCGCAAATCCTGGCGCCGATCGGATAGCGGCAGTCCGATGCGCAGCAGCCAGTTCGCTCGTACGCTGCCTTGCAGAGGGACACGATGTCGCAGCTTGACATATTGCCAGTCGCTACGTTTGCAGTCCACAAGGCAACAAAGTCGAATCATAGTGCTCGCGAAAAGACTGAGACCGACTCTGACCGCGGCGCTCTCTTTAAAATGGAGTACGTTGTAACACAAGCAGACGACACATGCTGTGTGCCGGAAGTGCTTAAGTGTACTGAAAAATTATTCTTGTGCATTCTCTTTATGTTACTTTCTTTTGATAAAAACAAATTAACTAACATTCAAACTATTACGAAGATCATTTGTTTACCATAAAGTTGGAAAAATTATCGATCACGCGCCCTTGTCAGCCAATCGGATAGCTCGCCCCACTGACGTCGTGTGGGTGATTTCGGTCATATGGGTAGGGGCGGCTTAAAATTCCGCCGAGCTTTGCGCTGCGATCGGCAGCGATGTGCATATTTAAAACCTTATAATAAATTACACGCTTTACGCGGAGCACTTATATGTGTCAATTAATGATCAGAAGGACCTACTCTAACGACTCAATACGTTTGTAGAAAATCGTCAAAAGCGTTTCAGGGTCCCTTTAAAGGACCGCAAGGGAGTTTCACCTCAAAGGAGTTAGCTCCGTGTCACACGGCCTATAAGTGAGCTTTTGAAAGCTGGCGCTGGGGGCCCATTAGGCGCTGCTCACCTCGTACGCAGTCATGAAAGAAACACGCTTTGTATTGCTAAAAAGTCTTGGGAAAGACGTGAATCACTCATTCCGCATGCGCGAGACGTGCGATCGCGTTGACCAAAACAACAACAAATGCCGAAGTCAGGGCAAACGCAGCAGCCATTCCGAGAACGCCCGGTTCGAGAGTCGAATGTAGCTGCTCAACTCAAATATCTTTGTCAGTGCTGAAATTCTATATTATATGCAATAAAAACAGTTATAATTGCTGGTAAAAGTGAAATGAATAAAAAGGAGGGTGATTTCTTGACTCGAAATTCAAGCACGCTGGGAACAAGAGTACTCCCTTCAGTCTGCAAGGGAGATCTTCCATCTCCTTTCGCTAGGAACTTCCTTAAACTTCCTTTGCTAAAGGATTGCCATGTGACACGGCGCGCATCTCCCTCGAGATAAAAACGTCCTTGGTTGGAGGGAGTTAAAAGGACTTTAGCCGAGTCCGTGTGACAGGGGTATAACTCACTACAACATGGCAACGGAAAGCACCTGTCAGTTCATTGTAGGTCACGTGTGGAGAAGTGCGAGCCGATTTCTGATAGAACGAATGTGTTAGGGCGAGCTAAAGAGCAAAGGGCAGGCGAAATCTTGGAAGCTTCCTTCATAGCAAGACATGACCCAGATCGGTGGTCAGTGCACCATCAGTTTGTCTTTTCAAGAAAGAGCTTGATTTTTTCGTGTAGATAGTAGCTTGGCGAGGCAGTGTCCTACGGTCACGTGGTTATGATTGGGCTTGCGCACGCCCATTATTCGAAGCCGTAGCATTGTGTGGTTTCAATAAACACTTTTTTAGTCTGCGTTCGTCCTGACTTCTACTTCAGTGTCTCGTCCAGAGTGCAGTTCCAAGTTCCCAAATATAATGTCTTGCCAACTAGCCTTCCAACACAATTTCGTTACGAACAGAAAGCTGTGTGAATTCGGTTCCAGGGCTTGTATTCAAAAACGTTCAGCCTTGCGCTAGAATAGTTCGTAAGAAAAGATCCCAACCAATCCCGATGCTGGACATAGCATCTGCGAAGGCGGCCGCCTGATGGCGAAGTGCACTTACGAACTATAAAGTATTTGCGAGGAAAACCAATACAGCATGCAGCATGTATTCACGTAGGCCATGTCCTCCCGTAGGAACTTCGCAGATAAGGCGAAAATAGCTCTCATCATACACATGAGTACGACGTCATGTGAGGACGAGAAATGGGCTGGGATAATCTATAACGATTCCATCCCAATTATTTTCCTTTCCGCGCTTCGTCAGTCACCCTCAAGGCATTTCACCTATACGTTACTTGTGCTACGTGCATGTTATTATCAGAAGCATTGGCCGGTCGTGAGCGTTAGACGACAAGAAAAAAAAATAGAACAGCGTGAGAGGAATCGCTGCGGTATACTGGGCCAGAAAAAGAAAGATAACGCAACAAGAGGTGACTCTTTTGAGCCCGTTTTTACTCTATTGTTTGACTGTATTCAAGCAACAAAGAATATACGTTATCTAGCCCAAGTGTCAGCCTTATTGAAACATATGGTTTCCTGTTGTGCACCAAATCTTTCGCATTATAACTAAGAAAGAAAACGATAATGACAGGCGTATAGATATTTTTTTCTCTTTTCGGTGATCGTTTATCACCGGCCAACCACTGGTACCACGTTACCGCTCGGCGCAAACAGCGCGTTCATCTATCAAAATTGTCAAATGCTGTCGCTGATTCTGTAGCAAGGAAACCTTGTCTAATTACACTGCATGCGTGTCGCGAATAGTGTTGTACATTTGGATCTCACGCGAGCACCAGCGTTTACCACTGGGACGTGAAATGAGCCATCTATAAATATCCTATACGCGTTTGACCCACGAGCGATTGTGCTCGCCGCTATCGTTCTGCTCTGTGTGGTACGCTTGTTTTGCTGGCCACAACTTCGCCCATTAAAAAGAAAAGAACTTAGCTCGCGCATCTTGCAGAGTTTTATCACTCGCCGTCACGACAACGCGACAATATCTGATTTGTTCAGTAGCCTTTATCGAGTGTTGGGAGTGCAGAGCAAATACGATACCATGAAGTGCATTGGAGGAATTTACACCGTTTGGTTCGTATGCTGTGTTCCATAAATCGAATGTGATGTCCCTCACATATAAAAAGAGAGTGATAAATTTGTGGGGGGGATGACCCCCATGTTGAACGTGCAAAAGTTTAAACTCACAAAAATACAAAGCTTCAGTTGCGTTCCTCCATAAGCCTTGCTTTTGCAGGGTGTCCCTACGTCGAAATAACACGCATAGACTGAACGCGTTACTGCAATATTACGTGCGCATTCTATGTTGCGAACTAGCTTTGTTCTAATAATAATTTGAACCTGCTTGCAAATAAGTTCCTCGAAGCGGTAAGCTTACCGTTTGCTTCCCCAGACATGTACAGTACATGCCGGTATACTAACGCTGCGCTGTTGCACTGGCGAACTCGGATGCGCATGTTAAAGGCGCTTGAAATTTCCGGTTCTTGATTTCCGATTCAGTAATAACTAACCCAAAATAGCTTTATTCAACACAAAATCAACGTTAAGATATGACATTTTGCACTTTAGTGGCACCTCCGGATATGCTGTATACGCTTCAGGTTTGCTTGAAACTGTATATAAATATCAGCGCGTTTAAAAGACTCACCTATTCTTTACACTGCAAATGCGAAATTTAGTCATCAAGTTGGTGATGTTATTGGTTTTCTTTCTGGCAGCCGTGTATATAGCTCAACTACTCTTCGTTCTTTTTGTTTTCTTCTTCTAAACAGTATGGTACATTTCGGTGACTACCAACAGTCATGCGGAGTTAGATACAATGCGTTTTATCTTATAAAGAAGCGCCGCTTTTGTGCATTTACACTGAAAGGTATGCAGCATCGTACATAGCTTAAATCGCAGCCTGTAGCCGTAATTTTTCAGGGATAACACGCACGTCACTTTGCAGGATACGGATAACGCAGATTTAATGTTAATTGGAGAAGCTCTCTAGCATAAAGATGCCCATTCTTATCTTTCTTTAAGAACCATGGAGCATGATAGCCTATAAGTCTCGAAACGGAAATGAAATCAAGTTATTGAACGCGAACTCGGCACACAACCTAAACATCGTCGTTTGTTGGTTCTTACGATTGCAGAAAATACACATGCCTAATTGGTGATGCGACAAAAAAACATAGTGCCGGGTTTTGTTTATTTATTTATTTTTTGTTAAGACATGCTATTCCAGTATACGGGCAGCAGATATCCTCGTTCATGTGTCGGGCTTTCCGTCTCTGTGATCCACAGGGAGCGCTGTAAATCTTCGGCGATATTCACTTACTGGGACGTGGACGCTATCGGAGAGCTGCTGAGGGCTTAGTTAGGAGTTGTTAGGCTTAATAGCGACACAAAACCGCAACGAAGTTAGCGCAATTCGTAATCTGGAGGCAACGCATTCTAGTTCGTAAACATTTGCCCATGAAGGAGCGCGCATAACTGCGATGTGCCTTTTTCTATTTTAATTTCTGCGAAGCCGAGTTTGATTGCTCTTTCTCTCGTCTTCACGAAGAACTTGATCTATCCTGAGGGTGGAATAACGCCTTTTCGTTTTGTATTTACGTTTTTGTAACGCACTTGCGTCTCTATGCATTCCCGACAAAATGGCGCCAATTGGTCAAATCAGAAAACACTTTGCTTGCAAGAACTTGCTCGTCAGTGGTCAGTCGCAGTCGGCAGTAATACGTTCCCCGTCACAATGTGTTGACGCCTGATCTAACTGACCGCTCCAGCACCCGAACTGCTCAGTGCAACCGCGGCAAAATGCGCAAAACTTCCGTTACGCGTGGGTTTTGAAATTAGCACATTACAGCAAACTGTCGCCTCTGTGTTATCGGGAGCGTCGAAATGGCGAGCATCAGCAAATAGAATAGAATAGCTTTATTTCCATCTACTTGATGGAGGAGGCTGCAAGTAAAAGCTGCTCCAGTAGATGCAGCTTGACGAGGCCCGCAGCACCCCCCCCCCCCCCCCTACAGAATTTTCGGAAACAGCATACATGCAAACACGTAGGCATTATATATATATATATACTCTCATGAACCCACATACTCGCATATACACATGCACACCCATATCCATCACATCCATACAGAGCCACTGGTGACTAAATCAAAAATACTTAAGGTAGCTTGTGTGGTGCTCGTGGTGAATACAAATAAAACAAGAAGACCCCGCTGAACATTATATACACACACATGCATTCATATCCCCGTATATGCATACACACTTGTATGCATACCTACGCATATACACACACATATACAGAAGCATGGCAAACCATTCTGACAATTCAGAAGCATAAACTATTATCCCTGTTTCCTACCCCGTTATACCCCTCACGAATCTTTTTTCTTCTTATTTTCGGTGCACAGTTTGTGTGTTGTGTGTAGGCAACGTATGAGAGTTGTTTCCTTTACACACAAGGTTAGAGCAATGCTAAGTTCATTTTCTCTTGCTAAAAAGATATAACCATTAAATAATTTGCGAGAAATTGGTGTTATAAACTGTAACAGATGACAGCTGTTGGATATTTTTTAAGGATATCATTGTGCATATACTGAATGACTTGACTGGCAAAAAGTCACAAGTGAAAGCCTCTATTCCGGCACAATATTCAGCATAACCACGGCGCGGGGAGTTATATTTTGTTTAGAAATTTGTCAATTTGTGTACTGACACGCGAGTGAATTCGTAAGCGTTTACATGAAAGGTAGTACGCCTATCTTGCGCGAACAATCTTGTGTTTTCATTTTTTTTCGCCTATCGGACATCTTTTTTTTTGTAGTCAGATATGGGCAGCGTGGACCATAAATCTATGTACTGTGAACTCTCGCAATGAGCTACACATTCTCTGGTTTGTCAGCTTTCCAGAACAAGCACCGTGTAAACCCCCAGCTTTATTTCAGCATGCAAAAATATATATGAGAAAGCCGCACTTCTTAATCCGAGTTTAAGCACGTGTATCATTGAGGATAGATCACCGGGTTTCTTGCATCATAATTGCGAGACCCATATGGAGACACCCCACATGCAAATGACTTGCATTAATCACATTTGTTAATTTCATTTCTTCAAGGTATACCGTACCAACGATAGGATGAGAATAACCTAATAACTGCTGGTTCTGTACACAGCTTTTTAAAAATCTTTCTGCTGACAGTATTCTTACTTTTAAGATTAATTTGCAATGTTGGTAAGGGACAAAGTTAACGTAAGTATTAATGGCTTCTTAATGCGTCATTTTTACGCTTATTTTTTACACGTGCATGGGGTTTCAGACTGAAAAGGCTGTCACATTGTATTATCTTATTAACGATTCAGTTTCCGTGTTATTGTATTACTATCATCAAGTGTTACAGTTAAATTGCGCGTCAGATGTACCCTACCAAAAAAAAAAAAAAAAAGACTCAAGCGATTTCAGAGCTTTTTCGCACTTATGCCTTGACTATCTGTTCTCTGTAATACCATAAAGCCAAGCTAACTACCTGCCAAGCTAATTTCCTTTTTTTTTCGTGCCTCCAGCTACAAAACCAAAAATGTTTTTACAATAATCTGCTGAACGCCAACTAATTGACCAGGCAACATCATCGTGTGCTATCAGGCGGTGGCTTTCCAGACTTTCTGTGGTCAGCGATGCATGGACGCATAAAAGAAACAAAACGTCCAAGATCCCGAATCATCGTAATCACCATCATCACCACCAGCAGCACCAACCTATTCATATGTCCACTGCAAGATGAAGGTCACACCCAGCGATCTCTAATGACCCTTCTCTTGCGCTATAGCCGATTCCAACTTTCCCGAGCAAATTTTCTAATTTCATCACCGCACCTAATTTTCTGCCGTCATCAATCACACTTCCCTTCCCTTGGTACCATTTCCGCATCACGAATGCGGAGTTCTAGCTCAAGGAATTAGTAAGAAGCACATCAACGTCCATGCAAAGACTGCCGTGAGCAATGCCACACGCTACTGTATAAATCGGAACCAGCTCACTGCTACGCAACTTGGGCTGCTGCACAGAGCATCCGTCAACTGACTTTCAACGTTTACTTACAAAACTGTTTCTTGGGCTTGCTTCACTGCGATGCACGAAATATGCGACACAGAAAACGCGAGGAAGCGAACATGGTGCACTTTCGTAATGCTTGTCATCTGCACTGCGTCTTCCTGCTTTCTGGCTGAGTATTTCGTTATCTGATTTCAACGTCTTCCGTGAACATTATTTATAATGTATGCGCACTTCTAAAAAATCTGACAACCGGCGCTCTATAGGCTTACTTGACTAAGTGACTCCCAAGAAAGCAAAATCGGAAAGTTCTCGACTTAGTGCTACTTTAGCGGGCCCATCGCGAAACTCGGGAATTACTTCCCTTTGTGACTGTACGTTTTTCTGCGTTTGTGCCTTCGTTGTTTGCAATATTAGCTGTCAGCGTTAGAGTATCATGCTCACGAACGAAAGCCTGGGCCTCTTCTCGCGGCCACAAGGTGCAGCGTTTATTTATTAATCATGCGCCACTTTTCTAACGTAACGACCTGGCGAAGCGGAAGCCCTGTGTACGTCGTTAAACAGGCCCAAACACAGTCGCGGCCGAACTTCGTTTCTAAGGTGTCTTGCCGTGCAGCTCGCAAAGGCTTTCGCCCGTGAGAAGCAGCGTGCAACATTTTGGCATTCATGCTTTCTCTCTTTTGCTTTTTTTTTTTTTGCGTTCTTCGTTCCGCTGCCTCCAGGACTACTGAGATCAACGGGATCCGCCAATCAGAGCGTTTCCCTCACTCCCACAACGCGTCTCGCTCGCTCCTCAGTGGTCTGGATTCTGGACCAATGGTGTCCGGGCACGGCATAGTGCGTCTGAACACCGTGAAGCCGGGCTCGGATCGCTTTCCTTTCAAGCTTTTGCGCCTGGTTACTTTGCTGCCCCCTACCACACCACGCCGAACTCAGTGGCTCCGAGAAAGGTCCCACGGGAAAAAAAAGGGAGAGGCGAGTCACAGCGTTCTGCGAGATGAAAGAAGGCAGGTAGCGAGCAATCATGCGAGCACAATCAACGCCGCAGAATGCCACGGGCTGGGTTTAGGAGGACCTACAAGGCGCGCTCTCCTGGAAAGTCTCCAGCAGGCTGACGTGGGAGGGCCACAAATCTCCCTTTTTTTTTTCTCTCCCGAATCCAACAGAAGCCGGCGCAGATATTGTTTGCACTGTTTCGTCTCCGAGCGTTCTTCCGGGGGTCTTCTGCAGCGCGCGCTGGAGATGCTTTGCAGGCGCCGAGATAAAAGCGAACGCATGCCCATTGTCTCGGACGCACACACAGGCCTGAAAACTACCAGAACGCGTGGAGTTCACGCGGATCAGCATTGTCGTAAATGTCATCACCTCTTGCTTGCGCTTTCAAGCCTGGCTGCGCGCAGTAGTGAGTCTGTATAGAATCTACAGCGCTCTTTCCTATAGGCTTCAAACATCTGTCCCCTCGGTTTTGTCGTGTCGGCGCAGCTGCCTTCGTTATTTTCTTTTTTCTCGTACTCTCGTACACGGGAAGAACGGCAAAGTGGCTTCCGTTGCTATATGCGTTGCTATACTGTTAGACGAGAATTTTGCATTCCTTTTTCAAACTTGAACTTTCTCTAGTGGTCAAATGCAGGTGACCTGTTGAAGAACGCTGTCAGACTTGAGCTATTCTGGGTCAGGACACGTTACCCCCGCGATGGTGTGAAGCTGCTATGTGGCAATAACATCAGTCTAAAGGGGCACCGCCTAAGCATTCTCCTCATCCACTTGGATGCCGCAAGCAGTTAACCCAAGCTTTCTCTTTGTTACGGCCTCCAAGCCACATGTTGAGAAAGCATGTTCACACCTTAGACACGCTCCGCAGCATTTGTGCGCGGCAAGGTGTGAGGTGCGATCCTGACTGCTGCCCTCTACGCCACACAGAGACACCCTTTCTTAGAAGAATACGGGCAGAAGGGATGGCACAAAGAAGGATGATATGAAAAGCGCATTCACTCTTCTTGCCACCTGGTTCTACGCAATGTTGAAAGCTGAACGAATCATGACGCCGTTACAACGTTCAAGAACGTCCCAACTGGACCAGCTTCAGGGTTGCAAGCTTTTCGCAACATGCCGCCGATGTCTGGGGTGAAGCCAGGCTTGCTTAGCAGTGCGTCATTGAAATACTGAAGCGCAGCGAGTGTAAGAGCCCGTGTCGATAGAACCAAAATAAAAATGCACGCTAGAACAACGTGCAACAAACCAGACAATCGTTGCTGCTCTTTGAGGCGACGCACATCCAGCGCATCCGCAGTCACGGCATTCAATATCGCCGAAACCGCGACACGCAGCCACAGCATCGAGGATTCGGCACGATGGGAGTGCCGTTATTACGACGCTTTTCGGCAGGGAGAATATTTACTACCGCGTCAGATAATGGACGGCAAATCAAGCTTCCTTTCTTTTGTTTGTTGTTACGGATCGCTCGTGCACTATACGCGAACGCCTGCAGTACGTACGAAGAAAGAAAGGCACGCGTTGCTTCCCTGCGAAGCAGAAAGTGACAAGCTCCAATACACCAATGTAAGATGCGCGTGCGCCATGGACACAAACACGCCTGCTGCGGGACGCGCCATCCTCTACATGATCACGTATATGCGCGAGCGTGGGGTTGGGCGACGGGGAGGGGGGGAGGAGGGGGCGAAGCATAACCCTCCGCGCCGATCGCCGGGCACTTTATCACGCAGACGGACCTCGTTAATCAAAGTCCGCGCCGCGGTAGGAATTCCGTTATTGCGGCTCGTGACGGTGGTAGTATAGCCGAGATGAGAAGAGAGGAAAAAAGAAACGCAAATTTCCTGCAACGCGCACGCTTTCCCACCTCAGTTCCAGGGCAGCCTCGTCCCTAAAGGCTGCTGCATGGAACGCGCTGTGCAATGCGCCGCGCTTGCCGCCACGAGTCGTTAAACTCGGCCTCGTCACGGGCCAATCTTGTCGAAGCTGGCCGCCACGAGCAGTCGCCCGAAGCTCCGCAAAATAAAAACCCCGTCCGTCGCATCTGTAATATACAGTGTCACGTAATACGCGGCGTGCGAGTCTTGTGTTCGGTGACACGCTGCGAGCGCGGCTATTGGGTCCGAAACCAGTCAGGGTCACGGTCCGTATATGGGTTCCGGATGCCCGCGCGAGACTCGCATGGTGCGCAGTCGCGACCACTGCCGACAGGACGGACGAACCGCCGTTAAGCCGCCGGAACCTTTAACGCGCGCTGAGGGAGGTGCGCGTTCGAAATTCGCTCCCTACACGTAATAATCTGCGCGCAAACGAGACACCTATACGTATTCGCAAGACAATGGGCGCTGCCAATATCGGCTCGTTTAAGATAAGCGAAGGCCTATTATAGGGCAGCTTGGGCGTATATCGCACAGACAGAGAGGGTAGTGGCCGTAAAAAGCTTTCTCATTATAGAAGCGGTTGCGGCGTGCCGTCAGTACAGCTCTCTCCCTCTCCCACTTTCCTTCCTCCTCGAACGACGTAAACGAGATACTGAGGACGCGGTGGCCCATAAGGTGTACACTTTTTTCGGAAGCTGCGATAGATTCGATAGATATTTCTTATAACCGAACGTAAAATGTTTCATGGCTTCATTTCAGATTGAGGACTGCGCGCTTGGGCGCTCTAAGAAAGCGATTATTTCTCCGGCGTGAGCTTTTATTGCCGATGAACTGTCGCTAAGCCTCGGTTGTAATGGACAATGCGCCGTACGCTGTACATGGGACTAAGTCTACAACGTGAAAGTGAGTTGTAGCAGCGCCTACAGCAGCTCGGTTGGCAGTAGTTATTTTTCTGCGTTAATGATCGCTGTCTTTGCAATGACAGCAGCACAACGGCTATATAGACATACAAAAAGGAAACTCCGTGTAGTTCAGTTTGAAGACGGAATTAATGAAGCTGAATGTCGTGTTCACTAATCTAGTTCAAAGCAAAACAAAGAAACAGCTGATGCCTATTCTAGAACCAACTCGCGTAATTTGCATCTTCGTTTCTGGCGGTGAGCAACATTCATGTAGGTTCACCTTTTCACAGCTGCCTACCCAGCATGCCTAGCCCCAAAGTGTTACCTTGTCTAAACTCCGAATCTCTTAACATTGCTGCACTGATGATGTTTAAGTCCGCCACAGTACCCGCGTCCGAAAGTGCCATTCTGTAATGCGTGCCAAAAACTCTTTGAAGCTTCACAAGTTTCGACAGTGCATTGCGCGGAACAGTACGATGACATAAGACAGTGACAAGCACTAACTTCCGCTACTGTTTATTGTGAAAGAGCATCTATTTATGCAAGTTACTGGAAAATACAATACAACTTAGTACTTATTATATTTTCTGTACTACTCTGCTTCTTGCTGACAGAATGGCTACATTTTCGCAAGAAACATTAGCAGGAAGTTGCGCTCAGCTCTGTCTGATGTCGTTCCGTTGGTACTGCTTCGTGCTATATAGGCGCTTGCATCGCGATGCAATCTCAACTAGTCACGCCTGTGACCTTCTAAGCTTGACAAGCTTTACACGCAAACGTGCAACCACAATCACGTATATAAACATACACGCGTGCAGGGCATGTATACAACTCATAAAAACGCAAGCAATACGTTAACATGTGTGCATACATTTTAACAGAGGTCCGCAAAAGGCCTGGTGACTAAAACCGTACGTAAAAAAGGAAAGAGATAGGGTGGACAACGCACATGCAACAAGAAACGCGAAAGCCTATGCAGAGCTTTAACAGTATATGACATGAGGAGTTGTACGAAAAAGAAACATGCATGTAAAGAATTCCACAGCAAGAAGCCAATGAACTTGTTTGCATGATATAATGGTTACAGAACACCAGCAAAATATAAAAGACAGAAAATGATGAAATTGCACATCCAAGGTCTGTGTGCAGAAAAGAAAATGGATGAACATGAATGAAACACATTCTCACTATAGTGCAGTCTGTCGTTTGACCCATGTATCTTAAGTTGTACGTTAAGCGTGCGGTTTATGTGTGTATACAGGATTTTTTTGTTAGATTGCACCGTAACAGTTGTCTATACCACAAGTGAGCTCTGAACAGCAACACTTATCCGTTCGAGGATTTTCTGTAAATAAAGTTCTCGTCACACTGAATTTACATGATCACATGTGATTCCGCTACAACTTGGTCCCTCTTCTGCAACGACAAGTGACAAACTTTCGTGCGTGCGTATTACTGTGCTCATGTCACGAGGCCTTCAAACATTTGAGAAAACAACAGAGGTATATTTTCTTCTTAAGAACAGAACAGTTAACTAGCGTACTTTATTGTACGTTTAACAAGACGAGTCGATTGTGGAAGCACAGAGAAAGCTGAGAAGAAAGAAAAGAGAACTCTTACATACAAAGTTCGGAGAGCATTATTGGTATTGTGTTTTACACACGATCCCCTGCTCCTCCAGGACATAAATGCCGATAGAATGGCAAGAAAAAGTTACTCAGCTTACAATCCCGTGCGGCTTCGTAAATGGTAAAAGTTATTCCCTCAGATTATTGATATGAAGTTTATCCATCACTGTTTCTCAGTTTAGAAGCGATGAAAAAAATTATATCGAGACCCGAGCTCCATGGAACACACGTGGGTTTATACAGTGAAAATTTCAATTCCAAAATGCTTGCCTCGATAAGAAACAGATAAGCATTTTCTCTTATATACTTCATATTTTTTATTTACTTCACGCGCGCACAAAATCTTATTCAAACATGAAAATTTATAATTTGGAAGTGAGTAACCATGCAATGTGTAAGAATTGTGTTTAGAAGTGAAAAAAAAAAAGTTAGAGCCTAAAAATGACGCGAATTTCGGTATCAGTGATTCGGTATCAGTGAAATTACAATGAACCCGAACTGAAACGTCCCCAAAAACGAAAATTACAAATGAGTGGCCAGATTTTTCTCTGTTACGAGGTAGAATAACATTCTGCGCATACAGGTTTGAGAGCGCGTATTTGTGTATGCTGATTGATGTGTGCAGTCTGATACTTAACTGTTTGTTTTACCTAAGGTCCGTAATGCATCCACCCAATAGTTTAACATACATGCTAGGCAAACGTTTCAAGTTAATGTACCAAGTTACCACTGCAACATTACCTCCAATCGGGATTTCCTCTCTGCCACGCGGTTTATACCATCCGGATAACGTGCATACGGTGGTACTTGGTGCACGTAACACGTGCACAAATGTTAATAGGCTTCTTTTTATTTTACACACACGCAAGTTGCTAGTAAAGAGAATCAAGACTGCGGAACCAAAGTTTCGTTTGGCTGCCAGTGCATGGTACACCGAGCGCAAGTTCATACGGAAAGGACAAGTAGTTATTCAGGAAGTTATTCAGGACTCTTAAAGAGTTGAAAAGCGCAGCTTGGAAATAACAGACACCTATGAAACGAAACATTTACTGCAATGTTGAACATGTCGAGCGCGTCAAACGTGCATTGGCATGCACGTTCGACGTACGCCAGACGGATACACAGTGCACCAGACTGATATTTCTCAAATGAATGTAGATGGGAAAATGTTCACCTTTCTTCGCGTCTATACACTGGAGACGTTCGAAATGGGAAGGCCACAAGTATACAGGCGACATAGTTCAGTTTCCACTAGAATGCACAGCAACGTGCGCGTATATATTGTTTTGTTGTGAGCAAAGTGAGCCAAAAAAAAGTTCGGCAGCATGTTACACGTACACCTGTAACACGTAAAGGCGAAAGCCTGCTGCACACTTGGTAAGGCGCCGTCTCGCATCGTCGTGTTGCTGCTTTCGCAGTTCGGCTTCTTTGAGTCGTTTTCGACGCTTAGCTGCGGTTTCGCGCGCTCGTATAGCTGGGTCAGACTTGCGCCAGCGACGCTTCTCTGCAAGTTTACGTTGCTTCCTCTCAGCAGCAGATTGAAACGTATGCTGGTATGCGTGTTGTATGGATGATTTCAATTAGTGTATGCACTGTTCGCTTCACTTTGATGAGCGCTTGTAGCCTCAGCCTTATACGGGGATATACGGGCTTTCGGGGGTATGAGCCATTGAGAAGGTCACGTGTTTTTTTTTTTTTGTACCACTTGACTGGACGTCGCAGTTATCTACGTTGTATGCGTGATTCATGCACTGTACGCTTCTCTTTGCTGAGTGCTTGTAGCCTCTGTATCACGAGAGGGATGAGCCATTGCATTATTGGCTTGCTTAGGGGGGTATGAGCCATTGCTGATTATGATAGTTTCTGTACCATTGGACCGGACTGCGCGTCTTTTTTTGTTTTTTTTTCAGGGCCATCTGGGGGGGGGGGGGGTATGAGCCACTTAAGGCTTTCGTCTTAAAATGTTTCTAGTATTCGGTATTCAGACTCGCGGACCGTATTCGATATATGCTAACAACATTGCCGGTGCAATCGTTTACAGTCATCTCGTATGCTGCTTACTCATGCTTCCGAAGAGCATCAGTAAGATCTTGATGAGGGCTAGTTGGTTAATATTTAGAACTGAGGTCGAAGAGCGTGAATAAAACAAGGACACGAGGAAACCAATACCACGGACAAGCGCTAACTGCCAACTGGAAGTTTACTTGAAATTCTCCAGACATTTTATACCTTTTCCAGCATAGGCATGCGCACACCAGTAACAAATGCAACTGCAAAATCAGCTACATCACAATCTTTCATGCACAAAAAGCTATTTCTTTTTCCGACAAGGCAAGAGAGGGAGCGCTTACACATTTATTATCTTCGTTTCTAATGTAATAAGCCTCTATTATTTCACTTTTCCTGTTACCTTTTCCTTTCCCTATGAATTTAGTTTTTTTTTTTCAAATATACCAGTGCAGGAACACTTGCTATAGTGTCCTGCTAAATGACTTCCATAGCCATTCTTAATGTTACTGCTGTTCTGAAGAGCTCTGCTATTGAAACACTGTCCCATTTGCCCTATGTAAATTTTTCCACAGCTCAGTGATATGTGACAGATAACGTTGCGCCTGCAGCCAGTGAAACGATATTGATGATGTGTGGTGCACAGGGGCCTTTCGAGCGTTTTCATACGATTGCATATCGAGGAAAATTTGCACGGGGCACTGAAAAGCAAATTAGCATTATGTCAGTATAGTTTTTATTCATCTGGTGTACTAATGAGTGCAATATCTTGTGACATCGTTCTCCCTTTGTGCACATATTTGTTTCCTTTGCTAAGTGACAAGGAGTAGCCAGTGCCGTCATGACGGCACCAACCTTTCCTAATATTTATCTCAATAAAGAAAAACATCTTGTCTATAGCTAGGAAACTTTCTCTAGGTCGTGTGACAACTTGTGCAAATAAGGCACCACGTGCGCTGGCTTCTTGTCTTTATTCTTTTCTTTGCGTGCTGCTTCTGAACTGATTCTATTTTTTTTTTCTGCAAGACGGCTTCGCAGGCTGAAGTGACAGAACGCAGGTTTTCCCCGTTCTATCATCACTTCAGTATGCGAAGCCATCTTGCAGAAAGAAAGAATAAGTTCGGAACCAGCACACAAAGAAAAGAATAAAGACAATAAGCCAGCGCACGTGGTGCCATATTGCAAAAGTTGTCACACAATCTCAAGGAAGTTTCCAAGAGGCATAACGGTAGTTTGATTTTCAGTGCCCCAAGCAAGTTTTCCTCAGTAGGCGATAGTATGAAAACGCTGGAAAGGCCCCTGTGCACCACAAATCATATATCTCGTTTCACTGGCTGCATCACTGTAAAACAATTTACACCCTAAAAAGTGAAAAAGGGCGTAAATGTGTCTATAACTCACACACTAAGGGTGTTATCCATATGACAGACACCCTAAGAGTGTGAGTTATAGACACATTTACACCCTTTCTCACTTTTTAGGGTATAAATTATTTTACAGTGCAGGCGCAACGTTATCTGCCAGATATCGCTGAGCTGCGGAAAAACTTGTATAGCGCAAACGGGACAGTGTTTCAACGGCAGAACTCGTCAGCACAGCAGTAACCTAAAGAATTGCGTTGGGAGTTATTGAGCAGGACACTGTAACAAGTGCCCCTGCACTCCCATATTTGAAAAAAAAAATACACAGGCAAAGGGAAATAATAGAGGCTTATTACATTAAAAAGGAAGGGGACACATGTGAAAGGCGCTGCCTCTCTTGCCTTGGCGGAAAAAGAAATAGTTTTTTTTTTTTTGCATGGAAGATTATGATGTAGCTGATTTCGCAGATGCATTTGCGACTGGCGTACGCAAGCCTATGCTGGAAAAGGTATAAAATGGCTGGAGAATTTCAAATAAACTTTCACTTGGCAGTCAGCGCTTGTCCGTGGTATTTGTTTCCTCGTGTTCTTCTTTTATTCGTGCTGTTCCCCAGCCTCAGTTCCGAATAGCAATTCTTGGCCACGGCTTCAATCCCACATACATTATATTGCACATTCCTTTTCATCCTTCTCAAGGGCTATTATGAGGCGATTGCGTAACATATTAACCTGGCATTCGATTCCAGATGCCTCAGGAACTGTATGAAATTGGCTTAATCACAACCTTGTCGCCATCTTGCCTGAAAATTGATACTAGTTTGGTATTGATACTAGTTTGGTATAGATCGTTTTGTCTCGCAGGGGAAGAAAAGAAACCATGAAATACGTTTTGAATATCACGTAACGACAATAAAATCCAAGATTCAGGATCAATGTGGCAACTTGCCCACCGATTTTGCATCTTTATCTGCTTGTTTATTCTAAGAAAGGCAGTTTTCACCATATAAAACACGAGGAGAGGGTTACTTGGTTCGTGTACATGTAGATGCCGGTTCTGCAATATAACGGTGGCACGTAAACAGCAACAAAAAAAAATGTTTTCGCCTTGATATCTTGCCACTGAATAATAAGAAGCGATCTGGAAACGATTATATCTCTGAACTGTCTTCGCATGCCAAGAGGGTAATGTGTTCTCACTCGAGGGTTTCGGTTTTTTTTTTTCGGCTTCTTCGAAATGATATAGTTCGACCTCTTGCTCGAGCGGAAATAAACAGTGCCAATTTTCTTTTTTTTTCTTGGCACATACACAGACACAGTAATCACGAGCAGTGACACCCAGAGGTGCGCGGAGCGTTCAAATAGTAGATTCGACAAGCAGAATACCTATCACTTTTGAAGCTCGTTTCAAGGAGCGCGCGCTCTTAGCAGCTTGAGGAGATGTAAAAATTGGAGACGAG
The DNA here is from genome assembly GCF_050947875.1 of Dermacentor variabilis. Lineage (NCBI taxonomy): Eukaryota > Metazoa > Arthropoda > Arachnida > Ixodida > Ixodidae > Dermacentor > Dermacentor variabilis. Next base: position 136,236,588 of record NC_134572.1, read on the forward strand.
GCAACCTTACCCTGCAAAATCGGACACTGGACTTCGCTCACCCGTGTCTATATACTCCAGAGCCCGTGGGAATGCTGTACCTAACAGCTCTTGGAATGTAATAAAGAAATAGCACGGAATGCGGTATTTTCCTAATTTGTGCGCCAATATATTGCGCGCAAGAAAGAAATGCTATTGTTTCATCATGTTACAGCGGTTCTGCTGGCAATAGAGGTGTCACTTTTAAACGAGGCGCAAGGGTTTCCTCTACGACGCTTTTTGGGCAACAAATGTCTTTGTATGCTTCCTGCTTCACAGTTTTAGGCAAGGAGAATGCGAAATATTGTTTGCCAGGAGGCTGTGGGTTGTGGTCACACCGCGCGAGGAAAGACTTCACGTTTATGGACACTTCAGATGTTTAAATTTTTTTACTATACTTGGAGGTGTGATGTCATACTATGTCATTTAGGGTGCTAAATGACAAAGAAATGCGGCAAATATTCATTTAATCTTCAATGGGAAGGACGAAAAACAGAGTACGCAAGAAAAGAAAAAGAAAGAAAGAAAGAAAGAAAGAAAGAAAGAAAGAAAGAAAGAAAGAAAGAAAGAAAGAAAGAAAGAAAGAAAGAAAGAAAGAAAGAAAGACTACGAAACCATGCAGTTCAGTAGATTTGAAATCCGGGCCAGTTGGTACATCATTTACAGGAAAAACCAGTCAGAAAGACGAAGGACAAAAGAAGGGCATTCACACCACAACGACTGGACTGACAACTGTGTAGTTGTTAGTCATGGACTGGGCGAACGTATATTTCGTTGGTGGCATTCGAGTGCAAAGCACTTCAATACCACCAATGCGACGAGCACTTATCGTGTCACGGCCTGAGTGCTTGTGTTCATTATCACTCGAATGCCGCGAATACCTACCAACTAGCCCAGTTGTACACTCTTCTGGATCTAATTGGTTACGACATTCTGTTTCCCACCCATGACACGCTTTCTAGCCTGGGCAGCAGCAGATGAATTTCTTTGGGAGACAGAAAGCAAGACTATTCGGGGTGTGCGAATATATGAGATCTTCAACACGAGTCGAATAGTCAGCTATAATCGATTCGAGAATTCACTATTCGAAGTTGCGGAATGTTCGTTTCTGTTCGCACGTAGGCGATAACAACGCTTATGATGTCTCGCGATACAACACTCGATAGAGTTGAAGACAGCTCAGAATGATTCGGCAGTAGGAGAGCCGATATGGCAAAGCAGGCAGCACAAAGCGGTTGTTTCTTATTTACAAGCTCCTCAATTGGCCGGGCGTTTTGAGCTTCATTACATGTATGCGTGCGCCTGTATACTGCTTCTTTCCAGATACGCCCCGAAAAGCCACCTTTTTTGAAATGGGCCGACGTACAGAAACAATATGTATATATAGGTGGAATTATTATTATTATTATTATTATTATTATTATTATTATTATTATTATTATTATTATTATTATTATTATTATTATTATTATTATTATTATTATTATTATTATTAAATAATGCAGGAGTTAATAGCGTTTACCAAGCGGTCTCCAAGACCAACTTTAAATTTCGTTCAGTTTAGAAATGAGAAATATTTCGATATTGATTTCGCATTCGAAGGACATTTTTCTCGAATATTTGTATTTGATTCAATTCGAGCATTTCGCTATTCGAACAAGCCTAAAAAAATTCCGTCTGCCTAATTTGGTTGCACAGAAAACGAAGCAAGGAGGACAAATGAAATTGTGAGCCCTGAGTTAATGCGACCCTTCCAGCCCTCTTTCGGGTTTCGAGAAGCTCGAAAATTTTTATCCTTGGGGCGTCTAAAATACGTTGACCCCTCGGAATCTGAAAATAGGCAAAAATTAACGAGTACAGGGTTTGTACAATCGACAACGTCGGGACATGACCATTTCTGGCAGATTTAAGTGAGACAATGAGAGCTGAATGAGAGTGGAAGAACAGAGCAAGCGCAGTACGCACACGTCTTAATCTATGTTAGAGTTTGGAGTGTCAAAAAATATTTCCCCCTGGTATTTAGCTTCCTTTTATCTTCTTATTACAAATTCTAAAGGCACTATGGTGTACTCTAAGCCAGCAAACTGGCGGTGAGGCAAGTGAGTAGCTGTGGCGCTCACTAAACCGCGGAGGTCAGGTCAGACTGGACTGCCTTTCATAACATCCGACAACTTCCAAGACAAAAATCTGCAACGTGATAATGCCGTTAAAAAAGCAGCATTCAGGATAACAGCAGCTGCGACCTAAATAGTATGCAGATACACGCATCAACGCCACCAATATAAGATTTGTTTGTGTCAGTCGAGGTTGAGTCTTCGCGCCAACTCAATCACCGGTCCAGTTGTGGCCAGACTTTATTCAGGCGAGAGTTACCAGCCATAAAGCTATGAAAATTCTTTCACCGAATGATTAGTAGTAAACAAGTAAACTTTTTTTTATAACTGTTGAAATGGTACAAAGAATCTCAGGGTTTTCTGAATTTCCCGAAGGAAAAATTACAGGTGCTTTGGGAGTCAGCGCACGCATGCAGAAGTGGTTGGGGTAGAGATGTCTGACTTCAAGTCGACACGTAGACCATGCTAACTGAGTGATAGCCAAATTATACTTATCGTGCATAAAATTCAGATATGCAGCTACGAAAGCTTTCATCATATAAATAATATACCCTTAAACATTACTCGAACAGGTAGCCACTACGTGAGGCTGGAATTTGTCATAGAAAGCTTAATTTCTTGACAATACCAAAAGCGAACTTGCGAGAACAGATGATAGCTGATTTCCTGATACCTGAGATTTCCAGGTAATTTCAGACGCGTAATAAAATTCAATATAGTACTACTGTCGTTAAGGTTACGTATGGTTTCAATGTATAAAGATGCGTTGCTTTGAGGCAAAAATATTTTTTGAAAAAGATTGCGTTCAAGGTTCCAAATTGCTGATACTATTGCGCGAGTAAAAAAGAGAACATTTCATGAAAATTATCGTACAGCAAAGTTTAAAATTTTTTTTCTTCATTTCGCTATAGTTTTGAATATGGTCGCCTGCGCGAATATGACACTGCAACTTGTTCAACCTATTATACTTACCCATACCATAAGTGCAGCTTAACCAAACTTAAATGTATGATTTGATAATTGCGATCACAACGTGAACTCCATATAGAAAAGGAAAAAAAAAGTACGTCTTATCAAGCCTAAGCAAACCTCGAGCTATAGCTGTCTTCGACGTACGGTCAGCGGAAATATAGCTTTTTGCTTCTTTCTTCTACTGCACTTGTCAGGCGCGCTGTGCACACTAGGCTTTGCACACGTGAGCACACGTGTGTCATGCCAGTACGTATCGGCAATTCACCTGTAAATATCTTTTTCGTATTTGCAGCGTTCACGTGTTACACGATAGCTCCACGTCAAAAAAAAAAAAAAAAGAGGAAAGCGGCCATTCCCTTTGTGTTAAGCTGCACCAATGCGCAAACGAATCTTCGAACTATATGTTTACTGTGTACGCTTAGTACGACAGTAGCACAATACTAAAAGGCATGGCATGACAAGAACTTTATTTTCGTCCAGAGAACCTAGGGCTCGTGGACAAAGGCTTCATTTATTGGTATGCAGTTTGAAAGCTAGCCATGTGTCTTTGCGTTACCTCCAAACACGTGTATGCTGTGTGCACTGACCTAGAGGTCCCGTTTCGCGGCAGGGACAAGTCTTTATTTTTTGGTGCTTTCCTTCCTTGTGCTGTTCGTTCTAATCAGTGAAATAACGTAGCTACGTTTCCAATCGTAAGGGTGAGGTAAAGGCAAATATCTTTAAAATAAAGAAAGGCGTAATTCTTCTTATTTCTGGCCTATAGGGGTGAAACACTATAATCAGGTGGCACTAGAAGTACAGTGCCGCTCAGTTTGTCAATTAAAGGTGTTCACCGCACGATTGTTTTTATGCCATGAACGTCCTTTCTGATACTCTTACGGACGTAAGAAATGGCATGCACAAATTTTATTATTTCCTGCATCAAAAGTACTCATTGATTCATGTCTATGCGCTCTACAGAATGCTTTATTAGAAAATGAGTGCCCGCCTATTCTATGGAGCCTACGATTCAAGGCGATATCAAACGTCTTGTCGTCGCAGTCCTAACGTGTTGATACACTGAATAATTGACTAACCATAAGGAAGTTAAAAACGTGTTTTGCTTGATTTGCGAAACGCACATTCACAATTACTTTCGCAATAAAACGTTTAAACATCGCGTCTGCTAGTGCGTGTCTTTTGAAACGGAGACGACAGTTATAAAGTGGCAGATTCCTCGTTCATGAATTTTCGCATCCAATGTTTTTTCAATTTCTGCACACGTATTGTGAAATGAACGAGTGGAACAGCTCGACCGAAATGTTACGCAAAACATTGTTGTCTTTCGTGTAACAGTTTGGTCGCGGTGTACAAGGTCTCGATGTGTAAAAGGGGCTTGAATGCCGTCAAGCTGCTTAGCAGATTTAAAATTCCTCTCGTTGTGCCTTTTTCAACATTTTTGTTCGTTCTATGTCCGTTTTTTTACGAACCGTACACTATTGCATATAAAATTCATATCATTGGTACATATAATTGTATGTATGAAAGAAAAGATTGTCATCCTCCCGAATGTAGCACGAAGATACATATTCTGAACCGGGTAGATAACAATTTTCCCTTTCATGATCCTTCCACCACCTTGCGGGATTCTGCAAAACTGATTTGCAGATTCCACTATATTTTGCAGTCACATTTGTGCGAAGAAGGGATGTTAAATAAACTGAAACTGAAATATTTGCAAGAGCGATCGCAGCGCTGAGCAATGCAGCTGACAGCTCATGCGAAGGGACAGTTTGTCGCCGCCTTCGTAGGCCGACCGTAGGTGACCGTGTCCACCTTTCAAGAAACGCACGTGGAATGCAAGTAACAGTGCAACAACAATGTACTGCGTCCCAACAGAGATGCAATTAAATTTGAAGAGTCGGGGCGGCAAGAGACAGATCGCTGTTAACCACTGGCTAGTACTAAGAACCACGTATCTATAAATTATCAAACAGCGGTAAACTGGTAAATCTGCGGCTCAGGACTAATATTTTGTTTGAGAGACGCGACGCTTAGATCATAACTCAGTCTTTGTTGTCCAGCACTGACAAGTGCTCGAACTGAGAGCGTAAACCCTGCACAAGGACACTTCGATAAAACAAAAAGCTTCAAAATCAATTAAAAAGGAAAAAAACGATGCTTTGTATACTGCTTGCAATTGATGTTGATGTTTAGATTGCTTTGGCGGTGGCGTGAAAGACGTGGTTAGCCTGGTAGACTTGGCCGGCAACTGCCCCACCTGAGTGTCTATTTCAGCGCGAACTATGTTGCCACGAGTGAATAAGTCCAATATGTCGCAGAAATGTGAATAAAATGCGAAAGTCGCGATCACTGTGCAAAGGAGCCCGGCAATATTACGTGTGGTACGTGACAGAATAACATATGCGAGAAGATTTCCTTAGAAGTCAGTTGCCCTGATATAGCGCTTTAATGCTTGAGAGTGGAATGAAACTGTCTATTGACCAATTTACAGCAGGGATCGAAGGGTTTGTGCAAAACCAGAGTTGCCAAAACGCGCATATTCGCAACGAACAAGATAAAAATTCCACCTGCCAATAGACTCGCAGTATACATTTTGCGACTGCAGCACCTAATAAAGGAAAAATAAAAGGCAAAATAAAGTGCCACCGTGCAAGCCATTAACCCTTGTGCCTGCCGCCGGCCGTATACATTCCATGATAACTCATTCTGCTGGCGTGCCGTTGGCACATAAGCGCCTACCATGAGAGCAATCTGCTCTTAGCGGCTCCCTCTCGGAGCCATTAGCGACTCCGTGAGAGAAATATGGATGCCGCTGGGATTTTTTTGACGAGAGAAGAGTGCCAAGTTTCTTCATGAGCAGACGCACGCAGAAACATCTGATACCCTTGCAGTTCTCAGCCCCCCCCCCCCCCCCCCCCCATGGTACGTGTTGAGATGCATGTATGGCGCAAATATTTTCGGAACGTCAGCGTAAGCGTCCACCCCGACACACGTATAAGCATCAATAATATGCTCGAACGTCTCCAGAGAAGAGCGAAATGCGGGTGTTTTGTGTGTATTTTCGGTACGTGGCAATACAACAGCTTGCACCTATATTTAGGTTTACTCGCGAACATCGTGACACGATGCAAATTGCCAGTGCGAATGGGTTATCCCCTGGTTGTACAGGCGCGTTATAAAACGCTAGTCAATTTTAAAACTGTTTTGTTCATCCTTATCTTGGTCCGACTAGTGTTATCCCGACAAACTTACGAAGCGCGATATCCTCATATTCAAAAGCCACAACCGGGCTGTGATCTCGAAAAATACAGCTGTCTCAGTTTTTTATACTACGTGTACCTTTTTTTTTTTTCTGCAGTTCTAAAGGCACGATTCATGGCAGTAGGTATACAGCACCTATTAACATGCAACTCGGGTGTCATCCTTTATTACATAACACGAATAACACGCACCTGGAGCCGAAGTCGGCGATCGCCTACCAGCTGCTCCTGTAAAATGTTGCTACTACTGCTATTCACCTCTCCAACTTTCCAAACACAATGAAAACCTTACACCGCGCTGTGTACATAACAATAACTAGCCCTGAGTAACAGCAACTGTGCCATAAATAAGAAATTGAACATCATATATCAGATTGCGTGAATAACTTTAAGCTTTGAATATTAAGCCTTCAAGCTTACTATTGTGCCTTTAGCCTATTTAATTTCCTTACTGGTAATGTGTCTCAAGCAACGAAATGAAAATAAAGTATGAAAGAGCGCGCTGAATGCTGAGTTGGTGAGAGAAAACACAGAGCGTTTTTTTTTTTTTTTTAAATATCGTCGTATCTTCTTTCTGAAGCAATGCCATAAACGACAAGCAACACCTGTGTCAGATGCCGTGCCATTATCTCAACGGCAGTGGACAAAGGTATTGCTTACTTGGCACCTAAGCATTGCCAAGATATGTATAACTGCAAAGACAAAGCTGGAAGCACTAGAATACCCAAAGTCACGAGAAACTTTCCTATATGCGTGGTTTTCGCGTCTCCCTCGTGAGTTCGCCCCCTTTGACGCATTAGCGTGCAGTTATGCCAAGCCAACTCGGCTAACTATCTCTTACGAGCAACCTACAAGTCCACAATACGCAATAACGAAAATACCGCCGGAAGGGATTGTTTATCAAACAAGTCGACTATGGAGGAGGAGAAACAGCGCGAGCACACTGTTTGCAAGACGCGTGCGTTAAATATACGTTCATTTTTAGCGTACTTCGTTGGCACGTCCCCCCCCCTCCCCATAACAGTGAAACTTTTATTCTACAAACACTGATCTGGTGCAGATAGGCTGCAAACTGCATTGCTAGTGGCAAAGTTCCATGCGGTCCTCCTTCTACAAGCACACGATCGTGCCGTTTTTCGCAAAGAAGGGATCATTTGTCGCGGAGTTAGTTCATTCCTAGTCCTTGACACGACGTCGCAGACGTGGGTTTACTTTTAAGACTCTGTGATTGGTTCACTTCGGGTCAATATTTTCAATCTCAAACAACCCACGGAAGTTAATCACAAAATCAAAAAGCCCGAAACAGCGAGAATGACAATCTAACAATGAAAAGCAATTGGCAGACACGCCCCAACAATTACACCAACATTGTCATTAACAGCGACTTACGTGGCACTGCACACGAAATGTTGTAAAGGATTTCTCAAGATCGAATAAAGTGAAATAACCGCAGAGCGGGAAGAAGCTTCACAATATTCAACGGTGCGTGGCTGCGAGTAAAGTTTGTGGGCCAAGGTTTCGCGTTGCCGAGCAGATGCCGAGGCGGCTACTGTGCATAATTCCCAGCAGTTATCAGATGCATTCTACGAAACGAATATGTTGCATGCGTCCGTTTGGAGAAAAACATTATAGCGTAATCAATGCGTTCAACAATAAAATTTGCTGCAAGAATTTGCAACAATTTGCTGATCGCCCATTCGCAGGCGTATAAACACTGTGAAACCCTTCGAAAGCCCGTCAACCTCTCAGAAAAAAGAGAAATTGAAACAAAACATAGAAAACATAAGAGCGGAATTACTATATCACAAAAAAAACGAAAGAAAGAAAGAAAGAAAGAAAGAGAAAATATAGCTGTGAGTATATCGGCGTTGGTGCCTTCAACGCACTCAAGATAAATGAGAATAAAGGTATAAAACTATGGCAATCCCTGTCACATGCTAGTTAGAACGTTGAATAAAGCAAAACCAAGCCACCGTCAAATTCCATCATCGAGGTTAATTAAAAAGCAGCTGATATAATAAGAAATGCAGCGCAGGCCCGTTCGCTTTCACTACGACTTTTCTGCGACACCTAGAGAATTCAATCCAGATGCTTATAACAATTTTACCAAGAAACTTTTGGGGAAATCATGACTATGACTGTTTTATTACATTTCTCGATTCCTAGCTGCGGTGACTAGACCAGCGTAAATAAATGGGCAGTTAATTATTGCTCATTGAGAAAGGAAATAGTTCGGAGTCACAAAGCTATATTTCTGCGATATGTAGCTTGTTTTAAATCTCAGCATGGCTGTATCAAGGAAATTAAGGAAGGATGTAAAACTTCGAGTGAATTCATGGACAATAAAGGGGCTATGAATATTGGTAGGTCATTCTTATTGCGCATGCAAAGGTGCCTGTTTAAAACGTGGCCCGAAGAAATTGTCGAAAACTCACAGAAATGTTTTTATGGGAAGACAATTTGTCTTAGGGAACTCGAGTTTGTTCACATATTTATTGGGCATGTAGGCGGCAAGAAATTATGATAAATGACGGTTTTAGCTGAAAACAAGACCCCAGCATTAATAGCCTGCACGACTGCTGCGCCATTAAAATCCCAGATCACCATCAGCTTTTGTGAGATATAGGTGAGTGGGACGATCCCTGTTCCTAAGTTCGGTACGTCCCCCTTCTCCCTCCCTCCCCGCCTTAGGAGCCAGAATAAACATGTGCGGGACATTTATGAATGTGCAATGTTTTCTTAGGCAACAAATATTTTAAACTAGAACCACACTAGGGCAGGCTCATCAAGAGTGACCTTTACCAACACGCTATGACTATCATTATCGAGTTTAGCAGGTTTACCCCTTATTACTGCCTCCTAAGGACGGAGGGATCAGTACAAGTACTGACTTGATAAAGCGGCCTTCACGGCAAACATTGCAACTGTGATTTATTGGTATTGAGAAGTTTCGAGCGAAAGCAAATATCGCATTAGCAAACGGCGACGCCTCCTCGTGTACATAAGCTCAAAGAGCGGTTGCGTGCGGCCCTCAAGGTGACGTGGCAGCATGGCCCTCATGCTGCAAGCGGGAAGCCCGCGTAATGAATGCGGTGCGCGCTCTTGGCCTGCCAGTCAAAAAATAAACAGATGCGGCTGAATGGAAGCGTTGCTCTCTCGCGCTTTTTTTTCCCTGCCCGTCAGCTATACCACGTGTTCCGTAATTATTTTCCGAAGCCGACGAGATTTTTCACAGACACACCTATCGCAACATAACGACGCGTTTAGGCGAAGGTCCACATAAACGACCTGTCTTTGTTTTTTCACCACCACCACCGGGGTATCGCACCTATTGAAACAAGGCTCAGCAAGACCATGGTATGCAACAGCAATCGCCGTCGCTTCACATTGTGCACCTACAAAATTCCTGGTGGAGTTTTTCTTGAAAGCGATGCTCACAGGCAGATAATTTTACGGCCAACGTTTTGCAAATAAGACGCCTTTTATGCATCCAGATGTGCACACTGGAATGCTACGCGCGTCATGCGTTCTACACCATAAAGTGACGTGCGCGTTTATTCTAAAGACTTCCCAAGAGGATTATTGTTTTCGTAGTTTTTGGTCAGCCATAGTTCAGTGGAATTCTCCGTCGTGATTGGTCTCCTTCGTCTGCTTCGTTTACTTACCAACAAGCAGTGGAATTTTTCGATTGCCTTGAAGGAGATAGCACCTACTACAGCGAGGTGCGGACGCAACAACTCCTTTTCTTGTATTTTTCGGGCAAACAAGGCAAGCAATGATATTAGGTGCATTATTGAGCGGCGCGGTTAAAAAAGTGCAACTTCGTTGCAAAGTTTGAGCAAGAACCTATCTACCGTAAGCGTAAAACGTTAGACGGGCACTGGTTTGGGCTAGTTAGTTACAATTATGTATGTATATAAACCACCTGACATTGCACACCATTAAAACCAGTGGAAAGCTTGTGCTTGTGTCTGTCGTCCCTCATTCTTCGTTACAAGTGGTGCGCAAATAACATTGATCGTAAAATCTCCTTTCAAGCTTCTACAATCCAGTTCACCATGTACCCTTCTTGAACTTTTTTATGTGGCTTGGCGTCGAGACAGTGTGTTTCATCGTGAAAACCGCTGCGTGTCATATCTCTTGGCTTGCGATTCGAGATTAATAGATTACCGAGACCATGACTAAAAGGGCGATATAATGTGCACCAGACCCCGGTCGCTGAGGACAATCATACGCGCTCCTTCTGACAAATTGTAGGTAAACGTAAACGGTTTTCACGTCGTGAATACAAAAAAAAAAAACGCTTCATTTGTAATTTGTTTTCTCTGCACGACACCAGCATGTGCTCTAACAACATTATCATGGATATCAGTACACCAGACGTTACGCGAATAGAAGGGGCAGGATATGTACAACCGCCAACATGAAGTGTACGTAGACCTTTCAATGTGCAAAGTGTTGCATAACACCCCTTTCATGTGTTGGAAATTATGTTGCTTCACATGACGTCCTTGTACAACAATCAGCAATAAAGAAAACGTTTGTGAATAAACAAAAAAAAATACCTGTGTGATCTCGCTGATTTCTTCGAGTCGCTTCGTTGTGGGTGTCAAGCACGAACAGGTAAGTGCTTGTATTTGGTTCACGTGCTCCGTTAGAGTTTCACGTGCAGAGAAAAGATACTTTCTGTAGATTAGCAGGCTATATAGGTGTCAATCTCATACCAACCTCTTTGCAATTTAATAAATAAATTTTCTCTTTCTGCGCATTGATCATATGAAAACGCGCGTCAAGCACATCGTTCGTGCCACTTCCGTTTAATGGTGAAAAGTACTTCTCAATCAAGAGTAATAAGTGTACATAATGCAAAAAAGAGGTGAGGCGTGCAGACAGGACACAAGAGTAGAGAAGTGGACAACACGAACGCCGACTATCAACTGAAGGGAGCACTGAGGCGAAAAAAGAAAGAAGACACAAAACTCATCTGCGCAAGCTCAGGAATGGTATCACCACGTGTCAGTCGGGTACATGTACCGGTCTAAGTGTAATAAGTGTAAGTGCTTCAATCGTCCTAGTCCACATCCTGTCGCTTTTATTTACACTGAACTGTTCTGTCTTACGCGAAAATATTCTGTAAGCCTTATCTGAAATCTGCCAACATTATTTAATTAAAAGATATTATTACCCATGGCTCAGCTACACTCCGCATCCTATATATGGGACGAACTTATCCTTTCAGGCAAATTGCGGCAAGAATCCAAGAAATATTGAAGACATATTGATGACAGATTGAATTGCAGGTTGTTAGCATATTGCAAGTACTTTTGTGCAGTTAAATGTTATGCATTTTTGCTTTCTCCACTCCTCTGCTTATGATACGCAGCATACAATCGAGTTATTGCCAAACATCAAGCACCCCTTTTTCAAGCACATTCGCAGCTCTCTCTATAGAATTGAACAATGCACTCAGAGCATATGAAGCGGGCAAGGTAATCAAGGTAAATTGCACATTCAAGTATCAGCGCCTGTCACTTCCGTCTGAAAAAAAAAGAAAGAAATGAAGTGAAACCTCCACCATCATTTAGCAATAAATTTGATGAGCCCCAAATCTGTCTCTGAAGGAATTGAAATATTGCAGAACCACTGAAATCCCAAATTCAAAGCGAACGATTTGCATGTTGGTTTGAGGCTTCCATTATTTTAGTATGCACATCTCAAAGTTATGCTTTACCACTCATGCATTAGGTAATTATAGGAATTGATTTACGCTGGTTGATGGACAAGAATGCCACAAGACCCACTGCTTCTTTTGTTGCAGGGAGAATGAAACCCTTGTGCAAGCACACAGCAAATTGGGCGCCATAGAGCAACCGTAAGCCTTATTGGCTGCGAACAGCACCCTAACTTCAGTGAGGGCACAAAAGACAGAAACGTCTCCAAATGGCATGTGTGCGACGATACTAATTTACTATTTGCTCTACCTCCACATGAACATGCAATAAATCGGTAAAAACCACGTTACCCCCCTTTTCTTTATATTTACAAAGAAAATCTCGCGTCTATTATGACGGGAAGTTCGAGTCAAGTGCACCGCAGTGATGACCAGTGTGACTTTTACATGATTTACAGCATAATCTTTCGTACACGTAGCGTATATCATTACATGAAAGGTCAATGTGCAACGCAAAAAAAAAAAAGAAAGATCAGCGCTGCTCTACACATACCAAATGTGAGAAAGACAAATGTAAAATAAATAACCGCCATTTTCTGCCTAGCTCATCCAAATAAGGACATCAAACTAACTACCATCGCCCTTATTTTGATTTTGTATCCGATACGTTCTGCGTCTAAGCAATGTGTAGTGCAATTATTGACTGGGAAGCAAATGTTTTAAGTGCGTAAACTAGCAAAGGAAAAAAAAACACTTCTGACGCAGCGCCAAATGCTATGATACCACGTTTTAGCAGCAAGGGAGGAAATAAAGTATTTGCGACAGTAATATAATCACTTAAGTTTTCGGTTGTGTTGTATTTTTGTTTACCTCACTTCTTTCTCAGATTTCTCGCAAAACACACTGCCGAATAGACTCATTCAGCCTGCGTAATGCAAGACAGGGACGCAATTGAAACAATAACATATCTTTCAGCATTGCCAAGCGTTGTTCTTACTCCTAAAACCGGTCGATGCGCGCCTGCTAGCCGAGCAAAATTGCGTGTAAACTATAGAATATTTCACTACACATTCAACATACGTGGTACTGTCGAATGTCGGTTACGCTTGCCATCGCATTGTTATTAAGCATCACCATTGGTAGAGAAAAAAAATAATGTGCACGACAAAAATAAATCCGGCCACATTGTATACCTCACACGAACGATAACAGTTGAGCAATGAAGGCGAAGCGCACTACATATCCCTGTATGCTCTGAAGCATTTAGTCTCGCATTAAAGAAAAAGTGCACTACAGGCACTAAGTCTCAAGAGAAAAGGTTTTGAAAGCGTAACTTTCCACAGCTCCTGACGACCGCTGTCAAGAGAAGACTCAAGTTCGGGTCACTTAGTTTACTTTGCCAACAAACTGTGTATGTATCGTGAAGGTCTATATATAATCTTACAAGCAGAGTGGCAACGTTCTGCTTATTGACCGTTGCCATTAGACGAAGAAAATAGCGACGTCAGCCTAATAAAATCACGGAGGACTTATGTTAGTCGTTGACTTTGTAGACCAGAATGTTTAATTCCCACATTTACAACATATATTCGAGGTCAAGTAACCTTTCTGTATACGCATAACATATACGGAACAGACAACCATCCTTGAGTGCGAAGCCCGAAAAAAAAAAAAAAAAAAGAAGCCGTTGGTTAGCAATCGAATAGCTACAACGACATGAAGCACAGCATTGAAAACCGAGAAAACATAAAAGAAATGACCCGTCATGTTTAATCGAAGTGTGCAAATAGTAAACAAACTGGAAACGAAATTGAAATACACGAAAAGACAAGTTGCCACAGCTTGGAGCTGAACCTGCATCCTCCGCATTGCAAGTGTGGTGCATTAAGCTGCCACGCCGGTCGACTTCCCGCCCATTTCCTGGGCGTTTGTGTATGTATACAAAACTAACCACGGGAGTGTTAGCCAGCGCCGATCACGACAATGGCGCCGAATGTGGAACGTCCTTCAAACCACAGGCACTACGTGTAATGCGTGAAATTAGCAGTACGTAACCTGTCAAGCAACCCTGGTATGCGAGCTGAAGGCATCAAGGCTGCCATAGTCGAGACCCTTGCTATAGTATACGTGCACTGAGCAAGAAGAACGAAGGGAACAACAATTCATAAAAACTAAGATGAGCCTTCGGTTCCATGAAATAGCTGTGGCAATTAATAAGAAAAATAATTCATAGCTATAGTACTAGCAGTTGTATAGAATTTCGTGCACGTTGATGCTCCATGGGCAACACCGTTTGTTTGTACTTGTCTTTGATACTTGGGACCTCTTTCAATACTATTAAACTATGATGAATAAGCTGTGACAGAATGATTGTTGTAAATTTGCGGCGCTGTTTTGGGAAATTCTCAGTGACAGTTACTTGATTGCGAAAAAGAACGTATGCAGATGAGAGGCAGCAATTTCTTTGCAATCAATTTCGAGCTGATGGTCAATTTCGTTAGCTAGCGCTGTTTGTATCACAAAAAGTCACCGGTAATAAAAAAAAGGCAGCATGTTCGGCGCTTTCATTCATACTAAAGCGTTTGCAGGCATATAAATCTGTAATATTGTAGTAGCTGCGAAGCCATGCTCGTGTCAGGTCGAGATTGATAGCCCAAACATATGATGCGTATATAGCTTAGCGGAGCTAAACAATAGGTTTGTGGTAATATATGCCAGCGAATGAATAGCGTCACCATGTCATCTGCGCCAGAAATGCGTGTACCGCAAGTGGTATGCTTAATGACAACGCGAATACACCGTTATTTGACCCTTTAAAAAACGCAATGTACAATGTACGCTGGTACAAAAGCATGTGCCTTGTGTTGCGAACGGGAAATATACGCAAGTGTCTGCCTTTTCGAAGGCGCATTCTCAGTGAACAACGCCAAGCGTTTCAAGCCAATGCGTGCACCAACACCTCGCGACGTGTTTCTTCTCGCACGCGAATTTCATAATTTCGCTGCACTTCATTAAGCCCACCAGTTGTAAACAAACGTGGCTCGCAAAAAAAAAGAAAAGAAAGGAAAATGGTGAGATAAAGGCGGCCATTATTATAGAGGGCACAGCAATTAATTTTCGCAGAGACATGACATCCTTCACGCTTAAAATTTTGATTGTTGAGATCCTTTTACGGGCCTCTACATCATGATTTGAATCCCTGAGTACTATTTAAATACCACGATAAAGACCATCCCAGATATATGCACAATGCATAAGTACCCCAGCCACAAGGATTCTTGCGACCACATAAAGCTGCTCTAATAACTAAGCAAATATTCTTACATAATCTAACCACCTCGAAATGGAGTCTCAAATGTCTGACATGCCTGTATACTGTTTGTGTTTAATTGCTTCGAGAGTCGACATATAGCCTCATAAGAGCTGTTTACCTGTATAAGGCACTAAAGCAAGAAGTAAAGCTTTCTTTAAATAATAGCACCAAACCCCTTAGTCCAGTTCAGCGTATAGATTGAGTTGCAAGACCAAACCGTGTTTTAGTCGTCCTTTTTGTGTGTGGCCAAAAGATAACAAATTGAAACAGCACCATTGCCTTGGCGTGAAATAAAACTATTATATACATGAAACATACGTTCCCTTCGAAATGCTTGATGGAACCATCATCCAGTATTGATGACTATTGGCAAATAATACTTGCCGCGTGGAGCAATTACGTAAGCGTCTGTGATAGTTGCGCTATATAGGTGGTCGCAGAACAGTCTATACACTTCCTTAGCATGCAGGAACTTAATTAAAGAAGCCGAAAATAATAAAGCAAGACGTGGCTCAGACGCGCACCGTTTCAAGTGCGTTCTGAATGACATGGTTAAACACAGCGCTCACGATGCAATTCAGATGATAAAAACATAAATCCTCAAACTTTAGTTGAGCACTGAACTGTCATAATACGTTGTGAGCGCATGAAACAGACGCCTGGCCAACCATCCTGCTTCAATACCAGTGTAATTATTCACTTTCATAGGCATACGATTTTAGCAAGTAGTCACAAAGGTGCGCTGCTACTGTGATAGATGTATCACGCGGTGATGAAGTGGTTGCTCGGAACTTCACACATACACACTTTCATTCCTATCAATTTTCGGATCAAATTATTCACTATGTATACGCCGTCTGTCGTTTACATTTCTAAGTGTCGTTTTTTTACGAGTGCCTTGAGAAGCAGCTCTTTGGAATTGTTTTGAAAGCGTATGTGTATCTGTAGAATATGTACATACAACACCTCCGCGAACAATCTCGACTAACGTAAAGCATATTGCAGGCTATTATTGTATCGCACAGGCGAGCTTGTATATAGAACTTAGCGTGCAGACGGCCGCTAAAAAGATGAGCAATTAAGTTCGTTCCGTTATCTCCCGATTTCTCTAAAGTGGAAAGCTGCATCAGCTTTGACTCGTTTGCTAATATGTATAGCGCATATTGTGATTCATGTTAGGGCGTTGAGCTTGCGCAAGGCCGGACGCGCTGGCAAAAGTCGTCTCTTGCAGCAACGCTCTTGTGAGCACGCATGCATGTGTTCAACAGCGCCCGGTCAGTATACATAGAGCGAAAACGATAATAGCAATGAAGGTAGAAATCAGCGTACATCACGTGTCGAAGTATTTATTCGAGACCTGAGGCGCGCCTGCGCAACTCTTTTCTGATACTCACTGTACGTTTTCTTCCAGAACGAAGCTGAACCAAGATGCGGCACCTCGTGTGTAGCAAATGGTACGTACGAAATGAAATTTTACACAGAGGCCAAGGATGACAGCACATTTTTAATCGGGAGAATATACATTCCCAAAAAGACGATGAAATAAGTGAAAAATATTCCCCTGAGTAACTTTATTGCACTTTATGGGCCGAACAGCGCGCTAAAGAAGCACAAAACTCACGAACGGTACGATCCTCTGCAGCGATTCCTAAGCTTCGGTGATCCATTCACGTAAGTTGTCCGTGGTCTCGGAGGATCGTCCTAGAAAAAGAAATGGTAGACAGAGGTTAGTCACAACAAAATACTCTGTCTCTATGTTTAAGATGTTCGGAAATCCAGCCCCGCGAGAAATATTCAAGTAATTTTAACGTCGCCAGCAAAGAAGTGTACAGAGCAAGATCTACAACGATTTTGCATTGATTCAATTCATCTGCATTGATTCATGATTCAATTCGGTTGCTATAGAAAAATTTGTTTCGCTTGCTTATTTGCACAATAATTTCGTTAGTCTTACAGTGGAGCACGTTGTGGGGCTAGTTGGTTCATAGCTTTCAAAAGATGACAGACAGAACAAAGACAGGACAAAGCGCCCTGTCCTGCCTTTGTTCTTTCTTAGAGTGCTGTCTCTGTTGGCGCTTCATCTACTGAAATTCATTAGCCTGTGCTGCTTTAAAAAAAATCACCGCACATGTTAATCACGCCTTACTGATTCGATCGAAAGAGAGATGTCTAAGTTTACGTTCTGCTACGTTGTTTTAACAGAAAAACAATGCGGCTTCGGGACACGCTTGTAGAGTAAAAAAAAAAATAAAACAGTACGCTTTATTCTACTAGGGAGTATTGTAATATCGTGTTGCACGGCATGCGAGAGCAAAAATAACAATACCAGGGGCAATATTTCATTACTCACGCATAACAAATTCATTTGTGCCCACTACACTTAGCTGTCGGTCGTTAGCAACACGACAACGATAAACACTGTTAGTATCTTCCTGTCATGGTTACGTGAAACAATGCGAATAGGCTCGTTAACTCTTTATTGAGTTAATATGACAGGAATCTAATATAACAGATAAGTATCTCCATACTTGAAGTACTTTACGCCCCAGCTGAGAAAGGCTGTCGCAATTTTTTTGAGATGATGTACTGATCTCATGTTCGGCGCGCGGCAGTGGTTCCACATGTCTCATGGCCTATTTCCATTGCTTATGACCACACGAATTTCGCACCTATGAAGAACATAAATAGAGGTGCCAACCAATCACCTTAGCAAGGAAAACTGCTCAGGTGTACTCGATCTAAAACGTCGCCGTAAAGAAGATTAAAAAGCGATTAAACTAATTTAATGATGAACAACGATAAGGTATAAACATGGGAGATGTAATATCCAAAATCATCAACTAAAACTCGAAGCCAATGTTTTCGAGTAAACACGTTGAAAAGTTTGCTAATTTTTCTAAATACGAGATCCCAAGGTGCGACAACACAAAAAGCACGAGAAACCGCTGGCTTCGGGCAACTTACTCTGCGTATACAAACGTGTACTTTCCACTGTAAAATACTTCTTTTTTTTTGCACTGCGTTCTGTTGAGACACCTTAATTTTCACACCCTTCGCTTTAGCTGGTTGCTTTAACGATCGTAAACGAATTGACGACGACTGACACACACTTGTAGAGAGATTCGTGGTGCCAGGAACAGACACCCTGCAAAGCATATTCCTTTAGGGTTGACTTCTGTCTGAGAAAATATAGAGATCCTCGGTCATTTACAGCGTCATCTCCCTTGGCATAAATCTCGCAAGCGATGCATTTCTGATGTATTTCTGAGGTCACGGAGATGGTGACACCTTCGGTGGTTCGTGATGAACAGAGACACGATGACGCGCGCTGGGTCGGGTTTACGCCATGTCCTGCGTGAACTGTGCGCATGCAGTTGCAAGATGTTTGTTTGAAGTCCAATGGTACCACGAAAGAAAAAAAGAAAAGATTGCTTCTCTGCAGCGTGGGCATGCTGGTTAAAATAAAGTGGTGCAGTCTATACGTGCGTGTGTTGGTTGGACCAGTGAAGCGATTTCGCCTTGGAAAACTGTGTCATAGCAAATTTTGCCGATTTCAGTGGTCCCCGAACTTTTGTTCGTTACTGTACATTCCCGTAAACGCGACCAATAGGTTCCCGAGGAGCTGAAGTGTAATCGAAACGAGGTGGAAAAGCGTGCAGTTATGAGCTCGCATCAGTGAACAAGCCTCCGATCCAGCTTCCGGTCCAGATTATGTGTTAACATAATGTACAAGATGTCACACAACCATGACAAGGCTATTCGCACTGACGCAGCGCCCAGTTGCCGGTTTCGTTTATTTGTATGAATTTCCTCGTTCTCTATAAGGAAGGCTTCGGAGCAAGATAGCTATTAAAAAAAAGAAAGAAAACATATAAAGGGAAGGGAATGTTTCCCTATCTCCTCCTACCACAACTTCCCGACACTACTATGAACTTGAATTTTCAGGTAATGTCGAAAAATAAGAAATTTTCTGAGTTGATCGAAGAGCGCGAATGATACTGTCCTCCTAATGCGAGAACGCTTTGTCACAGCTAGAAACTGGTGCAACATCCTAGAAAGCTAGTGCTAGAAAGAAGGTGCAATATCCGTTAAGTCCTCTTTGTGAATACAAAAATAACACCAAAACAAAGAAATAGCAAGCAAACTAATTTCATTGTTCTACATCAATGCGGGAAGTCGCTAACAAAAACATGAAAATTTTGTATTAATACGCTGTAACTAAAGAACAAATAAGATAACGTATTTCTTGCTCCAAGCTATTAGCTGCGCTATTCTTGCGTTCGAATTTATATTGGAATTAAAATTAATATAAACAAGAAATAAATTGAAGTTCTAGCTCGGACATTAACGCCACATTGTTGCACAATGCTTCAAGTTTGTGGAGGTTTCAGTGATCGTAAACTGTAGACGAGACAAATTACGGCCATTGTTGTTTTTGTTAAATATTTACTAGGTGCGCTGTTATCGATGTTATTGCGCAGTATAAAAGGGTAACGATTAAAAACTTTTTAATTGACTCACTTGGGCGAACGAGAAACGGTATAAAACTCGAATAACAGGCGTTGTTTTTTTTTTTTAATATGCAATCAGGTAACAAGCGGTGGGCGTTTAGCAAACAGGACAAAATAGCGCTTTTATTCGGCCATATGCGAAGCTTTGAAGAAAGCAATTTATACGAGCGCTTCCATACACATAGAGGCTACAGCATTTGAGTAGAAGGAACAAATGCAGGCGAGAAGAAACTCGCCATTAAAATTGGAGCGTTGGGGGCCTCTCAGTTTTTAGTCTGTAAGATGTCTGAAATCGGGATAACATTCGGCGCCAGTAAGTCGAATCTCTAGTAGGGCGAAACAAAGAAAGAATATAGTAGTGTTATGACTATGAGCTTTGATTTCCAGCCTGTTGTCGCTGTATATTTTGCTTATGTCGCAGGTGTTGTGATTCTTAATGTTCTGCGATTCACGCCAACAGCCGAAAATTCTCGTTCTAAAGGAAACGGCCCGTGCAAAAAAGAAAAAAAAAACAGAAAAAATGCCTGCAGCCAGAAATGCTTGCCTCTGAACGAAGCCGGCAGTGGGCGACATTTCGGGACGCCAGGCTCTTCTCCCTCGGCTGGCTTCTCTCTCCGCTCTTTGCAGGGGCCTCCTCCGGCACGGCGCCATGTTGGACGGCGTCCCCGTCTCTGTTCCTCCTCCGCATCCTCCTCCCATCTTGGTCCCGCATCCCTGCGCCGCATCCCGCGGGACTCCAGGGCTCCGGGACGACGGATGCGAGCGATGCCCTCCACGGCGCCTCCTGTTCGTATACTGAATGTATCCTGAGTAAGTAATCTTCCGGTATACCTTCAGTATACGTAACAGGCGACCCGAACATATTTGGAAGCTGGGACGGGCTTGCGGGACATCGAGCCTGTGCGCAACACGACGTCCCTCCTACACACGGAAGGCAAAATAAAAAAAAGTCAAAAGAAAGCGAGGCGTTACATGCAACATCGGTTGCCACGAAAGCAACGCGGGAACCCGACAGGTTAGAGGTAGAGCGCATATATCTAGCTGCGAAGGGACCGATCCAGCAGCCTATATTATACGAAACCGCGGCAGAATCGATCCACCCCGCATACCTCGTGCTTTTCCCGGCCCATCTCGGCGGGTCACAATGAAGGCACTTCCTCGAAGCTGCACGCTATGGCGGCGGAGCCCGGCACGGAGCCCGATACGGCAAGGGCTCCCGGCGCCATGATTTACGCCGAACGTATACAGATCCAGTAAGGCACCGGGGACATATGATAGCGCTGGCCAGGGCATCGCGAAGTGATGGCTACGGAGGCGCCATTGGCCTCGCGCGCTCCTGCAAGGCCGCAGTTACGGTACACACTGTGCACGAGCTCGAGAGCTAGCGACCGCATCAAACACGGCGAACGCGAGACGTGCAAGGGCCTGTCCGGGATGCACACGACCAGAAATTACGGCAATGCGTAACTCACCTGTCCCTCGGGCAAGGTGGGCGCCGCTCTCCCCTGCTGTAGATCGTCACTGGAAAGTGGCGGGCAGCAGCAGCAGCGGCAGCAACAACAGCAGCAGCGTCAGCCCGGCTCGCGACAGCCCACTGTCCATCTTCGCCCTCGCTTGCAAAGGGGGGGCCGTTACGAAACAGGCAGGGCGGCGTGCCCCCCCTCCACCCTCTCGGCGCGGAAGAAAAACGAGCCAGCTCTCGCTGACCGCGCAGCGTTCTGCTGGCCACATTGGGCGTCGGTGTGGCTGCGTCGACGGTTGCCGGAGTAAGCAAACAGCGCCGCCGCGGCCGGCTGCGCGCGCGTTTTCTGGCTCGACTACGGGCTTGCCGGCCCGGCCTACGAAGTCCGGGCGGACAATCACTGCTGCTGCCGGCGAACGGCCACGCGAGCGCGCAGGCGAGGGTCGTGCAGGGCAGCCGACTTCTCCGCGCGGGCGGTTACCCCCCTGGGCTGGACGAAGGCTCGCAACAAATGCTCGCCTCTACGCGGGCTTTAATCTCCTTTCTTATCCCCCTGGCTCATAAAAGGGCGCCCTGCCTCTTTCCCCCCGCCGGGCGCGTGGCTGGCTGCGCCTCCTCGCGGCTGCGGCGCAGTGAGGAGCCAGCCTCTCTGCCTGCGCCCTCTCCACCACCTCCTCGGCGCCCTCCTCGCCCACCGGCTGACGCTACCGCTTTTGTCTGCACTAGCGGTGACGTCAGGCGCACTGTGTATGTGTGCGCCGTGCGGGCCAGGAAACAACGTTGAAAGGTGTCCTGAGGAACAAAAGCATGGGCCTCGCACGAACAGACGCATCTCGGCGGAGCAGGCGATCGCTTTTGTCTTCGCTCGACGATCACGAAGCGAACACCGCAGGTGTGCGCGGGCCGCCCCTCCATTGTTTTTGCTATTCGATCATCGATGTAATTGCAGCTCGTAAAGATGGCAGCGGCTATTGATAGGATCCAACGAACGAGGCATCGAGAGTGCTCGAACCTTCGGGAAGAAGGTCGTGACTTACACGCGTCGTTCTTTCTCGTCCCTGTCGGGCCATTGTTCTCGCAGGCGTGATCGCGGATCGACCGCGATGCTCGAGAAGTTAGACCGCATAACTAAGCGAGGTGATGATAGAAACAACAGAAAAAAAGGAGGAAATACAATGAGAACTGAGAAATTAAGGGCGCACATGTTATGCTGCGCGGTGCACAATCCGGTTAGTAGCGCCACGCGCAACGCAAGAAAAATAACAGCGCAGTTTTTGTTTTCATTCTTCATCGATCTTCTTTAGAGAGTGCTCTGATCTATTCACTTTGTGTTATCTCCAGCAATCGATTCCTCCGGTGCCCCTAGACGGCGTGGTCGGTGGGCAGGGGCAGTTTTTCTCTCTTTTCTATTTGTTTGCTTTCTAGTCGGGCGCGCGTTTAGGTTGCCGGGGGCAACGGCTCAGTTGCCGAGCGATGGCCTATGAGCGGCTCACCGCGGACCCTTCCCATCGCCCCTCCCCGCCGACAGCGGCCAATGGCGCCGTCTCTGTGACTCCATTTTTGCATGAGTAGAGAGAAGGTTCCGGCGAGGCGCGCATAGTGGGACGAACCCGCGCAGCAGGCGAGGAAGCTGAATGCCCGCCAGCTGCTAGCTTGCCTAGCTTGCTCGCTTCGTTAGGAGAGGGCGGTGCATGTCAGCGCTTTTTTGAGAACGGCCTCCGGTGCTGGTATGCCACCGTTGCGGTCTCCAACCGCCATACTCGCACGAAAAGAATTACTCTTTGTCTTCTCTTGTCCTCTTATTTTTTTCTTCAGTCGTGTTCCAAGGATCGAGTTTGCTGCCGCTGTCCACCGCCTTCTTCGCATCATCCCTCAAACTGCCCTCAAACGGCCTGGAATCATAAAAATTAAATCCTGACTTCTCTGTCATCGCACTAATTGCAAGCAGCCACTGAAATCGTAGACGTTCACTTTCACCTATTGCTTCATTTTTCCCTAAGATGTAGAAGTTCGTTTATGTCCGATGAGGATAAAAAAAAAACTGTAAAACGTAAAACGTTGAAGCGTAAGGCATTTGAGTGGATGAGCAGTCTTCTTTATTGTATCACATAGCGCGTTTGGAAGCTGCACTTTCAAGATGTAAGAAAAACCGCTGACGTAGCGGAAGCTGTTCTACCGTGTCCATTTCGCCAATCCCTGCGTAGGCTTTCAAGCGATTGTTACGCTTCGTCGAAATTTTGCTGAGTCGCAGTTCCGCGCTGTTGAGTTTCCCCACGAAGCTAGATGAGATGGCTAGGGAGCCCCGAATTCGGATACATGTAGAATGCCATAGAAGCCATGGTGCTCAGTAAAAAGAAAAGAAAGAAAGAAGAACTTTGTTTCGGCAACCACTATTAAACTGCTACAAATAATATATGCACCAGCCGTTGAAGAAACTCCAGAATTGTGGAACACATCCACAAAGGGAATGTTTGGAGAAATCATCTGCGATGTTCCTTAGGCTTAAGAATTTGGGAATGCAGCAGATCATCAGATTCTTAGCTAACTACAACAAGCACAAACGATACATTTCGGCAGCGACAGCCGAACTGTCAATATCGGGCGACCGTCGCTTACGCCATACGTACTGTAATTCCACTCGGTCAAATTTCGCTGAGACACCTTTGGTTAATATATGCACATTCCAAATTCCTTATAATTACTTGGTTAGCAATTACACTTATCGAGATATGAGAGAAGGAATCTATTCTACCTAAAGTGTCTCTATCGATTAAGGGGCTTCTGTATGTTGGCCGGCAATTAAAGGTGAGAAGAGAGGCAAGTTGCTAAATGCTTATCTTTATGCTCAGCACGAAACAAATGAGAAATGTAGAACACAAGGCACCGCACCGAGAAAATAACACACGGAACAGCGTGTAAAAGAGTTAACGAGAACTGGGAGAAATGAAGATGAGTATACGAAGTACGACGGGAGCAGAAACAAGCGCCTGACAGATAAGCCAATCACATACACCAAGTAAACCGAGATCTGGGCTGCTCAGAAATTCACTTAATTGCATCGAACACTGCGGATGCTCTTTAAACCGCGCAAGGTAGCACATCGTCAATAGCAACACATTAGACAGGTTGTGCCAAGGAGCCAAAAGGATACTCGACAAACAGCATCTAGCACTGAACTACAACTCATTAACAGAGGTCTGTCAGGCGTGAAAGCAGCAAAGCAGATTATCTCTGTAAGGCCTGAAGTAGCGAAAGCGCGATCACATCATTTTGCTTTTGGGACGGTGTAGGAATTGTGAACGCACATTAATGTGAAATTGGTTATGAAGAAAAGGTACACCGAGTATTACTGAGGAAGCTTCCCTATAGTAAGTAAGATGGAAGAGAAGATGGTTAACCCCCCCCCCCCCCTCCCCCGTAAATATATCAGTGCGAGTTATTAAGAAATTTAGAGCAAATATTCACAATTTCAATTACCCGCCTTGCGATAAGTAGACACCACGAGATATAACATATAACATATTACGCTGCCTGAAATTTATTGTGCTGTACTTGTGCTGTACAGCATACATAACCGTTTTCATGCGCATACCTTATCTCCAGTGGCATAGCAACAGGGGGGGCCGGGGGGCCGTGGGCCCCGGGTGCACGGGGCCAGTAGGGGGGGGGGGGGGGGTGTCATATACGTCTGAAGACACCCGAAAATTGTCGATATCCTCGCCTTCCTCGACTACAAACGGGGAGGGGGGGTGACAGAAGAGCTAAGGGCCCCGGGTGCTAGACGACCTAGCTACGCCACTGCTTATCTCTGCCGCAAGATTACGCCCACCGCTTGGTGCGCTAGTGAATAATGCACAGCTACATTCCCACAGCCATTGTCGGCTGCCAGCGCTTGGGTAATGCACCTGAAGAACGGAGAGGCAGTTGTCACCACATTCTCGCCTTACCGCCAACATTTTCACTCCACATGTTATACCAGTAATTCGGTTCCTTGAGCGCTCAATTTTTTCTTTGTTTTCGCTCTCTTCAAGCGAGCGCGCTATCTCATTGCTTGAATGGTAGAACGTGTTCTGCAGCCGAATGAAACCTGTTTTATCCGTCGGAAGTCCTGCAGCCTGAGCAGAAACATAGAAGTAAAAAAAAAAGAAAGAGAGACAGAGAGAGAACGAAACACAACAAAAGGCAGGTAGATATGCAGCCACGCGGCAATCGAGTGAAGCATAGACAGGAAAAACCGGGCTCTCTTTCGTAAACCAGGCAGCGGCGTATGCCAGCGACGCTGAGCTGGAAGGCCAAGCTATGAAGGGGCGAGGGTCCCTTCTCATTAGCTCTCTTTTCGTGACTTATATCGTGCCAGGAGATATGCGGAGATAGGCATATACGCTCACACTGAAACGAATTCGATTGCTAGGATCGCCGCAACATCGGAAGTCAATCGTTCTAGACAACATGCAGAGCTGTGGTTGTTCGAGCATTTATCTTCTATTCGAGCACTCATATATTGCTTTCGAGCAGCAATGGTAAACTTAATACCAGAATTAGTATAGCGTCGATCAGGCCTGTTATGCAGATAGCCACAGAGTCGCGCCTGATATCTAACACGAAAAAAAAATCAACAACTAATACTTTAAAAAAAATCAACATTGAGCGTATCGGTACTTTGTGTTAAGAACGTGCCCTCAGCGCATATGTTCAAAGTCCGAGAAGGAGATGAATTATCTAACAAAGCCCCTTGATGGGATGTAAGAATGCACAATTTCTCAACCTAGAGAGAAGGCTATACATATGGTTACCGAATGCAAGACTACTTAGACGACAGGGTTGTTGACCTTTCTTTTTTCTCTCGGCATCGTCGCCACGTGGCTGCTCAAAACAATCAATTCATACTAAAAAAGTGGCGAAGTGATGATGATTACAATGATGACGATCTCTTGCTAGAAGTATTGAATTTGTTCGTGCGCGTTTTCCTCATTGTTTTAAATAGAATAGTAAGCTGTTTGGCCAGTTGGTTCGGCATATCTTGCAGTGGGGAGCGCAGAAGTGGTTCGGCAAAAGGAGACAAGATAGGAAGGACGCTCCTTCCTGTCTAGTCTCCTTTTTCCGAACCACTTCGGTGCTCCCATTTGAAAGATATATTCTTAACTATATCGTTAAATTACTTCCTATACGGTGACGATCGGTGGTCAGAATGTGAAAAGAGAAAGTAACCCATTTTTTTTATAACGGTAAAGAGATCTCAGCATTGTGCTTCGTTTACAAAAGCACCTTTGATGATGCATGGAGAAGTCTCACCAATAAGCTCTTTTGTGTGTTTTTTATAGAAACATTCACAGGTGAGTGCACATGTATCCCTCTTGGGATTATAATGAACTGCATAATAGTGAACAGTTGGTAAAGTGGCAACGAGCATCTATATAGGAAAGCTTATAACAACAGTGGCCGTGCTTTACTAGCGTACACGTTGGCCCAGTGCACAACTTCCAAAAGTGTCCCACGAAAGTGGAAGTCAGCTTGTAAGTGAAAGACAGAATGGGTAATTAAGCTTATCCAACGCTTTCGTCGTCGGGTTTGGGTAATAATGAATGCATTACTTACAGAAATAACTTAAGGGCTATGATCTCACCTTTTCCACTGAAAATGTAGCGCACACAAAACAGAGTATTTCATTGTAGTCTAGCTTATATTACCATAAATGCTGAAAACGAAGTCCTTTTCAAGGATGTTCAAGTTTTCTTTAGAGGAAAGTCACCTTAGACAAGCAATGACAATTCGTGATGCCAGGGCTAGGCTATTTGAGCAGTAGCGAAGTGTTCCACGGTCCACCAGTTGAGCCAGGTTCACACAACTGCTTGAGAGCTATGCTTTTCTGGGCGAATGAAATTTCTTGTGTGGTTAAGACGGCCGTTAACCACACGTGTATTTCAAGGACATGATATTGCCACTTGTGCTGGTAGACCTTTGCGAGTTTGTGGCAGTGACTGACTGTTCTAGAAAAAAAATTATATAGGAGTCCGCCAATTAAGAAGCTTTGCGGGCCGTCTGAGGAGCGTCGCTTCAAAGCATATTACATTTTGTTTTGTAGAGAAAGTCTCAATGAAGAGTCTGCTGTGCTCAAAAAGCCCCGTGATCTTACTTGTCACAGCCGTTTGAAAGAACGTGAACTTTTTGTCGTTGTCGTGACGGTGTTCTTTAAAATAACATACATAATGAAATTATAAGAGCGATAAATTGTTGGTGCTGAACTTTATCTAGATTGCGGCACGTCTTCGATACGATCTTGTACAGCTTTCATGATAGGCTTAATATATATTCACTAGGTATAATTTACATGTTATAAAGCTTTTGTTTGGCGCTTGTGCTGTTCACGCAGGGGAGGCCCACACACCAGCTTCTTCCTAGCGCCTTTAAGTTCCCTTGAACTGGTGACTACTGACCAGATACGGAACCCGATAGTGGCTTCATTAACGAGCTTTCTTAATGTTTATTATCAGAATGTTGAACTTGCTTTCACCGTTGCGCATCCCTCTTCATATGTCATCATCATCCCTCATCACACCTTCATGTCCCTGTTCCCCCTCCCCTGTGCAGAGTAGCAGGCTAGAGCGCATTAACTCAGGCCGACCTCTCTGCCTTCATTCAAATAAGTTATCTCTCTATATATATCACTAGGTATTATATTTTGCGCAATATCTCATCTCTTCAAAAGCTTCTTACGCGATGAGTTGAATGCCTGCCATGACATCCTACTTAGTAGAAGGTACATGGAGTAAACTTATGAAGAAAATAAAATCAAGGAATGAACTTCGAATTCAAAAGCTGCATACAGAAGGACAAGTCACTCCTAATAAAAAACATACGAAATGCTCAGTAAGGTAAACGATGTCAAATATCCGGACTTCGACAAAAGTCGGTCTTCCCAGGCATGAGTCACAAAAGTCGCAATGCCATATGCGCTTATCAAATGTTACTTACAGCAGGAACAAATATATCAACAAGGGATGAAACACCCTGGGGTTATGTACGGTGCCTGTCTTTAATTACATAACTTGAATGATTTTTTCTTTGGCTACCCTCATTTTCCATGCCTCTCTTGACAGAAACACAACATTGCTTACTCTAACTCGTTTTGAGTCAAAACTATATTCAGTAGCGTTTCCCTAACACATTTTATTTTGTGACTACCTCAAGGCCTATAGTTGCTCTGTCAGTTAGAGTGACTGTCAAATCGGCTTGACTATTATTTAAGTACTTAAAGAACATAAAGATACAACGTTACCAGTTGCAAGACTCCGGACCTGTTGGTAATTGGAATGAGGTAAAATGTCTTGTGTTCTGTCGAATAATGAATAAACATGGGTGCACTCAACCATAGCAAACTACCTTGAGTTCTTTTTATGTGTTGTCATATTATAATTCAAGAGAATATCTATAGTGTTATTCTTACGACGAAATATGTAATTCCCAGCAACGCTATAAAGCTACACTAATTGACAACTTAGCACACGTATTATGCTGCAAAATACTTGAGATATTCGTGCTGTTTATGAAAAAAGTGTGGAATAAAACACTTAGTAGCCAACTACATAGATCTCTCACTAATGTTTGCGAATGCGAGAAGAAGATTGAGCCCTTATTGTGCCACTGTCTTCAATTTCAAGCACAAAGGCAATCTTTGTCCGACACATTGAGGAAACTAGATGACGCTCCTCTGAGTGAACAGACAGTACTATACCAGCGTATAATACCTCACAAGTACCTCACAAAATCTAATCATTTTATGCATGTTGTATGCAGTTCATGTTTAGTCATTGATAATACATCGTAAATATTGTCAAAATACACCGATATAGCTTTCATTTAGAAGTTGTTGACGGCACCAACTACTTACTGTTGGGATTCCGTCGTGGTTTATTAGGCGCAAATCTTGTTTCATGACTAGACACATTCAGATAGGTTGATTCCGTTTAAATATAGGCAAATACGTCATTGAACTTTTATTTCATCGGCAGTCTTGGTCAAAGAGCTTCCGAAAATCGCGGCACGCTTCGCACAAATATAGCATTTCCCGTTCTATATTTTTTACGCGGTACATTGAGTGCGGTTTGCTCTCAATCTTTTCAGAGCACAAATTTTTGTTTAGAATCACAATAATGAGCTGATAACGCCGCCGCAAGTTTTCCACAGTTAGCAGTGTCTGTCATGGCAGATACCATCCGTTATCCAGAGAGCCCCATATGTTAGCACCGGTAAAATTCACTGATTGTACACCTTCCTTTTCAATGATAATTGTAAGCTTCCAATTAGGAGCTGACAATGTATGCCGTGTGCGATCCAACCCATTTTCATTTTTCTATGAATTTCCTTCTCGCGATCAGCGTTCCCTGTGAATAACTGTCCTAGGTAAATGTACTCCTCCACAGTGGCTGACTGGCGATCCTGAACTCTTGTTCCCTTGCCCGGTTATTCATCATTATCTTTGTCTTCTGCATATTTATCTTCAACCCCACTCTTGCAGTCTATTTGTTAAGGTCCTCAATCATTTGTTTTAACTCATCTGCAGTGTTGCTGAATAGAACAATGTCATCGGCAAACCAAAGGTTGGCAGAGACTTGGAGACTGACAAAGAAGCTTGAGAACAAGTTAAAGACCACACAAAGAGCGATGGAACGAAAAATGCTAGGCATAACGTTGAGGGAGAGAAAGAGGGCGGTTTGGATCAGTGAGCAAACGGGTGTAGCCGATATTCTAATTGACATAAAGAGAAGAAAATGCCGTTGGGCAGGTCATGTAATGCGTAGGTTAGATAACCGTCGGACCATTAAGGTTATAGAATGGCTACTAAGAGAAGGGAAGTGCAGTAGAAGACGGCAGAAGGCTAGGTGGTGCGATGAAATCAGGAAATTCGCGGGTGCTAGCTGGAATCGGTTGGCGCAGTACAAGGGTAACTGGAGAATGCAGCGAGAGGCCTTCGTCCTGCTCTGCACAAAAATAGGCAGCTGCTGCTGCTTATGATGATCCAGAGAGCGCCACAACTTCAGCGTTATCGGACCACTTCTTTATTTTATTTTATTTGTACATACTGCAGCCCGATCGGGCTATTGCAGGAGTGGGTGTGAAAGGCGCAGAGCAATGACAAATAATAAATAATGCAGGTAATGCGAACAATATAAACCAATACAAAGGAAAACTATTCAATGGCCGCCCAGAATAAGTTTAAATGAAGAGAACGAGTTGGGGGAGGGGGGGGGGGGAACCAAGCAAAGAATTCCAGTATTCGATTACACAGGGAAATAAACTGTATTTAAAGGTGTCCGTACGGGCAAAATAAGGTGCGATGTTTAGGTGATGGTGACTTCTAGTATTAGATGGTTTTGCAGGAGTTAGGTAGTTCTCTGAAGATATACGACAAGAGGAATTAATAATGCAATGCAATAACTTCAGTGATTCCGTGCGTCGGCAATCTGAGAGTGGTAAGTCTAGGGATTAAAGGGCTGTATAAGGTGAAAAATCCCTATTGTACCTACGGCATGCGAAGCGGATCGCTTTCTTTTGGGTGGCCTGAATCTGATTATTGTTGCACTGTTTGCGCGGATTCCAGACGGGGGAAGCATGTTCTAGTATAGGCCGGTTTAGCGATTTATACATTAGTAGTTTAGTATCTCTTGGGGCTGTGGTCAATGTGCGGCGCAGATAGCCTAACTTCTTCAATTCATTTGAGGTTATTAAATCTATGTGCTTCGACCAAGACATACTCGGTGTAAAAACAAAACCAAGGTATTTATATTCACTAATGCTCTGAATTGGAGTATTATTAACTTTGTAAGCAAAAGCGGAAGGTGTCGTTTTATCAGTGAAAGTCATAACAACGATTTTACGGATGTTAAATGTCATTTGCCAGGTAGCGCACCAAGAGCCAAAATTAGAAAATGATTTTTGAAGCTGTAAATGGTCCCGAAAGCAGGAAATTTTATGATATAATACACAATCATCAGCATACAAACGTATATTTGAGGTTATGTGACGAGGCAAATCATTTATAAAGATCAAGAAAAGTAACGGACCCAGCACAGAACCTTGTGGCACTCCTGAGGGCACCTCTGTCACCCTGGAATTAGCTCTGTTAAAGGACACAAATTGAGATCGATCGGAAAGAAAACTAGAAATCCAGCTGAGAAGGCGGGGATTATTAAGGACGGCGTCATGTTTATACATCAATTTCGAATGAATCACTGTATCAAATGCCTTTGAAAAGTCAATGAAGATTGCGTCAATTTGGTTGCCCGTGTCGAGGTTAATACAAATGTCACGTGTAAATTCACTTAGCTGTGTTAATGTGCTGATCTCGCGTCTGAAGCCGTGCTGGACATTAGTCAGTAATTTATGTGACTCAAGGTATTCCACAGTATGTTTGTAAATAATGTGCTCTAACATTTTACACGAATGAGAGGTTATAGGAATTCGTCTATAATTAGATAAAACGTGTTTGTCACTGGTCTTGAATAAAGGGAGGACTTGAGCTATTTTCCAGGATGACGGTACTGTAGAGGATGCCAGGCACTTGCGAAATATGACAGTGACGTAACGACAGGTCCCATAATGAGTACCGTACCAAAAACAAGTTCGGAATTCCATCTGGCCCAGCAGACTTCTTAACATCGAGTTTCAATATTAAGTTCAACACACCTTCTTCGGTAACGTTAATGTCGTTGATAGACACGTCACTACGAGAAATGGTGTCTGATTGGATGACGTTGTTGTCACGAGTGAAAACGTGCTGGAAATACTCATTAAATGCGTTTTATATATAAAATGGATCATTGGTAGAATCATTGTTAATCACCATAGAAGTAGCCGTCGTATCACGAGGCAAAAAAGACAACCAAAATTCACGCGGGTTGGTCTTTAGAAGGTCCTCCAGCTGCACGCGGAAGAAAAAATCCTTAGCGCAGTTAATTTTCAGTCTAAGCTCCTCTTTTGCTTTAATGAAACTCACCATGGCTGCCTGATTGTTTGAGCACCTCTTACACCTTAGTCTATTTACACGACGCGTCAGATGTAATATGTCTCGCGCCATCCAAGGAATTTTCACATTTTTCTTCTTTGTTTTAAAAGGAATCGAACACTGAATACATTTTTT
Organism: Dermacentor variabilis; assembly: GCF_050947875.1. Lineage (NCBI taxonomy): Eukaryota > Metazoa > Arthropoda > Arachnida > Ixodida > Ixodidae > Dermacentor > Dermacentor variabilis. Next base: position 136,269,049 of record NC_134572.1, read on the forward strand.
AACCAAGCATTCGAAATAAGTTACCAATGCGTTAACAACACAAGTAGAACTTAGTACAGCTAATTTTTCAAAACCATCAGACAGAGTGTCTATTATTGAAACATCATCAGCGCGATTAAAATCAGGACATGTGGAGAAAACAAAATTCTGCTTAGTGATCGAGAAATTTAAGGAGACAAGAATGGACCTGGTGATCAGAAATTCCCTCACTGACATCACCTCGTAACCCTTTGCAACAATGTTAGAACCAACGAAAACCAAATCGAGCAGAGCACCGCATCTTATCGGTAATCTGGACAAGCTCGAATAAAAGAGAAAAGGCAACTAGTTCTCTATTTATGGAAGTCTCTTTCACAAGTGTCAAAGTAGGCCAATGAATGCCGGGGGCATTAAAATCACCCATGCAAATGAGGTTTCCCGTATTTAGCTGCTGCTCGTTAATATAGCGACTAAGCGTTGGAACGTGGTCTACAGAGGAACTTGGTGGTCGGTAAACAACGCCCATCACGACATCTGCTTTGTCTAGATAAAGGTTACACCAGACCGATTCTATGTCACCTGGTGGTGACAATCGTGAAAACCTGAGATTCGACCGAAAAATCTAATTCATTTATCTACAAGTGAACGAAATTCATGACTGATACAAGGCATACGCATTAAATAGTGTCTTACTGGCGCTAGTACAATATTTTTTTAGAATTGTTCTGTCGCAGCGGGACGATCTACTTTTTTTTAAATTTTAGCTTAACAGTCGCAACAAATTTGTGCTTGATATAAAAGCAAATACCCAAAGTACGATTAAAGAAAAAAAAACACACCGAGTCAATTTTCCGGTTGAATAGAAGACAACGTATTCGTACTTATGTTCACACGTTGCTTTTAAAAGGAAAGCTATAGATGCCAATAAGGACCACATGTCTCTCTAGCGTCTTGTCCGTCGTACATGTTCTTCTTTTAGTCCGCGTCTTCGTAGCGCTCTTTTCTTCAAGTATGCAAAACCAACTCGCCCACATCGAGCTTCTGCTCTCTAGGACCACATAAGGACCACATGTTTCTCTAGGGTGCGAATGAACCTTTTACACATGCCCGAAATTCCCTCTCGATCATGTCGTGCGTATTCAGTAGCTTGAAAAATATGTTGTTACCAAGCATGTGTGAGTCCATAATAAAGTGCGAGCGACACTATGGATGAAACGTAAATTTCGTTATACATCTTAAGTCAACAACGATACTCTATTGAGAGCCAAATATTTGTGTATCGTAACTTACTCGCACACAACACAACGTTATGCCTAAAAAGACGTGCGCTCGGTTTGACTGCAAGCCCGATAAGGTAGGTCACAAAACAGCGAGCTGCTAAAGTCAGTTACTCTTGCTACAAATACAGTTATTTGGAATTCTACGCCGTATTTGGTCGCTCTCTTCCCAAGGGCAGCCTTATACAGTGTCTTATTAATCTAATAATTAGGCGAAGTTTTCCCAGCCATGGCGATGAGGTATTTGCATACGGAAGTCAAAGCCTTCATTGAGACAATTCCAACCTCCGTTTGCCTTGGCTGGATTGCAAACCATGTATTTACAATCAAGCATGACGCTCGGTTCCTTAAGAGCCAGGAAAAAAATGGTGGTTGATAACGTGCATTCCTGGGCTTTATATATATATATATATATATATATATAATATAATATATAATATAATATATATATATATATAATTAACCTGATTTTAACACTATTCCAAGCCATAGCTCTTCGAGACAACAAATGCCCAGTTTACAACAATAAGGCAATAAATCAATAAACAAATAAACACAATAGCATATATATATATATATATATATATATATATATATATATATATATATATATGCTATTGTGTTTATTTGTTTATTGATTTATTGCCTTATTGTTGTAAACTGGGCATTTGTTGTCTCGAAGAGCTATGGCTTGGAATAGTGTTAAAATCAGGTTAATTGCATCTTTCCAGGGAAGCGTTCAAACTTTGTACGCGTCTGCGCATAAGATACCAAATATCACAGCCTTCTATCCCGGCTAATCCCCCCCATTGTGTTCTGATCATTCATATATAACGCACCAGTAAGCAAAGAACAGGTTCCGAGATTGCGACTTGACGTTTTGCGACTGACCATCCAAATGTTGAGAAGTTCCTCTGCGACCGGCAACCATGTTTAAGTGGCAATGTATATGGAGCATGCTGTATACGATGTTGCATGTGCAGGAGAAATTCCATAAAATCAATTTTAATAATTCAATTAGGTTGTCATGAAGCGAGCGGGTAGGGCTCACCGACTTGTGTTAAGTCGTATAGTGCGTGCCATGTCAATTTCTTGAAAGGAACAAGAAGGCTCAAAGAATTTACCGCTTGTTCAAACGCGTTTTCGACATCGAAAATGGGTTCTTTTTTCTTTGTGCAGTTTTTTAACAAAAAAGCACGAAAGAGTCTTCCTCTTCCTCTAAGTAGTCCATAATACCGACTAAGCTTTATCGCTTAATATGCATTAAAGCTTATCTTATTAAAGAACGCACACACTATGAATGTGTATCACAGCGACGCCGACATGAGTTGTTCGTATTGCAAAAGAAATCGTGTTTTTTTTTTCGTGGGCTTCTACTCTAAATTCGTGAATTCGCCCCAAGTGCAGCGTCCTCCAGAACGCCAGCTATGTGAAAATTCTGCCTGCAAACACGTATCAACGGAGCGACTCCGGGACATGTTATAGCCATAGGCTGTCAGTTAATCAAGTGTTCTGAGCAACTAGAAGAGGACGCACTTGCACATATTTCTAAAGATGGTGTTACGTTTTGTCAGACATCCATTTCTTTCTTATCAAACATTTAGCGCTCCGCAACAGCCGCCTGAACATTTATATAACAGTAGAAAAACAAACATAATAATTGCTATTCCTCGGTAACTGACGACGTTCAGCAACTGTGAGGCAGAATACTGTGCTGTACTCTGCTCGGTCAACGGGTTCTTTTCTTTTTCTGTTCGTTGTATTTTCAAAAGCTTGGAGTATACAGCTCGTAGCGAATAGCCGTAAACATAACGAAAATGCTTTGTGCTTTATTATTCTAGTGTTAACAGTAAAAGATGTCACAGCAGAGTTCATTCAGCGAATGTGAAACCGTGCTGTTATTCAAAAGAAAAAAAAAAACTGCAACCCCCAAATTTTGAACCTGAATTATCTGCGCACGAGAACAAAACATTCTACCTTACCATTAACACCGCAAACCACTACAACCCGCTGCCATGGCCCTTTGGCTATGTCATTTCGCTGCTGACAACGAGGTCGCAGGTTCGAATCCCGACAGTAGAAACATTCATTCCGACAGGGGCCGCATACTCTGCTTTGGTTGTGGCGCTAACAAAACTCGATGCGGACAGAATTGACCCGAAGCATCACGCTGCTCCGTCTGTCATGGCCCTTAAGTTGCTTTCGGTGGTGAAACCTTACAATATGTTGTATTTAAAACCCAACAGTTGCAACTGCCTTGCACGGACAACAACTGCGGGCTATAGCACTTGTTGTATCGTATTGTGAAGCTTACGTACAGCTGTTCCATTTGCTGAGGCAGTAGGGACAAAGGTATCGAGCCGATGGTGGGTTGAAACGCTCGTTACCGGACCTGTCACATATAGTTTCTGGAGTTTCGCCGAAACACTTGACCAACGTTTCGAAACCTTCAATGCTCCAACAACCGCTTGCGCCAACTGGTCACGGCTAGCTAGACATATAGACATAATAGACATAGGCTAGACATATAGAAGGAAATGTAGTCCTCCCCTAAAGGTTTGCGCCAGTTTGCCGAATGCTTACTGAGCCTGCAAAGTCGATGAGAGCGCGATGCGGCCGATTCTTCAGTTTAGTCCAACTTAGTCGCAACCTTCAATTTAGCGATAAAATTAGGTTTATGTTGGTGCGTTCCCCAACTTCAGAAGAAAATCAAAAGTGTAACTTGTGGACCACGATTGCCTGAATCTTGGTCAGAAACGGCGCAATTGCTGCGTTCTCGAGTAATTCGCGCGTATACACAGGAAAATGCCGATAAAGCGGCTGCACCCTGCGCACGTTCTTCGTCAGACACGACAGACTTCCCAGTTAACATTCGTGCTTCCAAGGAAATTATTCGCTGCTGCAATAGTGCTCCACGCAGTATACGGAATAAAAATAGCTGAATCCACCTCTCCACGTTAGTTGGCCGAACTCAGTCTGGCAGTTTTGCGCTATAGCATGCCAGGCATCACCCAAGCCTCACGCACAATGCGACTGACTTGGGCGCGGTAAAGCATCAGCACGAAAAATAGGCACAGCCTACGGAAACGCAACAAAGGGCTGACAGCCAACTGACGATTTCATTACGCCTACTGCAATTAGGCAATTTTCGAGTCCTCTAACTCTGCTAATTTTCCTTGTTTGTTTTTCCTAGCTTGCTTACCCTCGTTTTGACGGTGTAGCCAAAGTCGTTAAAGGAATCTGGTGCCACTTGTAGTGATCAGTGTCACTTGTTCGTCAGCCCTGCGTCCTGCCGCCTTAATATGTGTGCCGTTTTCGTCTTGTTGCGTCGTCGCAGTGAAGTGATCAAATGCTAGCGACCCGCCAAAACACTACAGAGCAGACAGTTGAGCTTTCATGAGCTGGAAACACCGGACGTCAACCGTGTTGCTCCCTTACGCTATAGGGAAATCAAAGGTCTTATCCATAGCGCGCGAATGTCATATTTCGCAACTAGCCACAGAAAAATATATGGTCGCCATTGCAAAACAAGGGCTTCATACTGTATACTTAGGATTACAGTTCTACAAGCTTTCGTTACATCTCTTTCCCGTTTGTTAGGCTGTACGGTTAATCGTTAAAATGAAATACCAACGATCTCACCTCAAATATTGCAGGGGAACGCCTATATACCGCCTTCATAAGCGACGGACAGTGCTTCGACAGTAGACTCGGTAAAACCTTACCTGCAGATCGTGGTGCCTGCCGTCAGCGTCGCTTCTCTCGCAGGAACGCCGGTGCTATAGCGGGCATCTCCGCAGCCGGCAACGTCCCCTGTCTGGCACTTGGGTACCGGTCTCCAGCGGCTCTGAAACACACGAAAGAAAAGTGAGGCACCAAATCACTTTTTTCTCTTCTTTCCACAGCGGGACATGTTTTTTTTTTATTTAACAGCTGCATGCGTCACGACGTTGGACGAGAATGAGGAGGTAGGAAAACTAAAAAAGAATATCCCTCCAACGCCGAAGTTTTCCCACTTTTTGTTTCCACTGGTTCCACGCCACCAGTCAATGCGCGCGGGACTTCCTACACGCACGCATCGTATAGCCGGCGTGCCGCGTTCGGTGTGCGGCCCTCCTCCTCCCCCTCCTCCTTCTCTTCCTCCTCCCGATCTTCATCGGGAAACGGCACTCACGCGACGACGACGCGACGGAGCTTTTAGCGGCGCGACGCCATCGAGCTTCGCGTTTACGGTTCCTGTAGATCTCGCAAAACTTGGGTTGACGCGCGAAGGGAGCCGACAGCATGCAGCCGTTCTCGGGATGCCCTTTCCCTTTTCTTCCTTTCTTCTTTTTTTTTTTTTTTTTTGCGGGTCGAAAATTAGACTCTGCTACTGTGTGCACTTTACCCCAGGCCACCCGAAGCTGTCCTTGTGCACTGTAGTAAGAAGCCGCTTTCAATTAGTGCTCCTGAAGACGGATGGTCAAGCATCTGCAGTGGCCGATTGCTGTGCCTGGTTTCTATCACTTCCCTTTCCTCGTTACTTTCGGGAGAGAAAGGCAACTTCTCCTAAACGAGACGCCGAATGAAAAAGAAAGCAGCAATTGATTCAGCGAAACGATGCCACGGGAATTTTTTTTTACAAATATCAATGTACGTTTTTGCTACGGAGGATGCACGCTTGACGAATACTCCTTCATCGCTATCTCGCGTACTTAATGAGCCCTATTTTGTACATAATGTCCAACCATATCTCGATATACAATAATGGTGATAACTGCTAGCGATCACGAACGAGAAGCGTCTTCACTTACTACCGATGCTTTCCTTTGTCTGGAATATTAGCTCTCGAAGGTGTGTCGTTAAGGTTACGGTAATTGCATCAATCGGTAATTGAAAACCAATCATTGTTCTCTTCGTTTGTAGCAAAAGCGTATTTACTGATGGTCGTTTGGCATTACGTTGTAGGACCTTTACATTGCACAGGCATGCTGAGTTACGCGCAAGAGCGTGGCGAGTTACTGTGGGGTCTCGTGGATGGCAAAAAAGAAGAAAATCACCAGAAAAAAATAAAGAAAGATCATACGAATTGTCAGTTCGTGCATTCCCGCATGCTTACTGCGTAGTGTAGACACTAAATGTACATAACAGCAAACACATATAATAACTTGTTCTTCATTATGACGGAAGCTCGTGCGCTCCCATAACTTTTTCTATGAAAACAGTGGCGCAGTTCAAGAGTCGCTTGCTATTCCGATAAAAGTGTTGTATCAAAGAGTCGTGCGCTTGAAAGTGTGATTCACCACTGCAGTATCAATATGGATCTGAATCCTAAGTGAGTTCTAACTAAACGTAGCAAGCACGAAAATGGCTGCATAAATTCAGCTGTATAGTACGTTTTGCAAAATCAAACATGTCAAAAAAGCTCAAATCAACAGAAGTGTCTGTCGATAGGACATATTCATGAAACGTTGCTTCAGAGCGGCCGTTAGAAAGCTACTGTCTCACCCGCAACATGCTTGTGAAATCAACCATGCTGTTCGTTTTGTAGAGCACCTGTTGCGATGTCCATGGAGTTTGTCGCAAAGCCGTGACTTCGGATATGGCTTGGAGGCATAAGAACTAGCCTGTTGCTCAATAGGCCGCAATGATCAGAAGTGCGATAACGAGCCGTTTTCTTACATGCCATGAGCGCTAGGGGGAAGCGCAGGCTATCTTTGCGTGGAGATAAGACGCGGTGGAAGGCAATGCATTCGTTCGAGCAGGTGGAAAACGAATATCCCGTGCTTGCAGCATCGTCGCATACATTTGTCCTTATTTCCAGGCAAGGGCCTTGAATATGGTCACGCTTCTTGCGGCATTTTAGAGCGCAAAAGCTAGACACTGCAGTTCACGCAATATGCCATTTTGCTTAGTTTGCATCGCATTGTTTTTCACTGTCAGTTGCCTACAAACTATTTACTAAGGTAATCGCATATAGAATCAGGAACACTTTAGACTTCTTTCAAGCAAAGCACCAGGCAGGATTCCGTAAAAGCTACTCAACAATAGACCATACTCACACTATCAATCAGGTGATAGAGAAATGTGCGGAATATAACCAACCCTTATATATAGCTTTCATTGATTACGAAAAAGCGTTTGATTCTGTCGAAACCTCAGCAGTCATGAGGCCTTACGGAATCAGGGTGTAGACGAGCCGTATGTAAAAATACTGGAAGACATCTATAACGGCTCCACAGCTACCGTAGTCCTCCATGAAGAAAGCAACAAAATCCCAATAAAAAAGGTGTCAGGCAGGGAGATGCGATCTCTCCAATGCTATTCACATCGTGTTTACAGGAGGTATTCAGAGACCTGGATTGGGAAGAATTGGGGATAAAAGTTAATGGAAAATACCTTAGTAACTTGCGATTCGCTGATGATATTTCCTTGCTTAGTAACTCAGGGGACCAATTGCAATGCATGCTCACTGACCTGGAGAGGCAAAGCAGAAGAGTCGGTTTAAAAATTAATCTGCAGAAAACTAAAGTAATGTTGAACAGTCCCGGAAGAGAACAACAATTTACAATAGGTAGCGACACACTGGAAGTGGTAAGGGAATAAATACATCTACTTAGGGCAGTTAGTGACGGCGGATCCGGATCATGAGACGGAAATGATCAGAAGAATAAGAATGGGCTGGGGTGCGTTTGGCAGGCATTCTCAGGTCATGAACAGCAGGTTGCCATTATCCCTCAAGAGAAAGGTGCATAATAGCCGTGTCTTACCAGTACTCACCTACGGGGCAGAAACCTGGAGGCTTACGAAAAGGGTTCTACTTAAATTGAGGACGACGCAACGAGCTATGGAAAGAAGAATCATGGGTGTAACGTTAAGGGATAAGAAAAGAGCAGATTGGGTGAGGGAACAAAGGCGAGTTAATGACATCTTAGTTGAAATCAAGAAAAAGAAATGGGGGGGGGGGGGCATGGGCAGGACATGTAAAGAGGAGGGAAGATAACCAATGGTCATTAAGGGTTACGGACTGGATTCCAAGGGAAGGGAAACGTAGCAGAGGGCGGCAGAAAGTTAGGTGGGCGGATGAGATTAAGAAGTTTGCAGGGACGACATGGCCACAATTAGTACATGACCGGGGTTGTTGGAGAAGTATGGGAGAGGCCTTTGCCCTGCAGTGAGCGTAACCAGGCTGGTGATGATGATGATGTTTTCCATAACCGAGGCGGCGGCATGACCTTTCATGAAAAATGTTTATTTGTTCCGGACGGCGCTTATTGGTTCATTGGCCCCGAAGGCGGTTATAAAATTGAGCGTAGAGGTTCAGCCTTGTAGGTGAGATATACGTTGAAAAAACGTTCAGTGCAATGACCTTCCAGGAAAAAAAATGCTTGTGTGTGTCCCCACTGCCTTCGTCCGGTACCTGTATGCTGCTCGAACGTTCTTGAACACGCGCTTAAAAATACATCGCCACATTGTACTTCCGAATCTCCAAGTAATGCTTTCGTAACTGGAACTTGATATGCAAGGCACTTAAAATGGAGCTCCTGTGCCTGTATTTTCATCTGAGGAGATTCATACAATTTCCAATAATTTCTCATGCTTACCACATTATTTGTGCTGAAATATTTGGAATTGCTGCGACTAGTCCGCCCCATTGCTCCCTTAAAGCCGTAAGAACCCACGGAATTATGAAGACGTGTACGGCAAGTCTTTTTTTTTATAAGTTACGCTGAACAACTATCACATGTAAGAGTTTCAGCAGTGCAGTCTATAACTAAAAATTACCACGACATGTAATTTTACCGCCCAGATTGCGAGAGAAACAGGCATAGAAATGATGGTTTTAATTGATCGGTAGTGCTTACCTTAATACGGTACAAAATTTTCACCCATGCACACTACAGATAATTCCATGCAGTGTCATTCAACATGTTACTTCACCGGTATTCAAGTCGCACCCTATGAACAAAACAAGTCACTTTTTAGGAGTTGTTGGCTCTATTCTGACAGTTTGTCACATTCTAGATATGTACACTTATTCTCCCTCATGTGCACCATCTTTACCGAAAAGTTATAGACGTAGGGCGTGTGACTCGGTGAGAGCATTGATTGAATATAGGTCTGACATTTTGTGATAATAATATTCATAGTAATGAGCATCTACCTTTCTTGGAGAAATGAATAGAAATAATATCCAGGTTTCACGATCTTATATTCGCACCTATGAAAAAAAAAAAAACTTTCGTCGTTGTTACTTCTGTTGCCGATTCGCTGATTTCGCGCAGAATATTGGACATGGTAAACCCATCGATACAGCCGTGTGTTTAAAGGGCCTGCTATAACAAACCAGCAAATATAATAGGCCCTGCGCTCAACTTCCTAAGCGGAACGCCAGAGGATGCTTTTGTCTTGAGTGGCACTAAAGTTCGTTAGCCTTGAGAATTAAGCAATTGTATAATTTTGTGCATCTCGTAACACAACAGCTTGTCAAATAACACTCATATTGCGCTATTCCGAATGAGTAACTGAAGCCACTCGCATTTTTGCCACACTTATAATTAAGTGGACATGTCGCACATTCACTCGAAAAATAAGTCCCTATCCGTTCCTTCATTTTAACGTGACAGCAGCGTTATTCTTGCATTGCAATGTCAATTCTTTAGTTAGGCTCTCAAATGATAATTACATTAACATCGCGCCGGGATCATCAACGAGAAGACATCATGACCTAAAGTTGATACCCTGCTACGCACGTACTAACATGTTCAAATTCAGCTTTATTCCCCGCTCAATCGAAGACTGGAATTCATTACCTGTGTCCATTCGCTCATGCTCATCCCAAATTTTTTTTTTGCAACCACCCGCCGTGGTTGCTCAGTGGCTATGGTGTTGGGCTGCTGAGCACGAGGTCGCGGGATCGAATCCCGGCCACGGCGGCCGCATTTCGATGGGGGCGAAATGCGAAAACACCCGTGTGCTTAGATTTAGGCGCACGTTAAAGAACCCCAGGTGGTCAAAATTTCCGGAGTCCTCCACTACGGCGTGCCTCATAATCAGAAAGTGGTTTTGGCACGTAAAACCCCAAATATTATTATTATTAAATTTTTGCAACCGCCATCCCTGATGCATAACCGTGCTCACCCATGCCTGGCAGCATTTGTATAACTTCTTGTGCATTTTTCTTTCATCAGTGCTCTTTTGTAAAAGTATTCCCTTGTGTTTATTTGTGTATTTTCCTTTCATCAGTGCCCTTTAAAAGTGTTCACTTGTGTTTACCGCTGTATACTCCACTGCATTTTCTGTACCTTTTCTTAACCCACTCCTGCTATAGCGCAAATTGCGCTGCAGTACGTATAAAAATAAATAAATAAATAAAGAGCCCGTGTCGCAGAGAATCCAGCGTCGACGTCGGCGTCCCACGTCGGCATCCGGTGTCGAACATCGCCTCGGCAAAAGCAATTTCGAACGAAGTTCCGAACCACGCATACCTAACCACTTCTCTGCCCCCAAAGTTTTTCACACCTTGTCTTTCACACTTTACAAAAATATTCCTTGGAATTTTGAGAACGGCAGCCCACAAACAAACGTAAAGAAAAAAAAAACCGACAGCGCATGTCCCTAATGTTAGCTCTTCTCAGAGTGAAATATTAGAAGTGCGAAGCAATAACAGGAGATCCACCCGCGCAAGAGGCCGCGCTTTCTACTAAAAAGCTAGTAGAAAGCTACTAGAAAGCCAGCGTTTTCTGGTAAACGTTACGGTTACATAAGCCACAGTTGCCGAGAAGCGTAAAAAGCAGTGAGGGGGTTTTGAACGCTATCGCGTTCCACTGCTAAAGGCGAAGCGTAAGCGTCCTCCAAATTTCTGAAGCTGCTCATAGCTAATAGCTAAATTTGAACCGCTAATAGCTGCGAACAAGACTTAAGACCATTCGGTATTTGCAAGTATTCTTACGATTTCTTGGAGTATAGCCAGCATCTTGGAAGATTTTGACTACTCTTATGTTACAGCGAAGGTGTTAGTGTGATTATCGAAGCGCTCAAAATTGTAGAATGCCTGTTTTGCTGCTGTTCTTTCAGAAATTAATGATGCACCAGGCTTAAATTTACAGGGGAACTTTAGTTGTGATGTGCGGTCGATGATATAAGTATGCTAGCTAACTAGGCGCTAAATAAAAATGGGCAAGGGCTCGTTTTCTACACGTTAAAGGCGTTATACAATACGAGTAAATAGTTCTTCCGGTGGGCTGGGAGACGCATGTATGGTATAGCGACTTTATGTTTAGAAAGGGCAGGGAGCACGTAGTACATGATGTGTACCGAAAGTATATAAAATGCGTAGCCTAATTATGTGCTTTGATAATTATTGCAGAATACTTGTTTTCACCCCATCTTCATGCATTATAAAAAGCGTAGTTGGTATTCCTCTTCTCGGCGAATAGAACGGGTCACATTGTTTATATTTGATTGAAATACGGCACCGCACAACTTTAGACTGTGCACCTAGATTTCAGTTTTCATAGAGCATTCCTTACACAAACATCTTAGATTTCGAATACTCGTACGGACGCTTCTAATTCGCAGTATGTAGGTTAATTACGGGCTTTGAAAATATTTGCCAGATATTCACTTTTATCCGCTTTAGATGCACGCTCGAAAGTGTTATGAAGCCATTACACGCAATGTTTCCCAGTGCTCTGTCAGAACTATACTTGACAATGAATTCACATTTGGTGCAAAACGGAGAGATCCTAGGGTGATGTGTGAAAAAAGTTCAAATCGTGCGGGTTGTCAGGCGCTGTACAGAGCTGAACACTTATTTTTTCCCTATTTGTAGGTGCTATGTGAACCGTGTGCAATGTTTCCCGGTGCCCTCAGTGAATCAAATGTACCTGTCAGAAATAGGGGAATGTTTTGGGTTACGTGACAGCAAAGTTTAGTATTTCGAATTCTATGAAGTATTTGCAATAAATTGCTGACACAAGCACCCGAGAACGTTGTAGGCGTATAGGAGAACTATATTTGGCACCATGTTTAAGTTTGGCTAAGGCATCATATTACTGATTCGCATGCGATGTTTGTGTGTGGGCTAGTTGTGGCTTTTGGAAGTAACTTAAGCGGTACCGGAAAACTTTGCGCTGCTTTTAAGAGCAGCGTAGAATGTTTTCCCACTGTCCTGAAAGAACTGAATGCGGCACCGAGTTAATATTTTTGTGAAAATAAGGGCCACATTATGACTGATCTGCGCCCAAAACGTAGAAAATTTGGATTAATTACAACATTTGCCGTCGGCTACTTGCTGTAGTACTGAAAAGCGTATTATACATGCTTTATACTTTTTTTCTAGCAGTTCAAAGGGGCGCCAAATTTACACCTTGCAGGGAATGGGAGTAATGTTATCTGTCAGTAGATGGTAATGTTTAAATTGTGTGGCGTAATCACAGGCGTTCAAAAAATTACTGGTGCCACTCTTCGAATGAAACGTATTCGCTAGAAGGGCTGTGATTCTGGAAGGTCTCACAAATCTGCCATGTTTTTGTTGTTGTTTTAATTGGAGTGATAGAAAGGGGTTTCAACAGCAATTCATGCCAAGCGAGACTGTTATCGGAGTACACCGACATTTCACCTCCGTCCCCACCCTTCTTTTTTTGCCCGTTCTCTCTCCCTCTAGCGCTGCTGCGTTATCATTAGCAAGATAAAGATCCAGCCGATAATATTTGTTCAATCTCAAGTGCCGCACGCTCGTACTAATTACGGTTCATTTTCCTTTTCATATGCCGCATCACAGCTTTGGACTAATTTCCATTATGGACGCCATCTTCCTCATCTGTGCCGCTTCGCATCATCGGCGCGCGAGCTCGTGCTTTTGATATAAAAGCGTCGAGTAGAACCAATGCTTCTCAATATATTGATAAACGGGATCCCGTGTTCCACATTGAGTCATTAGAGAACAGCGTTTCTAACCAGCTGGTGTTCTTATATATATATATATATATATATATATATATATATATATATATATATATATATATATATATATAATTTTTATACGATAACTTTTGTAGTTGTTTTACATTTCTACGGTTTTTTTTTGCTTTCTCTGTGCACCAGCATACTCAGGCCTCCATGTTGTTCCTGAGCCCGTTCAATAAATTATTGATTGATCCCCTTGAGTCTCCTACTACGGCGTGCCTCATAAGATATCGTGGTTTTGGGACGTAAGACACCGGAATTTAATTTAATTAAATGCAATAAAAATGTTTGGCCGTTAACAAAGGGGCGACTTTCCAATGCCGCGAATTGATGACATTATTAAGAAAACGGGAGGCCGCCAAAGGTTTTAAAGAGTTATTCCGTGTAAAGGGCACTGGCAGGTCCCTCTTTAGGAAGAATGCAAACAAAACACCGCATTTTTCACACATTTCGACGTCTCCGAATACAATAGGCTACTATTCAGTAGGAAAAATTCTTGAACTTTGCTCCAGAGTATGATGGACCGAGTCCTGGAACATCTGACTGCCTATTGCTGCAACACGTACATTGACGACATAATTGTGCATTATTGCACTAAAGAACCACAAGAGCTTCGCCTATCACGAGCTCGGGATGCATTAAGCAAAGTGAAGGTGAAAATCGACGTAAACAAGCTCGATTTTTTTTTTCAGAAATCTGTTTTTTTTTTGTAACGGCCACACAAAAAGGCACAAAGGAGGAATCAATGAAACAAAAAAATCGTCTAATGAAGCCTTACAGCTTGAGCTCTTTGAGAGTACTTCTGCGTCTTGCAGGTCATTTTAGATCATTTATCGGACATTTCGCGTCTAAAACCAGATGCTTGACCGCTCTCACACAGATGGTTGCTCTGGACTGAGGAATACGAGCGAGCCCACCTAGAACTTGTCAAAGCAATTTCAAATGACCCCAACTTAGTGCTGCCGGACTTCGGTAAACTATTTCAGTTCTGCACTGACGCATCACTAAGTGGCACCGAGGCAGTTTTATATGAGCGAGACCAATCTAAATCACCGAGCTGTCAACTAGATGCCATAGGATATTCCTCGTTGAGGTTCAGTAGGTCGGAAGATAAATATAACAGCACAAAAGAAAGGCCCCGTCAGTTGTAATGGCACTGAGATATTTTCGGAGCTACATTAAGGGTCGACATTTTAAGCTATTCACTGACAACCTCCTCGGTCTTGCTCAACCAAAAGGAAGGATTGCAAGATAGTTCAGCGAGATACAGCAGTTCGCCCTTGATGCATAACACATGTGCCAGGAGATTCGCTTCTTGACGCTGATGCTTTGACTAGGTTACAGAACCCGAACACCAGCATAAATGAAGGGGAATGCGCATGGTGAGCATTTCGGAGGGCGCGGAAGAAATGACCCTGAAGGATGGAAGGTTGCTGGCACCAGAGGGCATGTCGCCGGAATATTTTGCATCTTTGTGATGACAGCCCTCCATCTGGAGGGCACGACGGTTATCTGGAAACCTATATGAAGCTTAAAGAAGGCTTTATATGAGAAAGTATGAAACAAATGTGCATAACTATGCAAAGACGTGCCCCCAAATGCCAAGTGACAAAAGCTAAGTGCCGTCCAAGTGCAAAACAGATGGCTATTCCTGTCTATTTCGACAAGCCATTTGAACTATTCCACCTGGATTTTGCGGACTCAGGAAGAAGGGAGAGGGAGGGTGGAAAACACAAGCTTTTCTTGCTACAGTTGGTGAATACGCCGTAATGGCTGCCGCAAATCCAGCAACAGAGTATGTGAAGTTGGTTATCTACCCCAAGTAGCGAGATATGCTCAAGCAAACAACAGTTATAGTCTCCGACAATGACTAGCGTTTCGGAGTTACGAATTGAAAATTTGAGCAAAAAAAAAAAAAGAAGATAGGTCGCATGGTCTGTACACTTAATCGATGCATGGAGCATGTCAAGTATTTTCTATAGTGGTGTGTGGTGCTGGTGCTAAGGCAGCACCTCAAAATATATATCCAAGTTGCCTGCGCATATCTGGCTTCTCTTTCTGCATCAATACATTTGCATGATTACATGAACTTCACAGTAACACCGATGACATATACAAGTGCATACATGAAACATGTTTGACGATGTAGCCTGGAAAAGATCTGATAGCTTATTGTGCATTGTTACAGATTCCACACATCCACGGGAGTTTATTATCGCAGTAAAAAAAATTCAACACGTGGTACTAGTTAATCGGTGTTGATGGCGACAGTATCGCTGTGGGCATACCGGGGGCGCCAGGTATTCGAGGACATAATGACGACATCATAGATAGCAACAATTTTTCAAGCAAGACAAAGATTATTCTTCCAAGTTTATTACATTGCACTTTTTTGTTTTATGGCTGTTTTTCAGGATTATTGATTAAAACCGTCTTCAGAGTGAATTGTTGACTGAATCCAGTTTCCATAATGGTTGCATGCTTGGATCAGATAGTGAGTGTTGCTGTTGGATAGTGCTTCCGTGATAACAGCCTTTAAGCGAATTTCAAGCATTGTGTGGCTGCTATGGTGAGTCTACCTCTCAGTGATGCTGCATACACATGACAGCGTAGCACATTTATGCTGAATACTAGTACGCTGCACGGAGGATGACGTGGCCGTAGATGTTCGCAGCCAGCCATACTTGGATCGCGAAGGCCCTGTGGGAGCAAGCACTTCCATTACTTAGGCGTCGCACCTAATGGCGTCGCACACAGAAAACTAAGCTGTTGTTGACTCTGTGACCTGCAGCTGCTACGCAATGGCAATAATTGGTTTTTGACGGTTGTCACTCCTCGTGGCCGCCAGCTGCCGGAGAAACCCAACTGCGTGAATGGTGTCTGACCATTGGCACAACTTATTTCTCTTCGTCACTCGTGATAAATGGCGATAGACTTTTTATCAATAAACACAAGAACGACAGTATATGGAGGCATTCCACAAGGGGACGATGTCCAAGTCGCTGAGGTCTGCATGTTCGGCGACTAGGGCAGCGAATACGGCTTCATCTCCTGTGTCGGGCTGGAAGCCGATAAAGTGGGATAAATGTGTTAAACACATGGTTGGGATGTTGGTGAAGACGAAGTTAGGTGCCTCGACAAATATAATGAGGATATTAATGTCAATGGCAATTGGAAGCCGTCTTCTCAAACACTTCGACCACCCGGAATAAAATGCAGGATGTAACAACATTGGCGTCTTCGAGACAGTAAAGTGCATTGTTGGCGAATAGAGGAAGGTCCCAATGCTGAAACCAAGTGTGAATGATAAAGCCAGATGTGGCGCCGATTGCCCAGAATGTGAGCCAGACCTTTTCTCACAGTTAAGAAGAATGCACTATATAAGTGATTATTTGGACTACCCAGCCCATGCCAAAAAAGAAAAAGAAATGTTCTCGAACTGTTCACAGATCTTGTGTTGAGACAGGGCTACTTGCATATCAGCGGTTGCCGCACATCGAGTCACCACGCCGGCGTGTAAATACTGCCCTTATGAGACGGGATGTGGCCCTAAACCAAACTGAACGACTACTATTCAGGTCTCTACTTTAGCTTTAACAATGGGTGTAGGGAAATCCTGAGGAAGCTACTCATCTAAATTGCCGCTCGACATGTCCCAGGAGCGCCGCCGGGATTTAGCGAGCTTCAGTATAACCCACTCAATAAGTACGTTCTCCTTATGATTTAAATATCTCGAGGTCTCCGCAGCCTCTTGCAGCAGTGTTCTGCAACAATGCGCAAAATCAGATCACAGTAAGTACAGCCTCTGAGATTTGGTCTTGAGTATAGTACATTTATACGAGCCATACCGATTGTAAGAAACTTCAAGAGGCCACCAAGAAAGTAAACCAATCTCGGTTGCTGTATTACAATTTAAAAACAGCGAATATGTTGTTTTCAACTAGAGTAGAAGTTTTTTACGAGAGTGCGAAGATGGTTTGGTTCGTTGAGCAACGTTGGGAGAAAAACAGCGCACCAACAGCACCAATGAAACGCAGCACCGGTTGTTTCCTTTTTTATTGTTTATGTTACGGTGCGCTTTCTTTTTCTCGGAATGTTGAAGTTTCATATGCCACAAGAGAGCAAACGCGAGGCGATCTCCGACACCACCTTGTAGTTCTTGTGGCAAGCGTCTGTGGCTGCAGTGTTTGTTTCTGGGAGCGTATGTAGCTGAAGACGAATAACGGCGGGCATATTTCCTAAAATATGGTTTTGTTCGCGAATATGGCGACAATTCAGTGTCTTATCTGTTGGAGCTTTATTTTTTTTTCAGTATAATATAATAAATTTGATGATCACGAAAACGTTGTTTTGACCCAGTCCTAAATGGCATAAAGCATGAAGGGGATAGAAATTCTACGTGCTAGAATTAATTGGGAAATACTTAGTCATGATGATTTTTGACTTACAAATTTTAATTTCGGAGGTTTCTTGAAATTGCGTTCGCTTTTTGTGGTCCATAGAAGCGCCCGGTACTCACACACGCGGCAAAAAATAAATAAATAAATAAATAAATAAATAAATAAATATCTTATTGTGTCTGAACTATAGAAAATAAAAGCTTGATGAAAAATTACAAGTCTGCTGTAACTTTATACAATTAATCAAGCAAACACAAGAGTTAATTGTACAATGGACCTGTAGAAAATGTACAAACTAAT
This sequence comes from Dermacentor variabilis, assembly GCF_050947875.1. NCBI lineage: Eukaryota > Metazoa > Arthropoda > Arachnida > Ixodida > Ixodidae > Dermacentor > Dermacentor variabilis. The sequence continues at coordinate 136,286,954 of NC_134572.1, forward strand.
AAAGGACTGTGTATTTACTACTCTTTACTTTTTTTCAATGAAATGCGACTAAGCATTGTCGTGCATATCCTTTTCTCTGCGGAGACGTCAAGCTGGTGATCAAAGTAGGGAATCTGACTATGAAGAATGGCTTAGTGAGTGGGATAACAATAAGTTTAGCATACAAGGACGCTATTTCTTTGATGTATACGCCTATTATTATGCGCGCAAAAAATGTTCGCAATCTCGTATACTTATCGGGTAGCCTTCGTTATTCCATTTTTAATCGATTGGACAATGTGGTATTCGAAATTTATAAATATTTCTAAAGGATGAATAAGACATAATTACTTGCTTACAATTACAGTTACTATATACAGAGTTCAGGGAGGAATGGCTGTGGAAGGAATGGCCATACGCTCGCTTTTTACGAATGAGTTTGGTGTCAAGGACTTGGTTACGTGACAAAAACACTAGTTACTGAACGCGCATGCTCAATAAATGGTACTTTGAAATCACTTCCGATTGATTAATTGAAGATGCGCGGCTCGTATATTTTCCAAATGTTTCTTGTTTCGCTTTAACTGAAATAATACATTTTTATAAATAAAATAACATTTACTGGATTTAACATCACTTACAACGCTAAAAGAATATGCATTGACGCAATATCTGCAAGTTTTCTATATTGAGAGGAATTATTATATCTCCATCCATATTATTATGATGAACGCAACTCCATACTTTCTTATTCCCTTTGAACCCGATTAATTTGTTCTTGTAATTCTATTGCCTATATAAGAGGCACTTCCTCGGTTTGTTTGTCCGTTCAATAGGCTTTCAGTTTTGAAAGGCATTAGGCATATCGAAATAAACAACAATGTTCTCTTCCCATATAGCTTGCCCTAAATACGTACTCATTAGTTAAACTTGCAATGGGAAAATATCGGGCATTTGATTCAATATTACAGGCCATTTTTTTCAGCATTGCTGTTTGATGTAAAAATTTCACCTATCGGACACCCTACGTATTTTTATAGTTTAATTGAGTCGATAGTTCAGGGCCTTTTCCGTTTTTGTCTTCCTTTTCGCACTTCGTAATTTTGCACTGCAGTTTTAAGCATTGATTACGAACCCTACCAGCATACGGTTTTTTCGAAGTGCATATTCTATATAAAAACGCAAACAAGTGCAAATAGTCATCAAAAATGAGGTCAACCCTTCTTTGCATTCTCCCTTCTATTCATTATCAGAGTAATCGTCTGACCTGGCTACTTGGCATGTAAAAAAAAAAGGGAAAATGACGCAAGCAATAATCACGCACAGAGCAAGCGGCTAATGAGTTCTTGAAGAGAAACGTATGCTTGTTGTGTTGGTTATTCATACTTTAAACTGCAGCGCGAAATTACACAATGCGAAAAGAAAGACGGTACGTTCTGTCCCTCCTATGCGTACATCTCTTTCTTTTCGTATTGTGCAATCTCGCGCTGTAGTTTTAAGTAATGAGTTCTGCTTTGGTTCTTTGCAGGTCAACGGTCACCAAAACTGGCGGCGATGTCTTCTCGGCAACACTATCATGTAAGAATTTGCTTTTTGTTTTTTGTCGATTTTGTGTCCGTGCGGCGCATTTGATTAACGTTTATCTTACTTTACAAATAAGAAATAAACCAGTTTTAACACTTCTACGTTATAACTGCTGACCGAAACTAACATGTTTGTGTCTTTATTGTTTACTCAACTGTCTCCGAAACTATAGTTTATGGAGTCTAGCTGCGTTTACCTACTTAGCTCACACCTCTTTAATTTTTGTAAATCATGCGACGGGTTCTGATGTAAAGCTGTGTTTTTCGTTTAGTTATATGACCTATCGTGTTTATATAAGCTGCATATTCACAATAGTTCCGCATGAAGTAAGTAAAGAAGGGTACGCATTGTTACTTTTTAAGAGAGTTCAGAAGACAATACACCTGAACAATTATACAACAGTGATTTAAACTACTTTGGTTTGTTGGTGAATTTTAATTCGACAAATAAAACAGGCTCGTCTTCTACATAGCATGAAAACATGAAAAAGCCGATGCTGAGCACCAAGACGCTGCTGTAATTTTTCTACATTACCAAAACTTCGGGGTAATAACAAGAGACATCGCAATTCTTTTAGCTGTCAGCAACTGTGAAGGCAAAAATGAAAAAAAAAAAACATCCTGCATTAATATACAGAAGTGCATACAGAATAAATACAGAAGCTCGGTCTTTAATGCTGAAATGCTTCGTTAACAAACGTAATTTGTTGCAGTAACGCATTGATTGGAACCGAATTTCAATAATCAACGTAGTACTATTGAAAATGACGGTTTCTGAAAGGGAAGCAATAGGCACGTTCGTATTATATTTGTGAGCCTCTCTAATGCATTAATTGAGCACGAAAAATTCCAGTCACTAAACTTACTCAAGCAAGCTCCGCCAATTGTCCCAATCAGTGCAGGATAACTTTTTGAGGTCTAAGAAAGTGGACTTATAAAAATTATGCAAAAAGAATTTTGCGACTCAGAATGTGAAGCAATGTGTATTCGAATATTTTTTCACTATATCAACAGTCTATAGTATTTCTCTCTCTCTTCCTATATATATATATATATATATATATATATATATATATATATATATATATATATATTAGTCATATCACAAGGCGCCAACAAACAAAGACACCAGTGACCGCATAAGGGCAATTCTACTTATTAATAGAGTTAATGAAATGATAAATTAATGGAAATGAAAGAGCAAAATGAAAGGCGAAAATAAGTGATATTTGAAACTATAACGTGAGAAAGACTGAAGAAGCCGTAAGAAATGGACGTAGCCTGAATTCAGTGAGACAGAAGCTTGGCATAGGACAAACCAAGATATATACACTGAGAGATAAGCAGGGTAGCATCATCAGCAATCTCGAAGGTATAGTAAAAGAAGCGGAAGAATTCTATACTGACCTGTACAATATTCAGACGAGTCAGAATATACCTCCATTAGAAACAGTAATGAACAGGATACAGAAACTCCTCCCATAACTAGCGATGAGGTCAGAAGGGCCTTACAAGACAGGAAACGAGGAAGAGCGGCAGCAGAAGATGGAACAACAGTCGACTTAATCAAAGACGGAGGAGGCATGCTGCTTGGAAAACTGGCGGCTCTTTATACGAAGTGTCTATCGACTGCAAGGGTCCCAGAAAACTGGAAGAATAAAACATTATACTAATCCACAAAAAGGGAGACGTTAAAGAATTGAAAAATTATGAGCCCATCAGCTTACTCCCAGTATTATATAAAATATTTACCAAAATTACCTCCACTGGGATGAGGGCAACACAGGATTTTAGTCAACCAAGGGAACAGGCTGGCTTCAGGAAGGGATACTCTACAATGGATCACATCTATGTCATTAGTGAGGTTATCGAGAAATCCGCAGAGTACAATAAGCCTCTCTATATGACTTTCATAGATTACGAAAAGGCATTTAATTCAGTAGAAATACCAGCAGGCATAGAGGCAATACATAATCAAGGAGTACAAAACGCTTACGTAAATACATTGGAAAATATCTACAGATGTTCTACAGCTACCTTAATTCTACACAAGCAATGCAGGCAGATACCTATAAAGAAAGGGGTCAGACAGGAAGACACAATCTCTCCACTGCGTGCTTGGAAGAAGTATTCAAGCTATTAAGCTGGGAAGGCTTAGAACTAAAGATCGACGGCGAATATCTCAGCAACCTTCGGTTTGCCGATGACATTGTTCTATTCAGCAACAATGCAGACGAGTTACAGCAAATGATTGAGGACCTTAAAAGAGAAAGTGTAAGAGTGGGGTTGAAGAATAATATGCAGAAGACAAAGATAATGATGAATAGCCGGGCAAAGGAACAAGAGTTCAGGATCACCAGTCAGCCTGTATAGTCTGTAAAGGAGTACGTTTACCTATGTCGATTAATCACAGGGAACGCTGATCACGAGAAGGAAATTCATAGAAGAATAAAATGGGTTGGATCGCATACGGCAGATATTTTGAGCTCCTGACTGGAAGCTTACCATTATCATTGAAAAGAAAGGTGTACAATCAGGGCATTTTACCAGTGCTGACATATGGGGCAGAGACTTGGAGACTGACAAAGAAGCTTGAGAACAAGTTAAGGACCCCGCAAAGAGCGATGGAATGAAGATTGCTAGGCATAACGCTAAGAGACAGAAAGAGAGTGGTCTGGATCAAAGAGCAAACAGGTATAGACGGCATTCTAATTGACATCAAGATAAAAAAATGGAGCTGGGCAGGTCATGTAATGCGTCGGCTAGATAACCGTAGGACCATTAGGGTTGTAGAATGACTTCCAAGAAAAGGAAAGCGCGGTCTAGGCCCGCAGAAAATATATATATATATATAATAATAATATTTGGGGTTTTACGTGCCAAAACCACTTTCTGATTATGAGGCACGCCGTAGTGGAGGACTCCGGAAATTTTGACCACCTGGGGTTCTTTAACGTGCACCTAAATCTAAGCACACGGGTGTTTTCGCATTTCGCCCCCATCGAAATGCGGCCGCCGTGGCCGGGATACGATCCCGCGACCTCGTGCTCAGCAGCCCAACGCCATAGCCACTGAGCAACCACGGCGGGTATATATATATATATATATATATATATATATATATATATATATATATATATATATATATATATATATATATATATATATATATATATATATATATATTAAATCAGTGTCTTACATGAAATCGCAATAAAACAAATTGTGCTCGGATTTGCATCATTCAACTTTTTTTATTAGAATAAATAAGCGTTGTTGTAGCAACTTAAAATGAATGTAGGCAGATTTATTTACGACAATATGCTAAAATAAACAGATGTCTTTGAAGCCTATATGTATCAACTTTTGTAGGTGAGAGATGGTGCCCTATCCTAAAAAAATAAGAATTTATTTCTCTATTTCGAGAATGAATGTTTTTAAAAGTAATTCAAGGCTTTAATAGTCCCATGATATTTGTGTCAAAAAGTGGGATTCATCAAGCTCTACAAACAGTCACGTTGTGTGTTTCTAGCATCATTACAAAAAAAAAGTGCGAGTGCGATTGGGAAAATTTAACAGTCGCTTTGCGTTTATATTAAGTCACTCGTTTGTATGAGGCAACTCTCACGACAAAAAAAAAAAACATATTATGGAAAGTGAAAGTACCCAGCAATTGTCATTTATTTTTGAAGAAGCATCGAATCTATAGCTGAATGAAAATGTCGTAACAGGATGGCAGCATTATAGTTATCTTTTCAAGTCAAGTGTGTAAACTAGAGAAAGAAAATATAAAGCAAGCCGTTAGCGCCGAACAAGAGCCCATCTCTCATATTTCACGAAACACAGCAAATGTATCGCTGCTTTTTGCTGCTCGGCTTGTTGCTCTTGCTTTTTGCAAACAACACTTGTTCTCCATCTAAATGAAAAAATAAGTGTTCAAAATCAGTAAAATTAAAACAAAGAAATATTGTTGATTAAAGCACAATCATTCAAATAAAGACTTCAACGAGAACGAAAGGTAAATCTGGGCACCAAGCTGTGTGTTATGACGTTTCAGAGCATAATTATTGGTTCGAACGGTGTAGATTCAGACTTATAGCTTGACAAGGGTAAATTATTTCTTGTATATTGAAACATACATATCACTTTTGCAGGTGCCCGCATACATTCCTTTGGATAGCCGTTCAAGCCAAATAGGAGCACTTGCCCATGACGCCATTGCAAGCAAGGTTGATCAAGGCATTACGTCAAGTGAGGCGAACACAAAACAAATCGCATGAAAATAGCAAAATCAAGCAGAGAATTGGAATATACGATGTATTGGCATGTACATAATAAACAATTTTCATACATGATGTAAGCCGCGCAAGTTTGTTTTTTAAACCATCATCTTATGTACATGTTCTTTGAAGCATTAGAAGATTCGGAACCATCTCTACGAGACAGTTATGATGGATCTAGCGTGGCACAATTATCGGTGAACGACACATAATGCACAGAGAGGGACTTATCGTTCCTCCTGGATAACCATGGTTTCCAAATAATGGGCGGGGCCAGGATCATACGTCTAAAAAATATAGTTAATACGAGTAATTTACTACCAGTTTGACTGTATTGTTTGGGTAGTGGTCTCCAGGATAGTTCAAACGTTATCTGGTTTCGCGGCATCAATTCTGGGCAACTCTACGTAAATATACTATGAAGTTTTACACAGCTGCGTCCTCAAGAAAGAGTTTTTTGTTTAATTTTTATAACGATGCAAATGGTGAGGTGGAGGACACGTATTACTACTGCAGTGCTAAGTAAGTTCTCATCATGGCACCTCCCATCTACCTGCGAACGGGGAAACAAGCAAGCGTACAAACGTGAATATACCCCCAAAAGTACACAGAGCTGCCCAGCTGTCATAGAGTGACAAGTGATTCAAGTGACCCAGACAAGTGACATAGCGCGACAAGTGATACGCAAGTGCACTATGCTTGATAGCTCCGATGTCAGCAATTCGACTCGCTTGCCTGGAGCAATGGGCTAACATTCCTGATTGTCTTTCCTCCAGGGAAAAAAAAAATTGGGTGCTACCGTTAAAGACTACGTCTGAATGCGTACACTTAAATGGACTTACCTCACACGCTATACACCAGTGCTGCTTGTTGTGGTGCACATTCTACTGTGCTCGTGTAATTCTGTTTACCCTGATTCTTGGCAAAAGGGGGAAATGGCCGATGCGTTTATTGAGCACGCCCATCATGCACTACGTGCTGTGCCTTCTTAACAGCTAACCGTACTAGTTCTGGGGACACAAACGTGTTCCAAGACAGAAGTAATCAAAGTTGTCGTAATATATATATATATATATATATATATATATATATATATATATATATATACATATATATATATATTGTTTTTTCGGGGCGACAGGCAAAGACTCTTGTCGCCAAGAATTATTAAAGCTATGACGCTGCCGGATTGGTGCTTTTAATGATTATGCATACATATTGTTTCTAATAATTGCACCGATACAGCGAAATTATCACGCCTGACCCGGCGCATGGGTACCTTTAACGTTTTTTTTTTTAAATTGAAGTGAATGTTAGGAAAGGTTCGCGCCTTTATGGTGGCACCGGCTACTCCTTGTCACTTGCCAAACGAAACAAATTTGCGTAAAAAGGGAGAATAGCGACACAAAATATAACACTCAGTAGAACACCGGATCAAAAAAAATATACAGTCCAACAGTACATGAGTCGCAAAGTTCTGTGCATTACTTCAGTCAACGTGCGCATATATAAAGTCAGATGTTTTGAACAGCCAAAACACACAGCACATGTAATACACTGCAAGTACAGAACAGAATTATACATATTGCGTAAAAGTTGCGATCACCACATACACCAATTATGAACTACGGACAACGTTTATGTAACTCATTTAGCGTATTCGGATCATCTGATACTTAATATTTTCCGAAAATGTCGGTGTCCTCTAAGAAGTTTTTCACCTTTAACGTTATTGGTGCTAACTGGCGCTGTACTTTTAGAACTATTTAACGCTCGCGATAAACGAGCTAAAATGTAAAAAAAAAGAAAAGATAAAAACTTTACAGTCTTGCCCAGTGCGCTCTGAGAATTTAGGTTAGAGTCGGTATCATTCTGCAAAACAACCAAGACTTTCCCTCATGACTGGGGATCGTAAAAACTTCTGAACCGATAATCATACAATCAAGCTCAAACACTAGCAAATGATGATCAACAAAAACTGATAAACATAACGAAAATAGGGGTCTTTGCAGAAACGAAAAGAACCGGAATGCACCATCAATTTTCGAACACAGAAGCCTCTTTGAAAGCCACTCATCCGCCTTCGTTTCTCCCGAACAGCGGATAAGAGCCTTGGCAATCCACTCAGAGACTGTCTAAGGCACTGCCAGACCATCGTTTTGTCGTCTTCGACGCTCCGACCACCGCAGTCCACGAGAAGCTGCTCTCGGAACAACGGCTGAAGCCACCGACGTCGGAGCTTCCTTCCTTCTCTGCCACTCGGCGAGTACAGCACACACATCAAAGTCATCGGAAAGAGCAGCCTCTCGAAATCACATGAGCACCCCATAAACAGGGGGTGTAAAGGAGACGTCGGACACAGAGCGGCGTGCGCACAAACACCGACAAAGAGATACTGCGAAAGTTACGAGTGAAAAAGAGTGGAACAATGATTTAAGCCTACGGAAAGCAGACGCCCGATGGAAAGGGAACACGACGCGTCGCCGCCACAGCAGCGGCTACATTGGCTATACACACCTCTCATCCTCCGGACCGTTCGGAAGGAGTAGCTCGCATACAAACACACGCACGCGTACACACAAGCTGCGACAATTGCGATGGGCGTTTTCGTACGAGAGACGCGCCCCCTTTCTCTCCCTGTTCTTTTTCTTTTTTCGCCGATAAGCACCAATCTCTTGTGTTCGACAAGAGCTGTAAAGCCTCCGCGAGGGACCGAAGCGTCAGACCCATGGCTCGGACGGATAGTGTCAGAAAAATAAAGAATAATAATCTAAAAGCGACGAAACAAAGAAAACGAAACGCTCAAACCCGTTGACCCTCACGGCGCTCGGCGCAGCAGGCATCGGAAAGCAGAATCCGCGAGTCCCGCAGTTTTTTTCCCCCGGTCTCAGCTGCAACAACGCAGGCGCGCAGTCTCGAAATATCGAACGCCTCAAGCTTCCTTCATTTTTCTTTATCTTGCTTTGCTCTTCGTATACCCCACCCTTCTATTGTCGGGGCTGTCACGAGTGTCTTGTTTGCGCAACAACGCGGGTGGGAGTGGGGGGTTCTCTTTCTCGGTTGTGATATCTCGAGGCATCTGTCTTGCTATGACAGCAACTGTGACGACGCACGCACACAGGCGACAGCGAGGCTGTGACGGCGGCGGCTGCGACGCAGAAGCGAATACATACGGCACGCCCACTTCCAACCCCCAACAGGTAAGTCACTCGCTATCAATGTCGCCTTTGCTTCGAGATCACGACAGCACGACGCCTTGCTCCCGCTGACGCTAACACATTGCTCTCCAAACGCCGCCCGGGCACAAAGGCCGACACAAACACCGCGACGACATTCTTTCTAGAGTTCGCATGGCATGCCGCTCCACGCGTACTTCTTCCAACTTTTTTTTTCAGAGTCGGCTCACTCGTTATTCCTGCATACGCGTGCATAGCTGTCCTAACTTTGTAAAAAGAGATCGCCTGCTGGGCTGGATTGAAAAGTTATGCTGCAGGTATTCCTGTTTGAAGCAAACTATTTTCAAACCTATTGTGTGTCTGACGTTTCTGAGTCGCGACACAGCTGCGGGCCCCCACACTGCCAGCAGTGAGCCCTCTGACAATTTCGCTTCTGGAAGTTGTCGCTCAGCATGCCGTGGAGGGACTCTACCTACCGAGCATCCACCCATGTGGCGTTTATTTTTGGAAACTTCCATCATGTTTTCTCCGAATGTATGGACAATATGAATGCAGACGACATCTCATAGCTACGCACAGGGATATCACTATTCTAAGCCGTCTTAAACCCACATTCGATTTTCATGTAATCCCCAAGTAGCGCAATCCTAAAATTCGAATTCGCAATATCATGTTCCATTTGGCCGCAAATTTTGTTTATTTTGTTGGGAGTCAGTATAAGTACACAGCTTTTCCTCCTGTATGCATTTCGATAAATATACTATACAATTGCAGCCGGATTTATACATCAGAGCAAGGTGTCAAAGGCATATTAGCACAACCTTGTATCTACAGCGCACTTTCTGCGCGCATATTAATGTGCATGTTTGCGTTGCCCACATACGTACACACGCAGACATACCTTCGTTCAAAAAAAAAAATATACAGGAGGAATCGTTGTTGTTTAGGTTCAGGTTCACCCACGGTAATAATTGTTGAAGTTTATAAAACTGTGACAACTTCTATGAGCACACTAACCTTGCACAAGCGCATTCAAGCTTCATGAATAGAGGCAGAGAGAGAGAGATAATATGTTGTTGAATAATCAGGGTAATAGTAATCATAAAAATAAGAGCTCATAAGGAACATTCTATGCGTAAGTAAAACTAATCAACTGTACATAGGAGGCAAAACAATTCCGCGAAGGAAATACTTGGCAATTACAGGTTGGCAATAAATATGTGTGGCACGTCGAGGCGGATATAGTTTTGCAGCAACCATGCGAACCGCTTGTCATATACGCAAGACTCGTTAAACAACCTTTGAACTGCCGGCGACATCGTTATGAATTATCTTAGCGTTTTCTATATTTGTGCCTATGCTCTGAAAATGCACTCATCGAACGCGCGCTGACGAGAACTTCATGCTTTTTCGTTCTATATCCGCGGCGTCGGAAGTCTTGAAATGCTCACAATGGTTTCGAATTACATAGTACTGGCACTAATGAGCACTCAAGGCACCTAACTGATGTCATGAAAAGCAATCCGACAGAGGAATTTGAGGCGCATAGGCAACTTATAACCAGCCCCACCAGAAAATTTAATGTCACTGAGCTTCCGTGACGTTTTCATAGCAGTGATTTCGGAACCCCTGCGTCCAGTGCATATTTATTGACGTCAGAATACTGGATACATTCAATGACTCACGTTACTTTGAAATCCTCGTACAAACACAATTGCTGGCGAAAATAGCGAACAATACGCTAAAAAGGCTTGTGAGGCACGTTTCAAGCCGGATTCCTTTACTTCATGAAGCTTGTGTCTGAGCGCTTGCGTCTGCGTACTTGCGCAAACTTCTTTTAAGCATTAATCACGGGTAAAAATACTTCGTGCGCATTCGTTTAAACTCCTCTAGCACGCTGCTCAGTCGAAAAGAAAGTTATTTCTTCATATTGCAAGCAGTAATAAATTGCCGAATTCAATACAGGCTAATGACATTATTCTTTATTGCCATTAAATTTACACATCTGAAAGAGAACGGGTTGTATCACCATTGCAAATAAAAGAGTTGGGCGCTAATTACCCTGAAATTAGCTTATGTGGAAACGGCAAACGGTGTCAGCGAACCGTGAAGAAATAACGCGATATTATTACAATCCCTTCGAATACTCCGTACTGCTAAAGTTCCTTAGAAAACACATGCATCCGGTACTAAGATACGCCAACAGTCGCTCCCCCTGGGAACGCTGGACGCGGCAGACGTCTGATAGCAAGTGCAATAAGAAATACGACACTATGGATATAGTCGCGTATAACGCGCTCCGATGGACGTTGATCGTTCATTTGTCTTGTCTTCCTAGTACTTTCGCCTTTTAGTGACGGCGAAGAATTAACCACAGCCAACACGCGTCATAATATATACGGAGCCACACCCTGGTGGTCTAATATGCATCTCTCCCGCACTGCGCTTTCGAATTGAAATAAATGCCAGCCAAATTTACAAGCCGATAGAAGTAAATACATCACGTTACATATCACTGCCGCTAAAGGGTTAAGCATTGCTAACCTTTATGCGATAAGGTGGACGTATAAACAGATACGGAACGGCACAGTCTCGTTCAACCGGCCATGCAACAGTTCACTAAAATTAATCGCGACAGATGTGCACGACTGAGAAACGTCAACACCAAGCACTTGTGTTTCGATTTGAAGCAAGCGACAGAGAAGAAAAAGAACTCTCGTATAGTTAGAATCAATTTATGCTGCCCGCACGGCCAACAAATCATACCTGCCAGAGATGACCCTTTTATGACGTTCGAATCTATAACAACGCGTGTCAGTGAACCGAGCGCCACGACAGCGTAGGTACATCCTTCCCGGCTAAAGCGACGGCGCCGGGACATAAAACTCGCACGTTACCGCCTTTAAATGGCGCTGGAATGGCTCTCACAGGAAAGTCGAGCTGGCGGAAGTGGCATATATATGTATATATATACACGGACAATTACAATAATCCCGCACTTGTTCGTGCACCAGCGAAAGAGACCTTCTCGTCCCCGTCCACTCGAAACACCTTATGAAACCGGCACGCGCCAAGAAACGGGATATCGCGGGCCTCGAAGTGGATCGGACGCTTACGCAACTTCTCGTTTATCGTCCGCGAGACGGCACCGCAGCGCAAAGCGTTATCACTGCAGGCAAGCGGCATAAACTCTGATAGACGTGAAATATTAAGCGCCGCATCGCACGAGGGCCCCGAGCTCGATGCGTGCGTGTGTGTGTGTGTGTGTGTGTGTGTGTAGAGAGGGGGGGGGGCGACATAAATTTGCGCCCGAAAGCGTCGGAGATATGTACTGCCGCATCCGGAAAATATATACGCCATCCGATGTCGCACATGCGTACTATACATGAATGTATAAAGGCCCACCCCTCCTCACCCCAGACCCCCGTTGCACGATTAGAGGCGACAAGGCGCTAAAGGATGGACGGTATGTACGCGGTGAGCTCGGTTCAATGTGCCGGCTGTGACGTCAGTGGTAGAGCTCCGACGCGTACGATAATGCATAAGCATGAATTTTGGTAGAAGAAAGGAATGCGGAATTGAATGTTTCTGTCTGCATATTCAGCGAGGACTTGTATTTTTTCGGAATTTCCTTTTTTTTTTTCGTACTGCTTCAGGTGTTAGTGATTTTCACTCAAGCGATAATGCCCTGTAAGTTTTACTCCATTGCAGTTATTAAGACGAAAGCCTTAAGGGGCTCGTTGCAATGGTTCATACCCAAAAAACGCGCCGTCCTCTCCAGTGCTACAAAAACTATCATCATCAGCAATGACTCGTGCCCCGCTGAGCAAGGAAAAAGTGTAAGGCTCATCTCTCTCAAAATGCAGAGGCCTCAAGCGCTCAGCAAAGTGTAGCATGGAGTGCGTACATTGACTAGAATCACGCATACAACGTATGCAAGTGTGTCACTACAAACAGGGAAGCGTGCATAGCCCTGGTGTTCCACAGCCACGATGTGGTTAAAGAGTTGCAGTACATCTGCCACTACATTACAGACCATAAGGCAATGATTACGTATCTGAACGTCGAGAAGCCACCCCGGAACCTCAGTAACGGTGTGTGGTTAGGGGATCGCTTACCACCGGACGACACTAAAAATGGATTTTGACAGATCAACAGTCATGAGGTACAACGATAATATGTGTCTTTAATTGTGTTCGGATTGCATTACACATTCGTAACACGTATTGGCGACAAGCAAGCTGCACCTTTACGTAGTGCATTAAGTGCTCAAGTGTCGTTAATTGAGGAGGTCGACCTAAAGGGTCACATGTGCACTTCACATTGTGGCTCGTTATGTCTTACAAGCAGTCGGACCTCTTATGTCGTATAAGTTAATGTGTTACCAAGTGTGTTGCAGGCTTTCGCCTTCACGTGTTGCAAGAGTGTAACTATCTGCCGAACATTTTTTTTTAATTTCCAATACCGTTAACGCTTTGAGTGCTGTTATGTCGTGTAATTATCAGACATTGCAAGAAAGTTATGAGACGCTTCGTTGATGCTGCCTTCTGAGGTATGCGCCTAACCTAAATTATGAAGTATAGTGAAAATAAAAGAGGGCGCACCTTGCACATAATAGTTGCCCGAGCTATAATTCTGGCGTGAGAGAACAAAGTTACAGGATATCCTTATTCCCAAGCGATGGGATATATCTCGCTGCGTGCTGTTATGTAGTCCCTTTAAAAAAAAACATAACAATTTAGAGCCCTTTTATATCTGTAGAAAGAATAAGAAACGGATGTGCAGAAAATTCTTGAAGCGGCTGAACTGAATTTTCGATTGTGTTTATCTTTTATACGTTGCAATCTTATTGCTCGCGTCAACAGAATAACACGCGTATAGCCTACGTTTTCCCAGGAAAGTACCAGTAGAAGTATTTTAGACCAAGTGCAGATTGAGCTGTGTGTTTTGGTGTGCCGCATAATTCCTATGGTGCGCGACGTTATACGTAAATGTATTTTACGCTTGTGCCAAGTTCAGTGGGAAACTCATGCATGCAGGTCAACGTGCCAAGCTGTTATACCTGTTGAGCATATCACTTTCTAAAGTATGCATTCATCATCATTATCATAATCACCATTATCAGTTTATTAATCCGTAATCTACAAATACATTTGTACAGTATGAGTGTGCTATCGGAAGTTCTACAGTGAAGACTGCCAGGGAGGCCTCCTAACAAAAAGTATAGTTCATTACTCAGCAGGCAATAGTGAGTTGCGGGATAAAAAATACACTATACAACACATACGTGAAAACTGGGGGAACGAACAACAATAATTACAGGTTTTTTTAGAACAACGAACGCATAAGTAGGCACACGAAGATATCAAACCGATAAATTATAGAATAATTGAATTTAAGACGAAGGCAAAATGAGCCCAATGCCCATTATATTAAATCCCAAGGTAAGATGTTCCGATGAGATGCACATAGAAACCTTGCTGTCATTCAGCCGTAATTAGTTCGTACTTTAGGTGAGATCAGAATATGGTTTGTACAAAGCGTAGTGTTGCAAGTGTCCACGAGATTGATATTAGCAAAACTGGGAATACACAATTCATGATTTGTAAGACGAGACATAATAATCAGTAATTTATTAACAACAACTTTGCGTAGAAGTAAAATGTTTACGTTACGAGAATTAGGGGCTGAAGGAGTTGAAAATTTTTGGGTAACTTTGCGCTCTTTCATCTAAGAAACCAAGCTTGAATATTCACGTCAGTCACTGAACTTTCTTATTCGAATGGAAACTAAGGAATAAGAACAGCAGTCACATATCCACGTGCATTCAGCGCTATGACGGAGCCATCCAACCTATAAGAGGGCATTGAACACTTTGATGGGGTTCACAGAAATTCTGCGCCGTATAGCACAATATGGAAGCACTGAACAATTCGCCCCTCATTTATTCTGTATTCTCAAGAACATAAAAAACAATAAAGCACGCCGCATCAATGTTGAGAAGTAGAATGGCCATAACAACAAAATTAGACTTTATACAAAGACCAGCGTCCGCAGCCCTGCAAATATTTGGTGTTGGCACGTGACCCATGAATCGACAAATTATAATTCGTAGTTCAGTACAGACACTCAACGGGAAAAATTACTGCGCGTTATAGCTTCTTGCGATAACGATAAGACTGACGCGACGAAACGCTTTGGTTTTACACATGACTCGCCCTCCGCGCCGAATTTAACAATAGTCTTACGCAAGTAAAATGTGGCCAAGGGCCAAAAAAATCTGCGCCGCTCGGCAGCCACCAACTGGATATAGGTGCTGAAACACGCTGTCTGAAACACTCTGATGATTGCACTCCCGGGAGTCATCCAGCGGTACTGCTTCTTGCTGCATATAATTTCGCCAGCACGTCCACGCGAAGCTTCTGCATTTATGCCAGTGCGCAGAAATTTCGCTATTTGACGCCGAAAATAGCAATTTCAAACATAGTAATACATCAACGCGTATGTGAACTTTTTTATATATGGACCCATCTGTTATTTCCTTTAAGCAGTTTGCCTCAAGTGTATGTACAGAAATTTCCTCATTGGTCCCATTTTCGAAAACACGATAAAAAACACCTAGCAGAGTTACTACTCGATATAAATTTGCCGGCGTGCCATATAATACTCGTAAATATTGTAGAACAGTGCTTTAGCACTACAGTACAGTGACCTGCGTTAAATATGTTTAAAATTATTGTATGCTTACGGCTGCTTAGTTCTTAATCGAATTTAGCAAGAATATTGCATATTGTGGTCCGGATAATTCAATGAGGCGCTTGTCACTTATACATGTCCGGTCTGTCAAGGGGAAAAAAAATGTGAATCCCCTAGCAAACAACAAAAACTTAACTTGAAGGTCATGTTTATCTGTCTTGCAGACACCAGAATAGACAAGGTAACATTATAGCAGCTATATGTATCGGCAGTCACTCACTGCGTGTGGCGCAGATGGAGGCAAACTCGCATTTTATTTTCTAGAATTTCAGCCAAGAAATTGCACGAAGTGTTGTATTAATCGCTCCGGACCACGCATAACTGAGGTCTCGCTGCGAAACTTGAGCAACAAGAAAGCAGCCGTAAGCACAAAGTTAAAAAGAAATTGTTAAGAAAAAAAAAAGCACGTGCGCGGACAGCTTCGCGATACGCAGAGTGAATGTCCGTTTTCTGGTTTGAATCTACGCAACATCGGCGTGTTATTTTTTTTTTTCTTGGCAGTGTTGATTAAGCTAATCGACTGCTCGACAACGGTGATCCATGCGACTGTTTCTCTCATCGCAGGAATTTCGTATTTAGAAGTCGCAGTGGGCCGACGGGTGGGTCGGACGGATTTCATGAGCAAGATCTTTGAAGTGGGGTGATGGCTCTGGCTCAAACTCTTTGTCTGCTGCGTTTTATTATCGCAACAGCAATTAAATACAGATACTGCGCCATCGCGGTATCACGCCGCGCATGCGCGGCAAGCGCTTGAAGGGCTAGAAGGTCTCCAGAGATGGCACAGTGCGTTTGACTGCAAAACACGGCGAGGCCAAGTGTGCGTCCCATCACGATTTGCTCGGTCAAGCCTATAGAGTCTACAGGCTTAGCTCGATTAGATATTAGAGTAGATATATCTAATCATTTCATTGGACATTGACAGACGAAGACGGTTCTCCGTCGGTCTGATCTCGTGCGCCACGGAGATGCGACGCTGGTAACGGCCACTGCCGGCGTTGCTCATCGCGCCAGCGTTTTGAGTCGCCTGGTTTCGGCAAGGTCGCTGTTTCTACTGCGCAGCCTCAGTTATTTGGCGTGCTGAATCGGGCCGTGTCAATGCATAGCGTACGCCATTTTGTAGTCCTGTATTCACAGCTTCCACTGTGCGGCTGAAGTTAAGCTGATCTAGATAACTCGCAGGTTTTCACTCTGCTGCTCGTATATTACAAAATGGCGACCTCGATAACGTTAGTGAATACTCCCTTTAGACAGTTCCATCCGCGCTGTGGCAGCCAGCGTGGCCATGACTCTAGAAAATTTCCGGTCATGCATTTTTCACAGTCATGTTGGCCAAGAAAAAAATAACTATTTTGTCTCTTATAGTGTGTTACAGGCATATTATCTTGATGTGTTCAAATATACGGAACGTCCGCCATGCTTCAAGCTTACGTATGCAGCGTTCTTCTTCTACTTTGCAGTAAGTTCACTTGTCAGGTGTTCTAACTGCGCAGAAAGACTAGTGAGCCCCCCATTACACATATATAACCTACTGTAACATGTGGTTTCGGAGGGCTAAATCGAAAGTCTGTCGAGCGTCTCGTTGGAACACCGTGCAAGCTAGAGCGCGAAACTAAACGTTCATATCGCTTCCAATGCTTCGCCTTCGGGCGAAAAATATTTTTGTCCACCCTCAATAACAAACGTGTCGTTCATGTGAAGAAAGCATTGCCCTAAAAGAAAACAGTCTTTTCATTATGTGCGTTCTCTACCTTTTTTTTTTTTTACACGACTAATAAGCCCTTTATTATGATTCTCTATCCAGCGCATATTCAATTACCTTTCGACTGTTATCTTCAAAGCCAAGAGGCTCAGTGAGTGCAAGTAACTACGTCCTCACTTGTATCTGGAAATTTAGTCAGATGCTAAAAGAAAAAAAAAGAAAAGGAAACGTGCTCACTGATTTCGCGCAAATTCTGCTCGCTGCGCATGTACAGCAGTCTTCCACCGGCAGATTTTTTTTCTTATAACACCGTATTCTCAGATCTCAAAATCTGGCTTCGAACAGTTGTGAGCTGTCCTTTAAATAATCGAGAAACTTTTATCTTCGGTGCAGATCCTGGTGCGCCGCCAGCAGCAGAGTTTGGAAAATGAGCGAAATTATCTTAGCTTTATATGATTTCAACTCTGGGGTGTTACGTGTCAAAACCTCGATTTCATTATGAGGAACGCCTTAGTGGGGAACTCCGGATTAATTTTTACCACCAGGGGATCTTTAACGTACCCCAAGGCACGGGACACGGACGTTTTTGCATTTCGCCCCCATCGAAATGCGGCCGCCACGGCCGGGATTTGATCCCGCGAACTCGTGCTCAGCAGCGCAATACCATAGCCGTTAAGCCCACGGGGCGGTTGTTGACGACGTTGGATACCGTATTATGTTGTACTGCTTTTATCAAACAAGACAACCTCGACTGAAGTTATATATATGTGCTTCTGCTGATTGAACATTTAGCACGTTTCTCGTATTAATTTTAAGAAGATAACGCAGATAAATAGGCATTTCTTTTATTTATTACAAAATTGACACAGAAAGCATATAAAGCTTTCTGATGAAATTACACATTCAATTAAAATTTTTGTCGCTCCATTACGAATTGGTTGTTCAGAGTTGTTTTTTTTTTTGTGCATGTAGGTAACGCAATATTCATTTAAGAAAAAGAGAGAAATCGTAACCCCTGCTCGGCGTTCATTTGTTTATAAATGGATGTGCGGTGTCAAGGCCACACATTCGGTAGCCACACCGACTGTTCATGTGCCCGAGTCATGGAGGTGTCTCATAAATCGAAACAACAGGTGGCAAAACAACCGCTCATTCCTAATTTGCACAATGACTATGTTTAAGGTGCTCTCTATTGCCCTTACATTGTGACGTTTCCCTAAGAAAGAGAGATATAAACGAGAATATTATGCAAGAAGGAGACAAGGACTGAGGGACAAAAATGAGACGCAGAAGGTGCTGTCCGCCGTGTAAGTCTTGTCGCAACCTTATCTGGGGGTTGTTTTCCTGAAACTTGGTTCTTATCCACCTGTTCACTGCCTGCTAAGCTGAACTCGACGCCTTCGGTCTAAATTCGTAAACTCGCCTACACCAAAGCCGCATCTCTGGAAACTGGTCAGCTGCGACAAGTTTAAAGCGTCATCAGCGCTAACGCGAAATCCGGAAAAAAAAGCATCAGCGCACGCAGACGGGCTAAAGCTATTATATACTTCGTCGGTGACCTATCACGCAGTTTCGAACTACAATTTTTTTCCTTTTTCTTTCAAAGTCTCATCTTCCAAAACATTTCAAAATCTCCAAGTGCGCAACAGCTATCTCTCTCTCTCTCCCTTGTTTATTTTCTTGTCTTTTTGCAGAGAATGTTCGCCCCGCAATCGGGCAAGTGTTTTTGGCAAGGTATAATGAACGCCCGGCTAGTAACATGTTCTTCAAAAGCTTCTTACTATGGTAAAGCACTCTGCTTCATAGGAAAAAAAAAGAGAAAAGAACATGGAAACGATAACATGCAGATCGTGTTCCATGTAGTAACCGGTCAAAGTGCTCCCGGCAATTACGCAAGGTCAGTTTGGTGATGGCCTGATAAAAAGAACAACTCCTATTTGTTATACAGCGCTCACTAGCAACTCGTTATTAGCTTCTCGTGCATTTTGAAACATATTTCTTTTCTTTTTTACTTTCAGCGTGCGGGAACGTGCGGGAAGGTGCGTAAAAGCGAGTGACATTGAATTACACAATGTCTAACTTCGTAAGCACACACGCAAAAAATTTAGGCACACATTTTTATTTTCTATTAAGCTGACAGAACGATAAATGACGCCGAAAAAGACAATAATAAAATTTGGCGCCATTTTGAGAACACGAAATTAACTTGCGAGTTTTATTTATTTGTGTCGAGATGAACAATATTCGGGTGCTGTTATAATGTAATAAAAAAAAACCTTTTATGCTCGATTATGTTCTTCGCCTATCACCCACCATTTACGCGTGACTGGTCCTCGTGATAAAGATAAAGCACTGCTGGGACCACTAAAACGCGCCAAAAGGAAGAAGGTTTTGAATAGAATCGATAACTTTCGAGCCTAAGGCTTGCACCACACGTACGTCATAAAACACTTGCATGTAAGAGAAAAAAACGGAAATCAAAAGCGAGGAATGATAATAGAATCGCTGCATTTTCCCGGCGCAGGTCTCTACAAAGCATAGCTTTCGGTCGCACGGAAATACCAGACTTCTTAAGAAATAAGTACCCTAAGATATCATGCGTGAGCGTCTACGTATACCTTGTCGTTTTTTTTGTTTTATTGATATGATGTAAGGAAATGTTGGCGCACAATTTAAGGCGCCGGCTACTCCTTATCTCTTGAGTGGTTCCGTCACACATCATACAGGGTTCAAGATTACATATCAAATAATCTTTTCACACAAGCACCAGGACTTATCACGCAACGTTTTCGCAGGAAGACAATGACGTAAGAAACACATGGTACATACAATATAC
Source organism: Dermacentor variabilis (assembly GCF_050947875.1). Lineage (NCBI taxonomy): Eukaryota > Metazoa > Arthropoda > Arachnida > Ixodida > Ixodidae > Dermacentor > Dermacentor variabilis. The sequence continues at coordinate 136,307,263 of NC_134572.1, forward strand.
AAGGTAAATGTCTCCATAGTTATGTAGATAAAAGTCTCAAAAATACAAACGATACTGTCTCCTAATAACGCAGCTTCTAGTCAGCGGGTGGTACATACATCGTGTAAATGCATTATCACATACAGTCGTTTTCGTGGGCAAGCGTTGACACGTCGTCGTGGGTAAGCAGAATGCCGAATTTATATGGCAGCAGTTGCCTATGACAAGCTTATCGCGAGTATAGTAACGGTGATTTGAAAGTTAAATTCAGATTGGCCACGGCTGGTACGTAGAGGCACCACGCGTTCCCACCTTCTATTGTGTGGTCGGTGACGTCACAGTTGACAGCATTTCACTACAATGATATTTCGTGGGTTAATGAGGGAACTCATGGTGACGAAGGAAGCAACGGGAGCCTTTAGATTTTCACTTCTATTTAGCGCATCAACCGTCCTATAGTAGTCAAGGATTGTAGTGTGTGTAACATGAGAATGCTTCAGCATGACTTGCTACAGCTTGTATCCGTACATACCACTTCTTTCAGAGCATCTACACGTATACTTAAATATTATTGGTAAACATTGCTGCAGAACCACATTATACAGTCATTTCTTGCTGTTTTTTTTTTCACATTTCTGCAATGATCATACTGAGCGATAGCGGCGGCGTAAGTTATCGCCCATATTTTGACTCAAAGTTATATTGGCGAGAAAGTATTGCGCTAAGTAGAACAAGAATGAAAGTAAACAGCGACATTTCACGATGATCAAAAATGAGCAACCACAGTGACAAAACTGTAAACGCAGCTATCCCACAGTTTTTTGGTATAATCGTATAAGCTGCATTCACACGGCGAGACTGATTATCGATTCAGCCCACAACCTATAGCGTAATGTGATTGGACCGCAACAGATGACGCCGCTATATCTATACTCGTCTGCCTAATGCGACTAGGTAGCCCTGAGTCATGTCATGCTCGCGCATGCTCTGAATACGCAATCACTCGGTTTGTGTGAGACCAGCCATTGCTGTATACCGACGGCTCGGAAACCCGCTGTCGTGTATTTTGTGAAGAAAAGTAGTTGTAGTGTAGTGTAGTTGTAGAAGTTGTAGTTGCGTGCGTCAGGTAGAGAAGATATTTTATGGGAACGCTAAGACCAGAATTTTCTTACTTGCGCACCCGTTTTTAGAAAAATCCCTCTTAACCTCGAACCCAGTCACCATCTCTAGGCGCTTCCCGCGCAAGGAATATGAGTTCAACGACGTGGCAGCTGATGGTGAACGAACACTGGCAGCAAGCATTCGAAAAAAACAAAAAACAAACAAACTGAGTGACATATCAAAGCCGTTTCTTCCGCCTGTCCCCGCAGCCCCCTGGCAACAGATGTCTATAGCACCTACAAGCGCTGAAAAATTTGGTGAAAAGATGCTTTTCCCTTACGGCCATGTCCTTACGCTTGGTGCCTTCAGCAACTGCGAGGCGTACTGTGTGCGGCGTCTTTCACTGTATACCGTAAGTTATAGTACGAAACATAATCATCGATGCATCAGATCCAGTTATGAGGGAGACGTAAAGATAGGCGAATAGCTTTCTGTCACGAGTCCTTCTTTTGATCTTCCTTCACCACGCTAAAAGGATATAGACAATTAACAAATGACGCAACGCAAAGTGGTGACCCTTTCTGCTTCTGTGTAAATATGACTACGTCACCAACCATGCGGTTCGATGGCACCGTGAAAACACGAAGCTCTTTTAGATAAGTATGTGCTCTTCCTCTTTATTTTTTCTCCCTCTCCCTTTTTTCTGAGGCAATCTTCGTTTTCAATCGCGATCTTTAGTCATGTTCTCGTCTTGTTCCATGTTGTGTGACAGCTTTCAGGTGAGTCAATGAAACAAAATGATGCCGCTCCAACACAGTTATTGGTATTAAAGACAGACAATGTCTTTTTTGACGACTTCACGCGGATTTGGTATACGCGCGATCTGCGCATCTATCTTTCCTCTTGGTCAAAGAACGGCCCTTTCGCGCCTTCAGAGTGTCGTATACCGAGTCGCAAGAGATATGAAAGTGTACGTCCCAAAGGGGAATGAAGCCGGAATTAGTCGCAGAGTACGTAAAGTTAACGGCACGGGCATAATTAGCGCCAATATAGTAGTAAATTAACCACATTACACCATAGACAGCACTATCTTCGGGATCGGTCCATCTGGCTTTTTGGTCAAAAACACACACACAAAAAAAAAATGTACCAATCGAAATCGACCCAAGAGAAGATAACGTCGACGTACATGTGCGTAAGAAAGCGAATGAAGAAACTCGGCCCGAATAAAAGAAATAGAGGGTACGGAAAAAATTTAACAAATACAACAAAACGAAAGAAATTACGCACGTAATGCAAAACTATCATGCAATTATGCAACATCGAATCAACTTTAATGCCCCCCAATCGCAGCACATATAAGTACATATACCATGTACGTCGTCATTGCCTTCTTTCGCGTCGACTTTGGTTAACATGCCTTTCTAGGTTTAAGCGTTTTATTATGAGGTTTGCACGCATAAAATCAATCACATAGAGGTGATACAGCTAGCTGTAAACGGCCACCAGGAGGAGTCCAACGTTTGTTGGCTGAGCGTTTCAGTTGTCATGTGTTGTATTCTAGATTTCTTCGGTTACGACGATCGTTTTCTGCGGCAAAAATAATTTCTTAAATTGGTGTTCTATTCAGACACGTCAAACTAGCGCACTGGTCGGAGTATAACTAAGAGAAATACGCTTAAATTTTTTTAGATAGTTGCTTTTGATTAACCACTAAAACTGTTGTATAGTACCTATCCAATAATTTTACGACGAAAGAGTGGTTAGCCAAGCTCGTTAGACGTTGCATACTAAGTGGATGCCTTCTACATCAGTCAACCTATTGTTCACAATTCTGCTGACAATAGCTTTCAACCACAAGCAAGAGAATAGAAATAACAACGAAATAGGCGGTGAATAATGAAGCCATTGTTGGCAACCTGACAATTACACCCGTTCACCAGCTACCTCGTGAGCTGCCTAAAGGTTAATCTCTTTTGCTTCGAAAACAATGCACAATTTGTTCGAAGAAGACATTCTACTGTATTGCTCTCGAGGGCTGCTTTATACTGCTTTAACCACTCAATCTATCGATTGAAACTGTCGAAGTTGACTCACAATGAAATAAGAGATAACAACTACAAAAGCTGCAGTTTCTATTGCGAAGCACCTGCATGCGGCTGTGAAATACGTTAATGTCTTCACGATGATGCATCAAAAGAACAATAATTAAGAAAGAGATGGCTGAGTTCCGCAACGCGACCACTTACCTTTCAGACGTCGAAACAATCGGGTAACTATACACCCCACCATATACTGATGCAGAAACAAAAAAAAATACATGAAAGGCTGTATCTACTTGGCATTCGGGACTCAAAATAAAAAAAAGAACAAAGGAGCGGTTGTCTCATTTTGGTGTTAATAACCGGACATCACGGTAAAAGTCGAGATGTTTTTCGTTACAGTGACAAAACTACAGCATTCGATTGAATGCATAATTCAGTGGTATAGCGTCCACATTTTTAAAACTTTATAAAACTGGGACTTATAGGACTTCGCCCACTAGCGCTCGCCACGGTGACGCCAGTACCTACAGTCACGAGCCCGTCGGCTAAGAAATTGTTAGCAAGCGCTTTTCCACTTAGCAAAATGCGTGTTGCCGTGGTTGTTTCATATGCCAGTTGCCACTTCAGCAACACCACGAGCAGACATCAACCAAATTCAGCCGCAATTACTTCAGTCTGGTAACCCTGAAAGCAACAGCGGAGGCAGGAACATTTCATTTTAGAATCTGGGTAAGGACAATCACGGCATTCCTGTCTAATTATTGTCAAATTAAATGAAGAGCAGTTTCCCTATGGGGAATTTTCCTTTCTTGTTCTTTTTTTTCCTCCAAGCTTTCCTGCTAAACAAATATGCTTTCCTGAATGCAATTATTCGCAGGCTTCTCAACATGTAATTTAAATCTAAGCATTTTTACTGTGAATTAGGTATAAAATTGACATATCACAACATGGAAACAACATACCAGAAACTATTAAGGCACGCAGCTTACCTAGTTAATTAACCACAGCCTGAGGTGCCGCGGAATTCAGTATATACAAGAATGACTGTAGGATCAGTGAAAACACCGTGGCAAGTGGAAAAATTGGTCCACATGCAAGCAACGTGGTTGTTCGCCAAAGATGCCAGACGTAGGACCTCGTATAGCCCAACATTTAATACCCCTGAAATCGGGGGTCCTTAAGGAACATAAACTGAAATGAACTGAAATGGAACGTCAAGCGATTCCTATATACGCTCTTCCACATGGAGAAGCTGTAGAGCTCAGCCCAAAACTGCGACACACGACCGGTATATGGGCTTACGCACTAAGAAAAGCAGTGTGTCTTACAGATGGCTGTCAAAACGACGAAGTTGTACACACCTTGCGTGACACGCTGCTGGGATGCCTCACCGTTGCTGGCCGAATGACATCGAGCGTCAAGAACGACTTTTTCGAGAGACAACGGCAAACAGCACGTCAGTTCTTCTGCCTCGGCTCGTGACTGAATCAACGGCACCGAGCAGGAGCGCCGCCATTGGCAAACGAACCATTACGAATAAACAGAACGATACGTCACACACGCAAAAGAAAGAAATCTACCGGCGTGGAACGATTTTTTTTTCAGTACCCAGGTATGTATGTGTATGTATGGCCGCGCTCGTCAAAATTAAAGTGTGTAGCAAACGTGCGAGCGTATAAAAAGAAGAAGAAAGAACAGAAAAGAGAAAAAGAAAGAGAGAGAAAGACCACGGAGTATACTAAAGACAAGAGGTGTATACCTACGTGCAGTAAGCAATTGGTCGTTCGCATTTATTCTTCCCAACTCCCGCTTTTACGGCATCGAATACAGAGCTTTCCGCCAGGGTGCGTAAGCGTCAATGCCTGCAATACCTATAACGCTTTATCCAGCACGGATAACCGCAGTAGGAGAGCCGGTGTCAGCACGCAGCAGGAGGGCAGTGTCATCGCGGGGGGAAAGGACGCGGCCTGATGCGGCGGTTCATTACTGCGTCCCTCTCCCATGCCGAGCACGTCCGCGATGCGCGCGCTTGGTTCGCAGACTGAGAAGCTGAGCTCAAAGAGAGAGAGTGAGAGAGAGAGAGAAACGAGCCTGATGAGCTTGACCGAAGAGGCCCCTCCTCGGCAGAAAGCGCGCACAAACGCTGTCAGACGGGCCCACGGTCCCCAAAATCTGCATAGCCACCTCCCACCGAGGTCCTCAGCCGGACACTGAGTGGCCAGTGCAGCTTTCTTTCCTTTTTACGGCGCGTTGTCTCCCTCTATTCCCTCCCCCAGTGTAGCCTTCTACGCGCTGCTCTTTATGGGCGCTCTTCGGCGAAGGAGGGTCGTTCGCCGCGACGCCAGAGCGAAACAAAATAGAACAAAACGACGAAGCGCACATGCCCGGTAACGCACTGACAAGAAACTTGTTCTCGTCAGGACGACACAGTCCAGCCGCGACGGGGCGTTCCTGAATCCAGTGCTCCTCGTTCCTCTCTCTCCCTCTCCTGCTTCGTCCTTTCGCTCTCGTGGCGCGCAGCTTTTGCCTCCGCATCCTTCGTAGCGGCGCTGCTTTCGCGAGCGCTTCCCCAACGCGCGACGAAGAGGGGAACCTCGGGAAGCCTAATTAGCTCGTTGTCGTGCATATTTAAAGTGCGTTAAGCGCTCGCTTATGTTCTTGTGCCCAGTGGAGCCATGTTATCAGTGTCCCTCTCTTAAACGCTCCTTCGCCTTTTGGTCCCTTGAAGCGGGAACGAAGGCGAAAGGGCCCAGCGCCGACAAAAGTGGTCAGCGGCTACACTGACGAAGTTTTTTAAATAGCTATGCCCAATTACAGGCCCCGAACGTATGCGTAATTGTCTGCGCCATGTAAAACTAGCACATAGTGTTTTGTTTGCTTTTTTTTTTGTTTTTTGTTTTTGCTGTTCCTAAACGGCAGTGAATTGTTGCTCGCAGATAAGATCGCAATTAATAGAAACAACCAGAGCCCTTACATCGTCTGTTCCTTAACAGAGCGTATGACATATGATAATAAATTGTGGGGTTTTACGTGCCAATGCCACGATCTGATTATGAGGGACGCCGTAATGGAGTACTCCGGGAAAATTCGGACCACCTGGGGTTTTTTAACGCGCACCTAAATGTAAGTATACGGGTGTTTTTGCAATACGCCCCCATCGAAATGCGGCCGCCGTGGCCGGTATTCGACCCGCGACGTCGTGCTTAGCAGCCCAACGCCATAGCCAGTAAGCAACCACGGTGGGTAGAGTATGCCAGCTTATACACATATAGGTAGGTACTAGTGACATCCTAAAAAAATGAGCAGAAACCATCGACAATCGAATAGAACAAACAAACAAACAAACAAACAAACAAACAAACGAACGAACGAACGAACGAAGGAAGGTAGGAAGGAAGGAAGGAAGGAAGGAAGGAACGAAGGAACGAACGAACGAACGAACGAACGAACGAACGAACGAACGAACGAACGAACGAACGAACGAACGAACGAACGAACGAAAAGTTTTACTTGCCCAGTCCGACCATCGACCACCGACCAGCCACAAGAATGGGCGAACGAGGCAAAAAAGCTCTTCACTTTAAACTGGGGTCCCTCCCTACGAAAGTTCCCTTAAATATGCGTCATCTACGATTAACCACTACCGCAGTAATGATCTCATGATCACGCCGGTGACTATTTTGTCACGGTGGTCACATTAGAGTGGGCACTAAAGATATCGACAGTATAGGGACATGATCCTATATACATAAGAAACGTTTTGAGAATACAGAGCCATATTTTCTTTAAGCGGAAATCCGCCAAATCAAAGCGATCAGGTTGCATCAAAGTGGTCTTAAATCATACATTAAGCTTCGCACCTATCGAAATTGCCCGTTTTAAGACGTTCCTTGACAGCAGGTGCTTGTGGTCTACAATTCTTATTTGCTCTGCTAAATATCGACGTGCGATGCAAGACGAAATAGTCACAAGAATACTTGATAATGGAGCAAAAGACGAAGGACAGAAGAAAAGAACGGACACGCAGATGCGCATGTCCAACTTAATGCTTCATGAAGGAAACTGTCTTTTTTGTTATGAAAACCTGCGGTCACGTGACTCAGGAGAGTGCAAACAAGACAAGATCGCCACCACAACACTCACATACGAACAATGATGGAGGATGACAAATTATTTCTGCGGGAGGAGCAACGTGGAGGAAGTTTCATGAAAGGGAAAAATTGGCATCAGCCTGAATTTATGGAAAGGAAACTCATAGGGTTTACTTTTGTCAACTTGATACACTATGCGGGCAGCCGCAGAACTGATTTGCCATATTTCCTATATCTAGAAAAAAGAAAGAAAAAGGAGAAAAGATATCACATTAAGTGCACCCAATCAATTTTGGCTCGCCCTGCAACTTTCTAGCCTCCTGGTTCGCTGCAGATGGTAGAGGCTATTGGCGCGGAAAGGATTTTGTTGTTCAACCTCGACACTTTCTTTCAGGTGAACCGGTACGTGTTTATCTTGTAGCTTCGTGCTGATGATAACTGAATGACAATATTGCCCTTTCATGAAAGAGCGAAGATTAACGTACCGGTACAAGTGTGCATCAACGACAACTGGTCTATCTTAACAGGGTCACAGGAAGATGAAAACTTGAAGCGATCAACACTGGGGCGGCGAGGAAACAGTACCTCATGCTCTTTACCAGTGCCCACAGTACGGTGTACAGTAACAATCACTCACCATCATGCACAACCAGTTGGAGGACTGGACTCTGTCGGAATAAATGTTGTGAACGTCGGAGCACTATTGAGCTTCTTGCGATCCATCGGTCTGTGTGAAAGCCTCTAATCGAATATATATATATATATATATATATATATATATATCAGCCCTCTTTCCGAACTCTATTTCCCCTACCCCGTGCAAGTACCAAACGAGAAACTGCCATCTAGTAATAACTTCCCTTTTATTCCCGTTTTTCCCTCTCCCTCTCTTTCTGTGAAGCAGTCAACAGACGACGAACAAGGCAAGCCTCATCCTGCAGTCAACGTTCCGGCTTTTTTTGCGCGTTATTTTTCATTATATTTCCCGAAATAAGGTTATTCGGAGTAGCCCGTACTTATCACCGAAACCTGGGCTAGAGGAATTAAGACTCCGATGTTCCTCTTATTTATCAGCTGCCTGTGACATATATACTCGTAATTTACGCAATTTGCAGCTCGTAGCTGTTAGGTCTTCTTAAAAGCAGCCATATTACATTTACCATTAGTTATTCATTTCATCAGTTCATTTACAATTCATTCTCTACTCATCACCACATGCACGACGCTCTTTGGACATATCTGGCCTTTGCGCGAATAAAATCTACACACCAATAAATTTCTTGGGCGGTAAAATTTTGTAGAGGAAGAGAGAGAAACAAGAAATGTCAGGTAAATTAAACAGATGAAAATTTTTGTAAGCTGCCTGTACCCGAAGTTCTTGACTTTTGATTGTTTGCATACGTAAGTGCGCCACTTACGGGGCGCTGTGTCGACCTGTCAGATACTCTATTTCGTTACTTTTTTTTTTTACTGGTAAACTAGATCCAAGCTAGAGGAAGTTGCCAACCCAAATTTTGACCATGAAATCATCAGTGTTGGGAAAGACTCTGACCTGCCGGATACTTAAACGTTTAGATATGGGACGCCCGAAGTGAACGAGCATCATCTACTTTAAAACCACTCGGCAAAATTTAATTAATTTGGCCGTACAGCCACTAACAAACGTCTTAAGCTGGCGAGGAAAGGCAGATTGACGCGAGCAGCGCAGGGCGTGGTGCAATTTATCTTAGGTGCTAAACAAGACTAATTCACTCTTGTTAACTGCGGACAAGCGATACCTGCTTGAGCACACACGATGCTTCAATCAGGTGTTTCACACAGCCAACCGTTCAGAGGACATGTTGAAATGTACGCTTTCCGGTAAGCCTGTTCAACCAGGCCCCACCATAATACACGCCACTCAAGTCTAACAAAAAAAAAATTGTCCAGATGCGCAAGACCTGACGTACTACGAAATAAGATAAGACATGTTACGGTGCAACCTGAACACGAAAGGTACAGAAACACCTGCGCCATGGCTTCCTCCCCGATAACGACAAAAGACCGTGCAGAGAATAAAGGAGTGCTTCGCCACAAAGAACGTTATCTTACTTTAGTCGCCTCGGAATGGTAAATAAAGATTACGTGAGTGTCGTCTCTGGCAACCAGGAAACCCATAAAGCGCCGCTTATCGCTGGTCGCAGCACGCATGCGCGCGCATGGCGGGAGAGCTGCGTACGGCGGCGTGTCTCACTCGCGAGTCTGTATAGGCATGCAGCCGTTTCAGCGGGAACAAACATCCTCGCAAAGACTTTCACACGCTCTGACCGAGATATTCCGGGTCACAAGTAAACGATCGGCTTCACTTTCATGTCGACCGTCGCGGTGCAGAGAGCGCCCGAATCGTACCTGTGGAAGTGTCAAGGGCAGAAGGTCGTGCTGCATGGCGACAAGAAAACGCTGGCCGTATATAGAGAGCCGCAGCCGCGCACGAAAATTTGCGGCGCGAACGGTGCGTGGGAAGAGCAAACCCTAGCGAGAGATATGAGTGTCCTGCGTTTGCGGACACTGATACTCCGTCATGCTTCCATTTTGGTTCTTTTTTTGTTTTTGTTTTGTTTCTTTAGCAACCAACCTAGACCTTTTTTGGTTTCTCGACTAGTGAACTGCACAAGGAGGGCGCGAAAAACGACGGACAAGCAAGCACACGGACGGGACAACGAGCGACGGCAGCCTAAGTCCGAATTGAAGCAAAAAAAATGATAATAAAGGAAATGTACTACACGGCACGAAATAATGACGACGCATACGCATGCACAAGAAAGTCGCAAGACAAACGTATGACTAAGCAGTATTGAAACGCGTCAAACCTAGGGAAATAAGGATAACGCCTTCTACAAAGCCGTATAAGTACGCTATTCCATTCTACAGAGCAATGGGACTGCCTTTTTGCATCTCCTTCATCTTACGAGTGCTCTTTCAAACGATGCATCGTTACCATAATAATAATATTTGGGGTTTTACGTGCCAAAACCACTTTCTGATTATGAGGCACGCCGTAGTGGAGGACTCCGGAAATTTTGACCACCTGGGGTTCTTTAACGTGCACCTAAATCTAAGCACACGGGTGTTTTCGCATTTCGCCCCCATCGAAATGCGGCCGCCGTGGCCGGGATTCGATCCCGCGACCTCGTGCTCAGCAGCCCAACACCATAGCCACTGAGCAACCACGGCGGGTGCATCGTTACCAGTTCACCAAAGTAACAGTATGCTGTTAAATGTCAGGTGGACAAGTGGTTGTAAGTATTGCAGTTGCGGCTTCTGTATGATGTTGTCATTGTCGTCATCCCTACCAAATGACTTATTTCTGGCAGTCTGACCACGTTTAAAATGATTTTGACCGAATACAACATTCGAAAATTTCCGTCAGTCATACGTCGGTGTGGCCGCCTTCAAACTTTAAAAGTTAGACCTCCTATGTCCGTGCCACTTTTGTATGGGGATTATATTTGAATGGTTCTCTGGGAGAAGTCCTATCACGCATACTTTTTCGGTTCAAACGAACTTTATTAATTCTAACTCTATGAAGGAGGCAGAAGGACAGCTATACTAGCACTCTGTTGTTGGAAATTCGTTTCAAAACTTAATTGCAACTACATCGCCTTTTCAATGCCTTCCTTTCATTAACTATGCAAGCTGTTTATAATACAATATGATCTATCTTTTATCAATGAGCTGGAACCTACACGCTGATTTTGCATGTGTTTTGACGAGATAGAAATGGTGCAAAGGCTGGAGGTTAAACATAAATAAAACATTCAGTTTGCTACCCTGATGAATGACATATAAGCCGCAGTATGGAATAGTTCCAGGGCTATTCGACACTGTTCATCGCCATCAACATTATCATTAAAATTCTTATGAAATGTTTATAGGGAGCTGCTCCTCTGCTCCGACATGCAATATGAATAGAGGAACACCTGAGAAAAACTAAGCTGTAGCAATACAAATGCACTCAATAATAAGTTCCCGAGAGTATATATAGTTCACAAGACGTCACACATAGTGACGATGTTCACAATTCAAGTTCACAAGCTATTACACCAAACCAATGCTGTTCTTGTGAAAAAAGGAAAGTTAAAAAAAGGAGGAAAAAGACATATAAACCACCACATATTATATATGAGAACATACATTGAACATACGCGAACATGTCTCTGCAGGATCATGGGCTATAAACGTTGCCGCAAGAGCCACAAAAGTTCATGCACATGTCTGAACGATTGTAATAAAAGCCATAAAATGTCCAACATCTTCCTAGTTATATAAAATCTATAATAATTTTACGGGATTCTTATCGTGTCTTCAAGAAGGTCAATATATGCAAGTAGAGCCCGCATTTATAATGTTTATGTATAGGCCACGCACCTAAACGTGTCTCCAACGACAGCGGTCTTCTATTAAAATATATATATATGGGGTTTTCCTGACCATTTTTCGCGACATGGCTGAGTATTTGCTACAGTATAAGAGGAGGTGTTCTATACCTTCATTTGACTATCCACAGGAACCAATACGGCCAGTAACATTTACTACCTCATATAACTAGCACTTTGTGTATAGGCAGCGCCAAGTCGTGATATATCTGCTATACTGTTCCTATGGCGCGGCTGACCTTCATCGGTGTGGTAGACTTCATAATCCTGAACAACGAATAAAACTGATCCTCATTATTAAGCCAAGCCTCTCTCGTAATTCGAGTACGGATTTTATCAACATCGCGATGCGCATCTCTATTTTGACATCCCATTTATGTCTGCTGAAGAATGAAGGCCTCTCCTAGCGATATCCAGTTACCACTATCTTGCACTAGCTGATTCCATGTTACGCCTGCGAATTTCCTTATTTCAACCCGCCAACAAATCCTCTAGAGTCCTCGACTGCGTATATACCTTCCATTGGCACCCACTCGGTAACTCTAGCAGAACATCGGTTTTCTGTCCTACGCGTTGCATGGCCTTCCCAGCTCTACTTTTTTCATCTGAATGTCAACTAGAATATCGTCCACCCCGTTTTCTTTCTAATCCATACCGCTGCATTCCGGCCTTTTAGCAGTACACCTAACATTTCTCGTTATATTGCTCGTGGCGCGGTCCTTAAGTTCCTTTGAAGCTGCTTCGTCATCGTCCAAGTTTCTGGCCAGCATATTAGTAACGCTATAATGCAATGCATCTGCACTTTCATTTCTAAGCATAGCAGCATAAGCAGCCGGTCTTGATTTGGCAATGATTACTACGAAGCCTGTCCGATGCGGTTAAAGGCAATGGGACAGCGTTCTGCGGATACTTTATTGGAAGTACTCGTTAGCACACGGGAGGCACAAGGCAGTTGGCTCAGCGCAAATAAGGGAATAACGATGCGAAAGGGAACCATTTGTTCGTAACTTGGCAAAATATATTCTGACCCCGGAGACGCTGGGACGAACCAGCAAGCGAATAAACTCATGTAAGTAAATTTCCAAAACTTCACTGTGGAAACGTAGCAAACAGACGGACATGTGTACGGTAACGGAATCTTTAATAGTATACCATCGCCGCCTGGCTTGAGGAATGTACCTCACGCCGACCTCTCCACATTTCGTAACACTAAATTTCTTCCGCTCTCTCTTGCCGCCTTACTTCTAACGTCTAGCTAGCTAGCACCAGAAAATGCGTCGCGGAACAGCGAATGCAGGCGCATCTGATACCCCGCTGTGACGAAACGGGAGGCCTTGATCATAAGTCGACAGCGGCAAGCGATAAGCCAGGGTCGTTAAAGGTGTACTTGTTGAACACCTGCACGAATTCCATGGCATACATTGACTGAAATTCCACACAGAGTGCGAGTTTATTGACTGTTTAAAGTGTGCAATAAACCATAAACCATAAACCATACGCCATTCGTGATCGACAGCATTTCCGTGAAACTCATTTTGGCTCATAGGCTTGCCTATCGTGAGATCATATTACGCCTTGCGTATGCCCATAAATGCTGCCAATTACGTTTGAAGTGCGATGGACATTATTGCGCTGAATTTAAACTGCAATACTCGGGAAGGTTGCTTCAAATTGAAAGGCATTGTATTCCAATTTATCTTATCCTTCGAACTAGACGCGCTTACAGTTACTAAAGTGATTGTCGGTGAAAATTACTTTTACATTGTCAGACATTTTTCTGTCCAAAAAAGAAATTACGCTGTTATCTTCTTCACCAGGTCTTGCTGCAATCATCCTGATGCACTCATAAACGCACAACAGGAAGGATTGTGTCTTCTTAACCCCTTCAGACTATAGATGTGCTTACAATTACTACAAGTAATTGTCGGTGACACTTTTGCATGGTCAGACATTTTCCTATCCAAAAAAGAAATTACGCTGTTATCTTATTCACCAGGTCTTGCTGCAATCATCCTGATGCACTCATAAACGCACAACAGGAAGGATTGTGTCTTCTTAACCCCTTCAGACTAGCTGCGCTTACAATTACTACAAGTAATTGTCGGTGACAATCACTTTTGCGTTGTCAGACATTTTCCTGTACAAAAAAGAAATTACGCTATTATCTTATTCCCAAGGTCTTGCTGCAATCATCTTGATGCACTCATCAACGCACAACAGGAAGGATTGTGTCTTCTTAACTCCTTCAGAGTTTTTTCGTAGTTCCGCGAAGTCCACATGAATAACCTCAAATGGCGTGTTAGAATATTGTGGTTTAACCATGTTTTGCGTCCGCTGTTTAAATTTTATTTTGTTAATCTGGCATTTATGACATAATACATACCTTTTTGTTTCTTGCTTTAAGGCCATGAGAGCCTTTTTGTCAATTTTATTTAGGTTTTCCAAAAGCCATCATGGCCCCTGATTCGGGGCTATCGTGACACAGTTCCAATATTTTTGGAACCAAAGAAGTAGGAATGGCGACTCGTCTATATTTTGTACGTTGCAAAACCTTGGTTCTTTCCCATATCCTTACAACATTTGCCTCTTCATGATTGTCTGGAAGCTTAATGTCCAATCGCGACATTGCATCCACATCCTTCATAGAAGCTCCCGGGCGATGAGCTACTTTAAAGTTAACTTGCTGAAGTTCACCCACCCAGCGCTATCTTTCCTTTCAGTTCGGCCACCTTCATTATGTACCTTAGTGCTTCATGATCAGTGCATAGCTTGAACTTTGCAGCTTCCAAGTATGAACGGAAGTAGCGGACAGCTTTTAAAACGGCGAGAGCTTCTTTTTCTGCCGTGGTATAGTTCAATGCAGTTTCGTTCAGTGTGTAGCCATAGTATCCAACTACACGTGTCTCGACAGCGCGCCGTTGTCGGAGGACGTTATTTTAGGCCCTTGGTCAGATCCTCAATCGAGTTTCAAGGCCATTCAGGCATTACTGAACTTTTTAAAAACAACGGGCTTGGATTGCAGACTTTGAGCATGCCAAATTGCTTGCGATATGTTCTACTCCTTCCTTCTATCGTCATCGTCACCCATCATGCACCTCTTCCCTCTTTCTTTCCCTCTTCCCCTTCCCCCAATGCCGAGTAGCTGGCTAGAGGGATATACCTCAGGCCGACCTCTCAGCATTTCATATCATTAAACTTCTCTCTCTCTCTCTCTACACGAAGCTGTTTGTCTGGTGGTCGTGACGAGTCTTTCCGATACAAGACTGCTCACGTTCCATAGTGAGATGCATTGGTATTCACCACGAAGGGCAGCGCAAAGTCTGGTAAGCACAACACAGGACAAGAAGAAATGATTCGGACCAATTCTCGGTAGGCGCCATCACGTTCTGCTGTCCAACAAAAGGGAACATCCTTCAGAGTGAGTCTTGTCAGACAGCGACTTCTGAGAGCGTAATCTTGAATGAACGCTCCGAAATGGCCCGCCAAGCCTAGAAACACACGAAGTAAGTGTACATCGTACGGCTTTACTAGTTTTGCTATGCC
The DNA here is from genome assembly GCF_050947875.1 of Dermacentor variabilis. Classification (NCBI taxonomy): domain Eukaryota; kingdom Metazoa; phylum Arthropoda; class Arachnida; order Ixodida; family Ixodidae; genus Dermacentor; species Dermacentor variabilis. The sequence continues at coordinate 136,322,437 of NC_134572.1, forward strand.
ATGCACCGATTATTCTTTCGTATTCTTCGTTGTTCCGTCCAAAACTCTGCCAAGAAATGTAACCTTAGTTTTCAAGAACCCACTATTCTTGAAATTAAATTCTAGCTTAATATCAGAGAACGCTGCCAGAATATGACACAGGTGTTCTTCATGCAACTTTTCACTTTTATAGTATATGATAATGTCGTCTACGTAGACACTGCAGAAGCATCCAATGTAGAGTCAAAACTGACTTTATCATCTTTTGAAACCAACTAGGTGAGTTTTTCCATCCAAAAGGAAGGCGATCGTATTCGTATATGCCAAATGAAGCCGTAAATGTGGTGTATATATTGCTTGGTGTCTTCTTGCAGTGGCACCTGCCAGAAGCCCTTGCACAAGTCTATGCCAGAAAAACAGGTACAGCCTCCGGTTTGAACCATGATGGTGTCAATCCTCGGCATTGGAAAAGGAATCCACAGGGTTTGGTTATTTACTGCTCTGTAATCCGTACGTCCGTCGCCAGCTGTCGTCTTGCTTTGGAGCAATGATGATAGGTGAAGCAAAAGGAGCCACAGACGGACGAATTACATTAGCATCTAACATCTTTGTAGCCCTTCTTTTAGCCACGCCTGCTTTTCTCTTGTCAAGTTGTATGTCTTTTTTTTTTCTTAAAACTGTTTTGTCGGACGAGTGAAATGGAACTTCGAACTTTGTTGTCGCCGGTGGATAACCTCCCGAGCATACCAGTTCGGGGTAGAGTTGAGGAATTACACTGTCTTTCTTCAGCATCCGTAGGCGGTCTTCTTTTTGTTCTGACTCTGTTTGGTCCGCCTCTTGATCAGCAGACACCGTATCGACCCAATAAATATTCAGCCTCAACAACTTCATGTGTGGACGAGATAGGAGAAAGTCGTACTCCACAGTGTCTTAAATTAATACAACCATTTCTGTCTCTTTAGATTGGTACTTTAACTTTCAGGCGTGCCCACTCACGTACAATACTCTCTCTTGCTTCCATTATACCCACGAACAAGAACTGACCTCCCTCGGAATACATCTCGTGGGTTTGCGTTGCTTTTCTTAAGAATATATACACGAGCTCCGCTGTCTGTAAGTGCTCTTGTACGTTGTCCATTAACCTCAATTTCTATATGTAACAAACTCGCAGAAATCAAACAAATAGTCGTTTTCTTTTTTTTTGCTATAAGGTCAGACTGGGAATCCTCATTTATTAGTTCTTTTTTTTCAATCTGGACAAAGAGCGTTCCTCAGGCAACGACTCTCTTTCCGCGGCATGCAACGACGTGACTTCCTCCTTGGTAACCGTTCTTTGGTAACCGTTCATGAAACCCTCCGTTTTTCAATGCTTCTGCCCCTTGGACATCCCGACGCTGCTTTGTCGTCCTCTCCATCCAATGGCAGGCGATCTCTTGAAGTGACTCCAGGAAAGCCTTCATAGTTTTGGGTGCTGCAGCTTCAATTTGTCGTTGCGATTCCCAAGCTAGGCCATGTATTATGAGAGTTACAACAGATTTTAGTGGAAGTTCCGGCTCTGCAAATTCAAGTTGTCGACGCTTTTCGAAGAAATATTCGAGCTCTGCTCCAGACCTGTAGCGATAAAATATGGCTTGTTTCCATCGCTCAAGCGCGCTGCCACGGAATGACGAGATGAAGCTCTCCTTCCATGTGCTCCATGTATCGCATTGATGTCCCGGGATACGCAGCTTGTACCATTTTCATGCGATGCCATTTAGAAGAGGGACCATATGCTTCACTCTTCTTTCATCTGTGTCCCAGCCGCTTTGTTGACAGGCATATTCTAAGAAAGCAATCCAAACTTCTGGATTCCCCGACAAACCATCAAAGGGTTCAGGTTCCACAACCTTTGCAGGAACGCTTTCTTTGAGACTCAGAGCCGAGACATGAGTCTGAATGATGTCATTTTGCTGGGAAACTTGCTTTTGTTGGAGTTCAATCGCCTGAAGCATATCGTATAGATCTGAATGGTAAGTTTCCTCTGATGCGACTGACTTCTCTACTTGCGATAGCACTAAAAGGTTGGAAAGAGACACGTGAAAATTTATCTTCATGGACCCTTTTTCTAAGAGTTCGTCCAAAGACATAGATGCCTTCTGCAGAACGATAGACACGAGCTCACATATCGTCACGGCGACGGGAAGATCGATCCAGGGAGCGCGTACTTCGTGAAGACGAGGCTGTCTTTGGCTGACTAAACGATGAAGGTTACCCACAACATGGGTCGTATAAAGCCGACTGCACCAAAATATGTAATAAAACTGCACTTAGTAGCTGCACAACATGCTTACCTGTTTTTGGTCCTGGCTTTAGTTTCGTCCTACTGAAAGAAGTTGCATTCTGGTTCCGCTCCGGAACAAAAAAAAGGTGATCAGTAACGGTTCATAGCGGTTTTTGTTTGCACGCAAAAATTTTCGAAGCAAGGTAAAGATAAAAGAGTATTAAGCTTTCTCAATAAGTGAACTATAAGTTCTAAGATCATGCTTAGTGCCTCGAGTCAAGCCACCGAGAATGAACTCAGAATTAGCACATCTTCGAGTATACGTACTCGCCGAAATGTGAGACCGCTGTTCCGATAAAATCAGCTTTAATGAACATAAAGGAAGGATAGAACTTCGGCAACAAAGCGCTGTAGCCGTACAAAATGAAACGATCAGCTCTTCTGCGTGCAAACCGTGGGTTTCGCTACGAGGCCCATCTGCTAGTGCACTGAGCGACAGGCTTAGGTTAGTAGAGCGCTCTACCGGCTATCGCTCGCACTATCCCTGCCTAAGGTACGCGCTAATGCTGACGTTGCCTGACGTCAGTTGTCTCGGATTGCCGACTTTTTTTTAACCGAAAACCGATAACAAATATTTCGGTTACAGTGCAAAACAAAATATTAAATAACTTTTTGGTTACGTTATCGTGTCGGTCAAAAATATCGTTTTTTTTCAACGAAGCTGTATACCTCCACCCTCCAAGGAAATTTTCGGGTCGTAAGCGAAAATTTGTCGAAAATGTCGTAAGCGAACGTGGGCCGATCCCTAAGATTGTGCCATGCCGGGCCGACCCGCGGCGAAGGTGAAACAGCCGTTAAGCACTCGCTATACGGGAGCTGATTCCGAAGATGGTGCGATACCGGCCCGACCCGTGACGAAGGTGACGCAGGCGTAAGCACTCCCCAAACGCGGGTCGATCCCAAATATAGTGCAATACCGGCCCGAGCCGCGACGGAGGTGAAGCAGGCTTTAAGCACTCCCCAAACGCGGGCCGATCCCAAATATAGTGAAATACCGGCCCGAGCCGCGACGGAGGTGAAGCAGGAGTTAAGAGGAAGCTTTAGCTCGGGCCCAACTCCGACGCGGCCTATTCAAATACATGTAAAACGCAAAAACGTTTTTATGAGATAATCCCTGTACCGATTTTGATGAAATTTGTTGCATTTGAAAGAGAAAGTTAAATTCTAGTGAATGTTGGAAGCCGAATTTTGATTTAGGGCTTGAATTTTCTTAAAACGATTTTCAAATATTTGACCGTTTGAAAAAAATAGAAGCACGAAGTTTATAAATTCATAGCTCTGCATCAAGAACCGATATCGCGGTTCTGTAAACAGCATCCATTAGATCATTCAAAGCGGACAAATTCAATATGTCATTTTACATCTTACGTGAATTTGTTACGTTGGTCACAACGGTTTTGCAAAAGTTGTATTTTCCTATGATTAATGTTTTTTATATTCATGTGTAACATATCAATTTTGTCCGCTTTAAATGTACTATTAGATGCAATTCACAGAAATGTATTATCATTTTTAGTGGTTGAGTTACAGAGTTTTAAACTTGATAGTTTCATTTTTTGAAAATGTTCGATTTTTGCTAATTCTTAATAAAAAATTGACGACCTAACTCAAAAATTCGGAACCAACAGTCACTAGATATTAGGTTTGTCTTTTAAGTGCAACAAACCTAGTCAAATTTGGTGCAGTGGTTGCTGATAAAAACGAATTCTCCTTTTACATGTATTTAGATAGGAGCACTCGAGCTAAAGCTTCCTCTTAAGCACTCCCCATACGTTGGCCGATCCCGAAGATAGTGCAATGCCGGGCAGACCCGCGGCGGAAGTGCACTTCGTCATTAAGGGGCCCACATACACATCTTCGCTGTTTATCCTTCTTCACAGAGTGGAAGGACACTGCGCTTTCTTGTTTTTAGTTTTTGTTTTCCTTCCCTTACCACACACTGACAACCCCTTCTGCGATTTCGTCACGGCTATCTGCAGCTTGACACTGTTGCCTTCGAGAATTATGCGGGATAAATACTTGGCTGCATCCATTGTTTGTGCGGGAAGAGCTATAGTAAGGCGATGAGGTGCTCCAGAAAAGAATGTTTATTAAAGAACTGAGACAACGATCATTAGATGTCTCATTACATCAGAAGACTGTGCGGCCAGCGGTGAGCGCCTGCACTAGAGCAACATTGGCAATGCTATTGATACAAGCTGTTCTATTCATTGGATAAATATACAAGAATTTTCAGAACTGCTGAAGTTGGAATAAATAATTGACGAAGATCAAACACGCGTTTGCAAATTATACATGTTTTCAGGACCACCTGCACTTCCCTTTTCGCAGCACATATGAGCTCAGTACCCCAAGTAAGGCTATATGCTTTTTGCGTTTCATGTAGGAATATTGTATTGAACAAGCAAGGGGAGAAATATATTGGGCGACATACTTCGTATAGTCTCTTCTGATTAATTATACCCTTTACTCTTCCTGTCTAGAACAGCGCGCTACACAGTGAAACTAAAACCCCGACACGCCTCCATTATGTCCGGTAGAACCTTTTCATATTTGCGTTGTACTTGGAGACGTTGTGCCGTACAGGAATGGACAGGATTTAGCAAATACTGCGCAGTATTGCAGTACATGCAACGCAGCCTGACAGAGACCGACTCGAGTTGTATGCAATGATGTACTGCTCAAAAAATAAACTCATTCGTTTGCTCCATTGTGAAAGCTCAGCAATGTAGCTCTATTACAACCTCCCACGCGTGGCAGAAACTCGCCGCCCCAACGTTGCCTTTACAGCGAAACATCGATCAGACCGGACAGTCTGACTTTCCGCACTTGTGTAAAAATGTTCGCCAAGCCAAAAGCACTCCTCTCGCGTTTGGACATTCGTGGCTTGTATAATTACGCGTTTAGCAGAATAAAAGCGCACGTTAACAAGTGCTACGCCATACGCTATGTCATTAAAAGGTTCTATACTCATAATCAATACATTGCAAGACGCTACAGTGGGACCAAGTCTAGGCATGCACATGCACAGTGCTCGTCGATTCAAACCGGATATTCGGACCGTATGGCTGCAGGCGTTTGTTGTTCCACGAGTGGGCACTGAGGACACTAAGGTGATGCGTTATGTTATGTGATGTGGGCGACAGTGTTTGCGAGGCATTGTCAGTGCATGTGGCCGTCCAACAATTAACCTCCACCTCACTGGTAGCGCAACAAGCGCCAGTTTCGACGCGGTCCGAGTATCGCATTTGAATCGCTGAGCAACGCTGCATGTACTCTGTGTGTGTGTGTGTCCTCTTCGTCGCGTTATCGTGCAGTGCAAGTAATTCACCGTGAACGAAGTATAGACTGACAGTAGTGACAGTGACAGTGACAGTATTGACAAATTGACGGTGACTGACAGACTGATGATATTTATTCGGCACAAATACAGTAAGTTGACAATTGTTTTGAAAAGTGTTTTGTAAATTGTTTTGAAAAGCTTGCTTGTATAGCAGTTTTATCATAATATTTAGTACCATCATTGATTATAACCTTAAGGATCCCTTGCGGGGTATTGCATAAGGGCGGAACAAGGTTAGAAAATGTTGACATTCATCAATCTATTAAGTTATCACAAGAAAATGATTCATTAGATAAACAGGCTTTGACACAGCAATTTAAACGAAGGAATAAGAAAAGACAAGAAATATAAATATGTTTATCGAAAGAACATAATGAATGGAAAGGACCTCGTGCGTTGTAGCTTTACGTGCTTCATTAAAACTTCTGTAATCTTTTAGGACCGCGTTCTCTGAGAACGGGATAAGACAAACAACTCCACGATTCAATCACAGAGGGTGAAAACGATTGATTAAAAGCATCATCGTCAGCATCAGTATTTTGTACTATATCGTAAATATTTAAGTAATGTCTCAACATTTTCAAACTGTTCTTAATTGTTGTTCCTGTCAAATAGGCATTCAATCGTCGATTGTTACGTCTACCATTCTGGTTTTAGATGGCTGCTGCTACCAAAGTGTAAAAAAAAAAAACTCTTGTAATTACGAGAAATGCAGGGCAGCAACTTTAACTATACATTTAGTACTGTTTATGTGACCGAAGATACAGCTAACGACCTTTAGGTCATCTTTTGTGGCGCTTATAGCGTTCAAAGTTGAGACAAAACGAACAGAAGTCACGACAAACACAAGCGCTTCGGCTTCTGTCCGTTTCGCCTCAACACTTACGCATAGCACTCCTATACTCGATTGGACGAAACGCGACTGTCAGCTCATCGTGTAGCAGTACTGCACACTTTGTTCACCAGCTATTGAGGAGCATGCAAGTCCAATAAAATCCCTCAAAGTTTCAATGAATCTTGTGCCTGATCTATCCTCGTTTTGTAATCAGATTACCGTATGCTACTTCCATAGCCATCAGCTACATTTTAAAGTAATGATTACGGATTGTCATGCGATGACACGAAAAAGTTCGAAGAAATGAACTGTCTTGGTGATGGTTGAATTTCAGTCGCCATCGAAAATACCCTCGCCTCTGGCAGACAAGAGAACACAATAGAACGCAATGCATTTCAAGCGTTCCCGTTCAAGCGGGACCCAAAAATATGGCCCTATAGCTGTTGCAGTGGTATGGCGAGTAGGAGAACAACGTTTCAGCCGAGCAATTTCTAGCGGAAAGGGACAGCAGCGATGGTGCCACAAAATACGGCACATATTTTTTAGTCGCTATGACAGAATTTTCTTTTGCTGTCACGACAAGACGCCAAACTTGCGACAGCGCTGCTATCATTAAGACTGCGCGAAATTTTGGGTGACGACAAGATATCAGGCTTCACTGAAGACACCTATGCATGTATCTATAGACGAAACTTTTTTTTTTTACAGTAGAGACATGCTTCAGAATATGTCAATGATTTCTGGAGTCCTAGAAAAAAAAAGAAATGTTACCACTTTCGTTTTCGGCTAGCGTCCCCCTCACCATTACCAAATTTCCCGGCGCGTGCAAGAACTGCACGTGCGCCTGCCGCGTTGTAACGCTTACGCACAGGAGGCACCTGACAGAAAAAGTAAGGTATATCACTAAAAACAACAGTTTATACAGTGCCATTGCGATAAAATTCACATGACAATGAAAACACTACAGAAACAAAACGTCTCAGATAAGAAGGCCGCATTACAACAGCTTCACGCGCAGCGACAGCGACCACGGCGCGTATGCTAACGGAGTAATCGCCTCTTGCTGTTCACAGCGCAAAGGCAACGACGACTTCCTCGAATAGGTAAGTCACGTCTCTGCGATCAAGTGTGAAGAAGTGCACCTACGTGCTCCTTCGACACGCAGAGTCCCCCTGCTGGGGTGACACGATCAGTCGAGAGATGTGCCAAAACTGCAGTTAAACTATTGAAATACACGTAGTTCTACACTACCGTATTCCTTTGTATGCACTGCGAATCCGTGTACGTGGCCACTTGCCAAAGATAAGCTTTAGAATTGAACTTTGCACAAGAAAGACTAGTTAACTATTTCCGTGTGTCCCCTAACGTCAACCACCGTCTCAATAGGTCCATTACAAAGGCGCCGCTGTTGCAGGCACTGTACTAGTTCTTGAAATAGTGTCCCCTTAAAAATGATTTTCCGATTGTTCTTGGGCCATAAATCCACCGACGAAAGTTGCACATTTAAGCCATCGATTGTTTGCTGACGCGGCACTGACAACCCCGTGGAGAAGGAGGAGGGTCTCGGAGAAACATAAAAGACACGCATCTCTACTCGTGACTCATTTGCACAGGCTCATTATAATTGGATTTTCTTTTTTCTTATTGAGATAGCGCAACCGACCCGCGTTGCTCGCACGCCGCATAATGCAGAGGGGATAACAGTGCTGGCGGCCCATTAACGCGGAAGCTAGATCGAACCGAGCCAGCGATTGGTTCGCAAGCCCATGTCTCTTGGGTACCTCCCGGGAACAGGAACCTAGGAGATAAAACCACCATAACTTTGGGACTCGGGGGAATCATGAAGCCTGGCAGAACGCACTTCGTGAAACCATGCGCATGCAGTGCGAGAAAGGTTTTTATTACGAGTCGCACCCGGATCTAACACGACCCAGTCTCGTGCTTTACGTTGTCCTTTATTTTAACGCCGAATCCTTAATTGAAACCCGGCGTCACGTACGAGCCAAGGTCAGCGATCGTCTGCAGGCGGTCCGTTCTTTAATATGATCATCTCCGCTGCCGGCGTACGTTGCGCGGTCATCGTGCACAACTATACATTTCGCTTATATCCAAGCATAGCACAAGGTGCTAATATTTGTTGGATGGAAGAATGGGCTACAGTAGCACAGCTGACAGATTCATTAAGAACCCTGACTTTCAGTGCGGATGCGCCTGATCAAGTGACTCAATTAACTGTTCATTTCGTTACCTTGTTGTTAGCCGCACAGCCCGTCACCTCTCTTCGTCGCCTTCTCGATCGAAGTAAAAAAGTAAGTCTTGTGCTTGGGCAAGTTGGTTAATATGTATTGAAGCCACTGCCTTCTTCTTCGTCCGCATTTCTTTGCGCTACGGTAGCTTCAACCAATTCTCGATCGAAGTTTCAACAGGGCGTTGGTTTAGGTTGCGTTAGTCTAGTTCTACTTTCGACAGTTGCGTGCCTGTGCGTACAACTAAAGTACGCTATACTTACATATATATTCCAACTCACCCAGTAATCTATTTTTCGGCCAGCGTAACACATCCATTCAGTGCACAATATTAACTACCTCTTTTACCAATGATCTCAGCAGCTCCTAGCAATGTTACCGCATTTGATGCGCCAATTCTATAGGAATAAAATATCCTTCATATTTAATTTTGAAACAAATTACGCTGAAATTCGTTTGCAAGCTCCTTTGAAAGGCTTTATTTATCCCGACTTTGCGATTGCTGCTCTTCCAATTAAATTTTACGCCCTGCCTGCATTATCGTAGAATTTTGTTTGTTTACTAGCTAGCATATAGGGTCACCTGCCATAACCGTTGCGCTGCGACGAGTGGAAAATAAATACTTGAAAGTAAGAGTGAGGCTGGTGTCGTACTAATCGGGAGTGAATTTTGCTTCTGTGTTATTGACGGTAGCCGAAAACACGCCCAGTAAAATTCAAATATGGTCACAGAAAACATGCGGGAACAAGCTCACTGAGTTATTTGTTCCGCTGCTTTCGATGGCACTCTTTGGCCATAGTTGGCCCTTGCGGCATAAAAGCGCGCATATAATCAAATCATCATCATCATCATCATCATCATCATCATCATCATCGGTTGCGTTCGATGAACTCAATCTGCCTCTGAAAAACACAATCCAAAGTCACAGTACAGATTATACTTTGACTTGAGGGAAAAAGAGGCAATAGTTAAGCTCCTATCCAAAACTGCAAAAGCGTCACCAAATATTTATTTCCGCTTTGAGTGTTAGTTTGCTGTAGCTAAAGCAAGAGGCCACCAAATGTGATTACTTGCGCAGCATCTTCTTCAGCATGGCTGCTATCTCTGTGTGATCTTTCATAAAGATTGGGTGAATTTGGGCGCATTTTACGATTTTACAAATGTTTCGTCAACTTTTACGAAAAAAAAGCAAATTTTGTTCGCGAAAGTGTTGGCAAGTCGGTCTCCGTACCTTCCGTTTCAACCCTTGTGAAAGGAAGGTTGGTGGCCATGGCGTTTCACTGCTGAGTTCGAGGTCGGGGGTTCAAACCCCACCACGGCGGCCGCATTCCGATCGGGGTGGAATGCAAAAACGCTCGCGTACTTTGATTTATATATAGGTGCACATTAAAGAAAGCTTGGTGGCCAAAATTAATCTGTACGCCTCCATTACGGCATGCCTGGTAATCAGATCGTGATTTTGGTGTATTATTCCTATAAAATCTAGTCACTTCTTTTTTTGCGATCTTGTTCTATGTATAAGAATAAGCTGATTTTATTGGCGGTTATTGTATACTTTAATACTTTTCTATTATTTCAAATATTTCTGCATTGTCTTCAACCGGGGTCACTATATTGCGGTCAATGCATGAGGTGCATTCTCTAATGGTCGGTTATCTCTATTATAACGAAACATGAATGGTCAGGAGGGCGAGATAAAGCAAATATAACAATTATGCGACTGTTTAATGCATTCATGCCCGCCAAGCAACTCAGGAACTCGGTCAACGGTCGCAAAGTGTTACCCATTGCATTGCGAAGTACCCCCCTTGTTTCTGCAGTGCACACACTTAACTGTTGTAATGCACTGCTCCTAAACGAAACGAAAAAAAGAAAGCAAATATGCACACTGTTCGCAAGCATGCACCCACAATCTGGGATGGTATGGCGCCGCTCGCAATTTATAGGAGTCTCAATCACTCAGAATTAGGTGCGATTATCTGCTCCTTTCTGGCATTCTGTCCTGTGGTCATAATGCAGTTCTCAAAAATAAATTCAGCCAACATCCTGGACACGTTTCGGTTTCACCTAAAGACAAGTGAGCCTGCCAAGTAAGAATTTTACTTGTAGCAAGAGACGAGGAATGTAAGAAAGGTACACAGGGTTCTTACCGTTTAAGGCTCATGGAAAAAAATCCAATTGAAAATCTAAATAGATGGCCGATACATTTAAATGTAACTTACCCAATGATGATATGTTGCTCAATCTTTGTTGTTTTATTTCTACTTGCTATGGTATAGCGTGACCTCTGATGCCATTAGTAGGAAGTATGCACGTTGAGCATAACTTTGATTTGCTTGCTCTTGCTTTGTTTCTGTTTTACAGGTCCCGAACCGTGGCTCGTGCAAGACACAACACCGAGGAGGACATCGCTACTGTCGAAAATGGCTTTCTAGATTTCTCGACATTCCTAACCCGCACACGAGGAAGAAAACCTCCGGTTAAGAATTCAGAGAGGCTTACAGATGAATACGAAGGGGAAATGTTGACACGACCGCAGAGTAACAATTGAAAGCTTATTCGAGATAACTTGGTCAATATAGAAGACACGAAAAAAAAACCTATCGCAGTCCAAGGGAGTTCGCAGGAGTGAGCGATGCATGATGGAAATGTTTATTTCAGACTTAGGCTCAGAAACCGCATGATCAGATGATAATTTAGATTGTTCCTTTTCAAACTTGTTGATAGCATGAAAATGTGTCTAGAAGACACAAAAGATTTAATGACTGAGGATCAGTGACCTCCGCATATATAGTACATTATTAAGCGGAGTAAATGGACGCAAGTTACGATTTTCTTGTTTTTAAGAATTAGATTTGTTTTATAAAAAAAATCTAATTCTTAAAAACAAGAAACGTAACTTCTCGCGTCCATTGATTCCGCTTAATAATATACTATATATGCAATGCTTCCTGTTATTATAAATTTAGACTGAAAGTTGATAAGTACAATAGATGAAAGCCTCATCACATTTTGCATCACATTTTTTTTAAGCGTGACTGCGACGCTTGGTAAAATACCATAGAAGAGTAAACATCCCAGCATTTCACAAAAAGTGATCTGGACGCTTAGCTTGCATTTTATGATTTTCTGTTACCAGAACCAGGTGTCTACCTCCACTTTTCTACAACATTCAGGCACTTGCAGAGTCAGTTGATGACCACCATAGCATTAAGCAATCTATTGTGAAGACAAAGTTGTATATTTTGGACACGCGCTTTTGCCAGAAGTTGTCACTGATACAAGCGCTCAATGTCTGAGGTCATTTCGCTGGTAGAGAAAAGGGAGAGGTTCAGTTTCAGGTTTACGTTTTGAGTTGGTCTTATACGCATGCATAAAGTTAATGCATTTTTCATAAGTACAGAAGAGGTCCAAGGATCAACGCTGAATGTGGACATCTTGTGAGTATAGTCACAACATAATTACATTGTTACAAGCAATGATTATCTCGTGCATATATTTTTCCTGTTCATGAGCTTGAGGTCGGCCACTGTAAAAGCAAGTTTTTAAAAAAAATAATCTCAATGTCTGTACACGGAAATTTTGACGAACTCGACCACCGAAATTTATTCAACCAGCTCCTCGCACTTATACATGGTGTGGAATCGTATGTATGAAAGCTAGAACAAAACAAGTTGCAAATTTTTATGCCACGTAAACCAGAAGTACGCCAAAGCGTTGAGTTCTATTAACTCCTTTATTTCAAATGTTTTAATCTGTATCTAATTCTTGCAGATACATTATTCTCAGAAAACCACGGCATTAATTAGTCAACGATCCCGCACTTCATATTTCTCCAAGACAAACCGCGTAAAGATGTGTTCTTGTTGTAAAAGCACGTGTGAAATCTAGTGTTTTCGTGCATGTAAAATGTGCTGTATTGTGTCCCTCACAAATGAAATAGTAATTGCAGCTAACAGGCATGATGTCTCCATAAAAACTCAATCTGATTACGTCTTGAGAGGTGGCAGCTTTATTAAATATATCGCGAGTTGTAGCAACGATGGATCAAAGCTACAGACCCTATATAGCCTAACCTGATATCCTGTGCAGGTTTATATACAACGTGGGGACGTATCTACCGCTGCCAGAAGGGAAAAAAATACGAAACGTTATTTCCCCGACGTGCAAGCAGCGCCCATTTACGTACACTCGGCTTGCTCTCATCTGCTGGTGGCATATAAGTGCATTGCAATAAGGTGTTTATATTGTTTGCAATCGCACTATTTTGTGTGTGTTCTTTTCTGTCCTTTTCTTTCACTCTCTCTTTCTCTCTTTACAATTTGGAAATGTTTGATCAAACTCGCTCGTCAGAGGTGGTTCATCTGTATTTGAAAGCCCAGTTAACCCGTTGAGACGCTGTCTACAGTGCACAGCAGGAGAGTGCATTAATAGCAAAAGCACTGATGAAAGTAATGGTATTTAAAATGTGTTTCATACATCTTGAAACATTTATTATTGGAACTGTGCTGCAATTTTGAATAACGTGCAGAGTGTTTTAGCAAAATGAATGAGAAGGTAGACGGCTGGGTGTTTTTACTCTGTGTCAGTATGTTGTATGTAGCGGGTTCACTTTTTTCATTGTTTTTTACAATAACATGCACCTAGCGTAATTTTCAAGTGGCTGGATAAGTGCTTTTCAAGCTTTTCAAAACACGTAATAGTACAAGTTCTCATATTTTGTGTTCCTGTAGTGAGTTTTCGCATGGAGTTGAAATTTTGTAAACTTGACAAAATTCGCTAAACGATTGAAAATTCTTAATATTTTCTGCAGCTGTACACTTTCTACGATCCAGAAAATGCAAGAGATTGGGTGAAAGCAACTTTTCAATCAAAGGGATAGAGTGGCATCTGAAAGGGTTAATACGGATGGAAGCACACACACAATCCAGAGCGCCGACATTAGCCTTCGGGTTTAGCCGCAACTCTTTATATTACGGAAACACTCTTAGGCAATGCCACTGGTCACTCGTTTTTTCAGAAGCCCTGAACATTATCGACAGGTATAACCGCGTCGTGTTCTTTCAGCCCTCAACTGTAACGTGAAACCAGGGATGGGTGCAGCCTTGCGCCTTACCCGTCCTAGTGGCGCAGTTTGGTTACGGCGTTTGCGCTGCTCAGCATGAAGTCGCGGGTGCGATGCCGGCCGCGGTGGTGACATTCCAATGGGGACGGAATGAGAAAGCGCTCGTGCATTGTGTATTGATTGGTTGTGCGTTAAAGAACGCCAAGGGGTCAACATAAATCGGAAGTTCTCAATACGGCGTCCCTCATAAACCTCTGCGCAGTATCCGGGATAGGTAATCCCATAATTTAACTTTAATCTTCCGCCATCAAGCAAGAGTGCAAAATAAAGCCTTGAAACACGCTAATGTCAACCAGCAGTAAAGCACAAGTGACTATTACGTCAAGCACAAGTGACATCATACTAAGTAATTGAAGACGAAAACTTTGACACTAAATATATCGCAAAAAAAGTATGTGCCGTCGCTTTGTGCAACTTGTGGCAGAAAATATGGCGTCAATATAGCGCGTCGTTGGAAGGCCTCACTTCTAGCCAGACAATAGTAAAACCGTGAGGCCATGTTCAGATAGCGGAACTGATGACGTGTACGAAGTGCTCCGTTCTTTTGCAAATTTTCTCAGGTACAATTGTACCATCACTTGTCTCGGTGACGATATTTCGTTGATAATTTCTCATGATCACTCACTGTTTATCGGAATATGTGCGATGATTGCCGATACCAATTTGGGGCTATATCGTATAGGTATTGAGATCTCCGAGTGTCAGAGCATAGTTTCCCGTGTGTTATTCTAAATGCAGCTAGTCTCAATATGGTGGTTTTTAGTATTGGTGTAAATTACAAAATTATAATTTTGTGCAGCCAGGGAGACGTCTACGGTACAGAAATAGGTTTGAGGTGAATTTCGAATCAGAGCTCCACGGCCTCTTCATAAGTGTGCATGTTTGCCATATTTAAGAATTTATTTTGGAAATGGCTTCTTAGGAAGAGCAGCGGTGGCAAGTTTTCACAGCTCGGGGTGCGTCCATTCCCAGCCGTTTTTGGGCTATAAATAAACTGTCGTGATCCATTCGCTCGTTTATCTTTAAAACTGATATACGCACAGCAAGACTTGCTGTATGGATATAGGAATACCATTAGACTACATAGTACGTAGTTTTGGTATTTCATATGTCTGTCCGCACGGTTTAGCCACATGAAGACGAAGCGTATCGCTAAGTGCACACAGCAGTATATCTTTAATATTAACATTTCTGCCCCAAACTTTCATAAGATCTCTCTCTCTCTCTCTCTCTCTCTCTATATATATATATATATATATATATATATATATACATATTGGAGCTTTCAGGCACGGGATGATTTCATTCTATGTTTGGATGTGAGAGGTGGTTGAAGTTATTGAATGTTTGTTGCACATCCGTACATATACATAATAGTGTTCATCACCCTGAATGCCTTTTAAGAGTTGAAATTCATTTCTTCCGTCATTCTAGTCAAATTATGTAGCGCTAAAATGGCACAGTTGCGATGTGAACTTCATTTCTCCTTTCCGGTGAAAACCATGTTTCTATATTGTATACGGTTCGTCGTGGCAATGTGGGAAACCATGCGCCACGTGCCAAGGGTGAAAAGAAAAAGTGTCTTGAAGTCGAAATCCGAAAGCTTATGGTTCGCATGGTGCTTTTTGCTATTGGGTGCTCGCCTGTCCTAATGATATGTCCAGACTCAGGACTGAGGGGAGGATGGTCATACGAACACTTTTGGCGCTTGACCTTTTAGCGAATTTTTGGAGCCCTGCTTTTTATTTAATTGCGTCTAAGTTGAAGGTCGCATTTCACCGAACGTAAGGTTCACGAGCAATATTGACCACTGAGCTCAGAAAAGCAGTAAGCACAGCTTAGACACGAAGACTGTGCCATCTCTCTATGGAAACTCCATAGAGTTTCCAGAGACCTCACGAGCAGTTGAAGCTGGACGGTGTACCGGCAGAACCCAGTCACGTCTAGATGAACAGCCGCCTCAGTAAATCTCAACCTTATCGCGGCGCACCGAATCTTGCCCGCGAAAAAAAAAAGAAGAAAGAAAGAAAATGGGAACTTGGGCGCCAGACAGCATCGCGTCAATATATGAGCCGCTCCCTCCTCCAAACTTGGCTGCCGCACTTCGCTGAAAAAAATTCTTAGCCACGGCTCGTGTACACACACTACCTATACGCTCTGCCACTCTTATGCCATACGATACCGGAACGGGCTCTGACGTTCTCGCCGGTGTTCGTCCTCGCTTTCTCGCTTTCCATTCCTTCGAAACCACGTGCACCCGGCTTTCCGAGTCGCCTGTCTCGAGCTATCCGGTCGAGTTTGATCTGCGACTTCCTCTCAAGGACAGATCTCCCTTTTTCGCGGCCGCAGGCACCGACTGCTGCATGCACTATGCGCGCGGCGATCAGAAGCACCGCACCGTACCGTCTCGTCATCCCCGCGCGGCCAGTCTTCAGGCGGAGTGCGCAATTTTGGCCGTAGTTTCTGTAGGCTATCCCCCCCCCCCTACCCCCAACCTCTATCCTTCCTGCCACGAAAAAAAAAGAAAAAAAAAAGCAGCGGATGCATGCATGCGAGTCACGCTGCACGTCGCGTTATCGGACCCGCGGAGCCAGGAGCCGCACCACTCAGCGCGACGCGGCAGCCAGACAGCGAACGTCCCACTTGCCAATCACGAAGCCCTATCTTGCGCGGTGGCTCTTGGGAGGACCGCCCGTCCTCCAATCACCCTGAGTGCCCCCGTGTGCACCGCCGTGCATGCCCCCGCAGTGTGTCCACACGCGGAGCGGGGATCTCAATCTGCCGACGCCGCCGAATGCGCTGTCAGATACCGGCGACCCCTGCCTGTGGCGTCCGAGCTGCCATCTGGCGCGTATGCCCCCGCGACTGTAAGGCGATATACGTGTGCCGACTCGGCGTCTGTGCCTACGAGGGCGCCGACTCCTTGGTGCTCCTTTTTGCTTCGGTCATCCCGCAGTGGGTGCGGAGGCACGAAAAATAAATGGTTGGCCCGTCGATGAAGAAGAAGTATAAGGCCCGCGGATCGGGCGTCGGGCAACGGATATACGCGATCTGGGATCGTAAATCCACGGAGGGACGACAGCGGTTGATAGCGGTCCCGGACCATTGTCTTTGAGCTGACTTCGCAGAGATGACCAACTGGCCTGCCACGTTCGATGAGTCAGGAAGACCAGCAGGGTCAGATATCTTTTTTTTTTGTGTGTGTTGAACCATATCTAAGAAATAACGCGGCTAAACGGGATATGCTGCTTCTAGTGAAGCTGCAACCCGCCTTTACACGCGCGTTTGTTTCTCTACCCCAGACGCACGTGCCTCGAGAACTTCAACCGCCATATCTTTTGCACCGCTGCCATATCAAAAGTGGTGCTCAGAAGTATTAGTAATGCTTGAAGACACACACACACACACAAACAAAAGTACTAGCGAAAACAGCCGATCTGCCATATATACAGCTAACAAATAAACTGCCATAACAAGAGTGAATATTCTGAAAGTGGTTCTGCAAGACTCGAGTTGGCTACTGTTTCACGACAACCATGTACCTTGAATGATTTGCTCCTGCAAAGAAGAAATATGAGCATTGTGATTCAGGCGCCAATAAGTTTACAGTGATATTTAGTTTCCGTCTAGAGTTCGGCAGTGAAGACAGTTTCGTGGGCTATAGCACACATGAAATGGCTGGCGCATGTACGCTCTGCGGACGGCCATTGCCATGTAGGAGTAAAATGAGTCGAATTAAACACTTTCGCTGGCTTCCGTAACATTATTCCAACATTTACAAAAGAATATGTCTAATCTGAATTTCGAGCACATACCAATTATATTTATCTAGTAGAGCTTGTAGCAGTAAATGCACGGCTATCTCCTGCCTTCAAGTCGGATTTCTTACATGGACGGTAAATGAATTGTTCCTACAAAATGAAGATAACACACTTATAAGTATGAGGGCTTCGTGGTTCGGCAGGTCCCAATTTTTGTTCTGAGGTAATGCGGCATTAAATTTCCACAGTATTTAAGATTGCCGGCCCTGAGAACAAATTTGGGTTTCGGTTATTTCTTTCGGAGCTGTGATTCTTCAGGTTCCCGTGTATTGGGGCTAATATAGACAGGCGCCACTTGGTGCTAGATCCTTGGACTCCCGAGCCGTGCAACTGAACTTCGCATATCTGGTTTCTCTATTGCATGAGCGCAGGACGACTCGCAGATGATTCCTCGAAAGCCAACGACCCATGGCGATCGCGGGACTGTGCTGCAACTGTTGGACCAGAAAGAAAGAAAGAAAGAAAAAAAAAGAAAGAAACCCGCGACTGGCCTCCGTAAATCAATGCTCTCCGACCACCCATGTATATCCTGAGCAACGGACAGGAACTCGGCAGCCATCTTACAGGTGCAGTGCATATGAGATAGCGATCTCGCGTCTTTAATTAATTCCCGACCGCAACCGCCCTATATCACGGACAGAGAAGCGAAGATTTCACTACACTTGCTTCTGCTGTTTGTGTCGTTTGCTGCGTCCTGCATGAATTAGCCAGCTTTATCGCCCTAGCAGTAAGCTTATACCCTTAGGCTTTGTCCGTGTAGAGCCCGGATTCTGGTTAGTCACGTGTACGCTGCTAGCGACAGCGCTGGGTGATTTTTGGCGACTCGCACCTCCGTTGAATTTGAATAAATATGTTTTCAGTCAAGCCACTGGAACCATCGAATTTTCTTCTTCCCTTTTCTTTCTCTTCTTTTTTTTTTTTTTTGCAAGAGGCATTAAACGAAAAGGTTGAGATGAATCTTACAGCGTCCGAGTTTGGATAACGAGGAATGTAAGCTCTACCACTGCGGCACATGGAGCAGCTCATATTACAACACGTCTCCGTGAGCTTTTTGAAAGGCAAACATTCTATGCCTCATGTGTGCAATCAGAAAGTTTTAGGCCAAAATTCCTCAAACTAAGATAACTGAAGAAATGGGCCCCAACTAATTTTGCCGTTTCATACGCAATTGAGCTCTTAGTTTTACATTTATTAGTGATCATATTCCTAATTCCTAAACAACGAATGCCAGGCATGGCACAAACCTGTCGCGGTTGCGTAAGATATATATTTGATAACTTAATAGCAAGTACAAAGAGTTGCCGATCCAACCGCAAAGTTCAAACACATTTGACATTAAGAAAGAATGGAACAACTTTTTCACTTTTATTTAAGGCTTGGATAGTACATTCGCATGGAGAGGAACAATGGAACAGTTTTTTTAGCAAAACTTTATTTAATAGAGTAATTAATTATTTAGTAGTTTAGTTGCTGAGCTCTGCACCACTCAAAACCCGCTTTAGCGTTTCAAACACGCTATTATGGACTTTCCGTTACATTTCCCGTGATTAAATCAGAATTCGGTGGTGTCAAACTAAGCATAGCAAGCATAATACACTGGACTTTGTGGCAATAAGAAGCAGACAGTTCCCAAGGAGTAACGCATAAAAAACATTGTAGCAGCATTTGAATGAAAAAAAAGAAACAGGGCTCATATTCGCAAAATGTTCTTGCGCTTGAATTGTTCATCAAAAAAAGTTTCAGCCAATCGTGACGCTGTAGATATTATCAGCGAAAGCATCCAGTCAACGGAAAATATCACTCACGAACGAAAAGCTTTGTGAATTCAGCCCCAAAACATTTCATTTTTAAATAAAGGAGTTAGATTGTGTTATAGGCAAATCTCTGCAGCAAAGCAGCAAAGCAGCAATTAAAACATAATGCAACAAGCAAGTACTGTCTTTTCGAAATTTGTACATCGAGGTACCGATACACTAATTCATCGACTGTGCCTTGGGACAGCACAACTCCAAACATTTTATAAATTGCATAAAACAGGCTTCCTCCTCAGCTTGCTCCTGTGGCCACGACGACGAGTATGTTCGCCATCTATAGATATACTTCTCGGATGCCGCATATACGCGGTGCAAAGGCGGCAGTTAGAATCACTCCATTGATTCTCACCGGCCTTTCTCACTCACAGAATTGCTGGGCGCATGGCCATCGAATATAGCACAGCGAAAAGCATTGAACACACTCGTGCGTTCTTGCGAAGACACAGACATACTTAACAAGAGCTATATATCGCACCTAATATTCAGACGATGTAACAACAGTTTTCTTCTATTATTTGCAATTATTAGCGCTTGTATATTAGGTGTCATACTCTTTTGTATTCTGTGTATTCTCATCTGTTTATATGCTCATCACAGTCTACATCATGGCCGCTTTTGAGTGTTTGTGACTTCATTTACTAGCTCATTGTGGTGCGACTTGCGTTGGCCACAATGTTCGTGGGCATATAGGACTCTATGCTGTAGATTTCTGGCCCTATGACGTCGTTTCTTTTCATTTTCTAACTACATATATTTTGCCGGTGTTGTTGTTTCTGCTATGCGAAAACGAGTAGTCGTCACTATTACAGGATCACTACATCTCTTTGTTTATTCTCATATATATATATATATATATATATATATATGTATATATATATATATATATATATATATGTAACAAGTCCTGTCGTTTACTCTCTGTTTACTGAAGATGAGCGCAGCCATCACGTTCCGGTGGCCTGGGCACTTAAGTCTTATGTATGCGATTGCACTACGTCATTGGTCATTAGCCAACGCAATATCATGCAGCTACCACAGTGCAGAGCAGTGCAACTGGCCAAGCGTCCTCTTGAAAGAGAAATTAGGAAGCCTGCATACAAACGCATTCGACTTTATCTGGCATAGTATGCGTTAGCTGAAGAAGAAATAGAAAAAGGAAGAACGCACTGCTGCTTCGTATGCAGGCTACCTAATTTCTCTTTCAAGAGGACGCTTGGCCAGTTTCACTGCTCTGCACTATGGCGGCTGCATGATATATTGCGTTGGCTAATGACCAATGATGTAGTTGGATTGCGTACATAAGACTTAGGACAGGCCCAGGCCACCGGAACGTCATGGCTGCGCTCATGTTCATTTAACAGAGAGCAAACGAACGCCTGCCTGACATCTAACCAGGTTAAGGTATCACAGCCATATATATATATATATATATATATATATATATATATATATATATATATATATATATATATATATATATATATATATATACCTGCACTTAATCGGCAAGAGCGACTACGATATAGGGACCATCAGGCCCCCTGTACTAGTACAGCCACGTGTTTATTAGTTCTCAACTCTGAAAATGCAGGAAGGCGTTTTGATTATCCTGCTACATCCTTCTGCCGCCTAACCTAACTTAACGCTGTTTTCTTTACGTTGTCGCAGGGTTGGAGAAACAGCTTCACCATGAAAAGTAAACGCGGGCAATATGACGTTGCAACGGAACAAAAAGAACTTCGGATCAAGAGCTCAAGCGACGTTCCGGTTCATTTCGGCAACACGGCCACCACAATGTCACGAAGGTAAACACAAATAAAAACATTGATTGTCGAAAGTGAGCGCAATTTACTGCACTCCGTGAGGTGCGCCGACACAGGAAAACACGTAATGGAAGGCGAATAAATGATTCTACGATACTTAATGCGCCAGTTAAGACTCCACACAAGAAAAACAAGCCGGAGAGAAGATTAGCTCCGGTATTTTTCATTAGTGTCTTTTGTGGACCCTGAAGTAGTTCATCGCATGAACATACACCTAATCTGGTACAAAGCTGGTACACCTCTCTACCAATTCACCTTGAAGCTACCGCGAATGGTCTGCTACAGATTTCCACTTCCCTAAACCACATGCAGCAGCTTTGTGCTGTCCAATAAGAAAGCTTATTAAAAAGAAGATACATCATTATGAGTCACCTATCAACTGTTAAACAGCAGCATGAATTAGTAGCAATGAACCAACCTAAAACGAGAATGAAGAAGAAAGGAAATAAACTATAATATTGCAGTGTCACATTCGACAATTTCGGGAAAGCGAAATTTGCACAAGTTCATCTTTCAGTATTCAGTCTCATAATTATTTAAACAATGCGCTTCGTTGGCGCAAGTGTAGAAGGCGCTTTCATATTGATTTCAAATTTATTTTGTTGATTGGGTTGGATTTTGTCATTGCAGGTGTTTATGAGTCACTGATAATATAACATTTTCACAGCGAAGTCGCTAGAGGCACCAGCGTGATACATTTGATTGAAAAAGTAACTGGGGTGCTTCATTCCTTAATCGGGCTGTGCGTGATGGCTGTCTTGTGCCGAAATTTCGCGGCAGATGGACAATGTGTTGTCGTCCTTCGAATCCTGCTCGATATGTCGAGTGGAAGATCCCTCCGCCCTGCACATGCTTGCAGGTGCTGCGATAAGATTAGGAAACTTGCGCACGATTAAGTCAGCTTACGGAAGTTAGGGGTTGAAGATGAGGCAGAGGATGTCATCTTGCAGTACGCACGAATAGATGAGGAATATCATAATGTACAGGAACTTCGTATGAGAAACTTGAAAGGTGGTGACTGTAATGACCGCACCTAAAGAAGAATCAATACAGCGCTTACTTGATATTGATAAACCATGTGGCGAAAAAAATTTAAATTATGGTGCTTCACGTGCCAAAACCACTTTCTGATTATGAGGCACGCCGTAGTGGGGGACTCCAAAAATTTCGACCACTTGGGGTTCTTTGACGTGCACCTAAATATAAGTACGCGGGTGTTTTCGCATTTTGCCCCCATCGAAATGCGGTCGCCGTGGCCAGGATTCGATCCCGCAACCTCGTGCTCAGCAGCCAAACACCATAGCCACTGAGCAAACACGGCGGGTAAACCATGCGGCGAACCTAGCTGACATGATAAGCGGTGTGCTCACATAGCGCGGAGTCTGAAGCGACTGAATCAGACATTGATTTCTTAAGCGTTCCTGCTGAAAGCAGAGTGCTATTGTATTGGAAAACCGAAAAGTATACAGGCTATAGTTGGTTCATTATGGCGGTGTTTTCAGGCGCAGCCAATCTGCAACGTACAATACATCTTGGGAGTGCTTGAATATACACCCAAAATTGCATTAGGAGCATATAGTATTGTACATTTGCAACAAATGCCCTGTATGTCTCATGAAAAAGAGAAAGTAATCATTCTGTACCGCGTATTCTCATTGAAATGTGTCAATGTAGACAGGGAGAGTGCTTAATTTTATTGGAAACGTGTGTAATAGAGCATACCTTTCTGTTATATCACTACCCTCCTAGTCTAGCATAAAAATTCGACAGCAGTGGTGCTGAGCCGATACTTGCACAGATAAGCTCGACCTATTTGAGGAGGCGACTGTTGAAAGTCTTTTCGGAGTGCACGCATGTCCCTGAGATACTCTATGGTCCTGGCGAATAGAAAAACATGAGTCCTGGGTTTTGTCACAGATCATAGAAACCCACTTGAGGGCATTAGGCATTCCTTACGCCCGAGGATATATTTCATTTAAATATTTTAGAGCATGCTTGGTAAAGGTAATTTTTAATTGTCCAGGGAGGCAGGACATGTGTATGTCACGTGGCCTGCGTCCTCCTCCCAAGCTGACGGCATTTCCAAGTTTTCCAAATATCAAAGGTTGGGTTAAAATACCTATAGCATTATACTAAATTTTATCGTAATAAAGCAAACATATATCTCCAGGACCAAAATCAATACAGGTTGGAAGTATGTACTTCCGTGGGATCACATTACCTACTTTTTGAGTGCAGGAGAGAGAGAACTAGAACACTGTTATGTAATAGTAAGCCTGCACATGTAGTTTGTGTTCTCGCTAAGGTACCACCATTAATTATCGGGCACCGCTAGATAGGTAGCTCACGATAGTAATAATCGAAACAAAGTGTAGCAAGGGTAGCAAGCCGTATCCTCAAGGGTACCAAGCCGCATCCTCAAAATCAAAGTATTCAGACAGAACTTCTAAAAGGTACCATCTTCATTTTGTTTCCGCTGGCTTAATAAACAGCAGCCGGTATACTGTATGCATGACCTCATAGAGGCAACTAATGAATGTCAAACGGACTGCATTATTTTTTTATTATTTTCCTGTAATAGAGTGCGTACACAAAACACGCGAGACTCGCTAATCATGAATGCATGGCATAGTTTGCGAAAGCCAACAGTGTTTCTTGTAGAGTATTTATTTCCGGACGTAAGAAATAAACCAAGCAATTGACTAGTTGGGGCTTTTGTTGAGGTCTTTATCGCTGTGCTAACGTACTTTGGTGATATTTGGCACCTTTCAGAAAGTGTGCAACAGCCTAACCGTGGCGTTGATCATGAGACGAATTATATGCACAGGGTTAAGCATGTGCGTAGGGCGATCGCTCTTAAAACTCATGAGAAATTGTGTAGAAGGAATGCAGCTCTTACATTTTCGATTTGAAAAACCAGATCAAATTTGTATTTTGGTAATGGTAGCCAACCATATGCTTTCCTCGAAGTATAATTATAACAGTGAAACGATGAAAATAATTCTATTTTGTTAGTATTGTTGCGAAAGTTTGGCCCCAAGTTAGCACACAATTCTTACGCACGGAATGCTTTAGGAGGATACAAACATTGGGATAAATGTGTTTGCAATATTTTGCATTCTATTTACCATTATTTTCATTTTGTATCGCGTTACCTAGAGCGCTACCTCTACCATTTGTTACCTATGCAAACACTGTCGGGCAACGGTGGCTTTCTTGACATTTTGCTGGCTTTTGTGCTTGTGACATGGTCAATCCTAAAGCACCGCACGTAACAGTAACACCATATAACCGTAGCCTATTTCTTAGTTGGTGCAGTTATTAGGCCTTCAGTTCTGTTCTAAACATTTCTCACCTCTTCCCAGAAATATATACCTGATCTCCCCAACGCAATTGTGTCAGGTTCTTCTGTGCGCATTTTGTCCTTCATAGACGAAGCGTTCATTCCGTAAACATGACGCCCCGCAAAGACGTAATTCAAAGCGTATACCCAGGTGGTATTCGTTTAAATTCGTGACTTAACACCTCTGGCGAGTCGCTTTGCCTCTGTGCCTTTCGCAAACATTTCCCTGCCGCACAAGCTTCATTGAAATTGCAGAGTTGCTGCGAGAGTGAAGGAGGGAACGAGGGTGGTGGTGTATTGGGATGCTAAAACACCTTTGCATTACAATGCACCTGCGCAAAAAACTAACAAAAAAGACTGAATATTGGGAATGTTTGTACCAAGCTTGCCACTTCGTCATCCATCAAAAACCCTGTGTATGTCTCTTGCCAGTAACGAAAAATCCTCAAATCATTGCTTTCGTAAGCTTCTATATATACGACAAAGCTTGTTGTTGTGGCTGTAGCAACGCAATACCTAACTTTACCTCACAGCTGGTGTTAGGCACGTATCTGTGCGTCCCGCCGCGCCCATGTGAGTAGGTGTGTGTGGACTATTGTTTGCAGATGTCCGTGACATCTGGGCTGTGTTGCACCATGAGGGCACAAAAAAAAAAGAATAGAAAGGAAAGTAGTGTGCACTAAGCATTGCAGCCTTGACAAATTATTCCACAAAATCTGGAAAAAGGCGTAAACCGACACTAGCGTCACGGTGTTCGGACGGTAAAGAATTAAGACTAACTCAAACTTTTGGCTCCCAGAAAAGCAAATGGCGCTCAAATGACAACGATTGTGGAAATAGTGCTCCGTCATCCAATCTAAACTCACAAGTCCAGTCCAACCGTTTTTGTACATATATCATCATGCATTAGAGAGTCATATCATTGGTCCTCCCGTACATTCTAGAATGTATTTAACAGTATGCGCGTCGCACACGCAATCAGACTTGGCAAGGCTCTGTTGATATATAATCGGCGACAGCGTTAAAGAAATATCGGATACAGTACAGGTGCGTCTTGCGCCGTGTAGGAACTCATTAACAGTTGTAATCTGGTGAATTAAGAAAATGGCCGCTTCCGCAAAAAGCCAAATAATACGTGCTTGACTATATATAGCATTGAATTATATGGTGTGGAGAGCGCTTTCTGCACTAGATGTTCAATCAAACGCCTGAGTTACAGACTTCGCCTACAGACTTACTTCGCTTCAAAAAAATATTCTAATGTGCCGGGATCCGTTGAAGCTTAATTTCGGGTTAACTCAAGAAGGCCTTTTTCACACTGTGCCAACGGATTCTTGAGTGTTCGTGCTATAATGGAGCTCGCGCACGCAGTTAGCCGTCTACAAGACAAAGCGTAAAGTATTATACACATAAAAGGTCTGCGTGGAAAAACTGCACATCGTAGCCGCAGGCAAATGCGCTTGAATTTTCTCTGCCAACAAAATGAAACACAGACAAAGCGCAGCTAGTGAACGGAGCTTGAGGTCCAGTTTTACCATTTCAATGCTCATATCAAGGCTTAGACAGCAATATCATTTGATGAATGCGCATCATTTTTTCCTTAGTGAAAAAGAGCTTTACGATAATTTTATTATTGCAAACGTTCGGTGTTAGCTTTCGAGCGCGCGTCTTTTTTTGAATCGTCTTTTTGCTCTTCAAGTACTCTCTCAGTTGCGACAAAGTGTCCGCGCCACAGCTGTGCCTATGAAATTTATTAAGCGTTGAAATGAAAAAAAAAAAAACCATAACGAAACCTCGCAGCAACTATCCCAGAAACATAACAGAACATGCGGTATAGTGCTTCTTTCTGAAAGTATCACTTACTAAATACGCGATTGGTCATTTCAGTTAAAACAGCTCTCTTGCGAACACAGCGGAAATCATGCTTAGGAGCATGCTCGCTCTTAAAGCAAAAAAAATTCTTCGAGGGCCGACTGCCATTTTGTATCATAGTGCCGTTACACTCCGGCAACTCTCTAGGCATGTCTATAATATACCGCAGCATTGTGCATACCCAATGCCCTCTAAAAAGTGTTTGCACCCTCTGAGCCCTCCCTCTCCCCTAAGCCATAATTGTCTGACCATCGGCGTGCACTTCCATTCATGAGCAATCTGTGCTCGCTATACTTCTCTGTTATGCAAGGACACCCGTGTACCATGCATTATGTGCATGTTAAAGAAGGCAACCCAGTCAAATTTATTACTGGGCCCTGCACTACGACCTGCCTCATAATGAGATCGGTGTTTTGGCACGAAGTAACTCCAAAATTTCCTTAATGTATACTTTCCTGCGAAGATTGCCGTGCTACGCCGATAAGCACACGCCGCTCTTTATCTGCAAGTACCTGAAGCGTCGCGTTTAAGAAGGGAAATGCAGGCAAGACAGATGACGATTATTGTTTAGGGATAAGATAAGCGCGAAGTGATGGAAAGCTTTGGTATAGGGCAGTCACATTTTGCAGCCTCACGCAAAGCTAAATCAGTACGTCACAGCGCCAAGTTTGTCATTCAACGTAATCAAACTATAAGACGACTCACCCTGATCGCAGCTCCACACGCAGTTTTCCGGACCGCTTGTACATACAGACGAATCGCGCAGGTTCACAGACTCGACACGCAAAACCGAACGCGCGATCGGGCTGAATGAGAAACTCCGCGGGCCAAACGTACATACTCTGTCCGCACGTAGGAGCGCGACCTTTTGTGAATCTCTCTGACGCTGGTCGTTGAGAGCCCGTCGCCGGTGTGCGCGCTTAGGTTATTACCTGACGGCGGAGTCAGCACCCGCGCGGCACGTTGGAGCTGGCATAGCAAAGAGAAAAGGAAAGAAAAAAAAAACGAGAGAGAAAGCGCGCCTCTGCAAGCGCATTCGCGCGCTTCTGACAGTCGCGCCGAGGCCGCAGAACGGATAGAGAGACGCGACTCGGGATTGGCAGAACACACACGCTTTACGATCCGGTTAATTGCTCGACCCCGACGACTTTCGGGGACATTTCTTGCCGAGAGTCGTGTCAGCGTGCCGACCCGACCAACCAGCAAGCCGGCCGGCAAAAGAAGGCAGCTCATAGCGAGGCGAGAACATGAGACAAGCGCGAGAAGCGCGAGAATACTCATGAATAGATAAAAAAAAAATATAGAGAAAAGAAAGAAGGTGTCTTCCTCTTTGACGCTCGGACGCCGTACAGGGCGGCGCCTGTTTAATTGCCGACAGTTATACGGCTCGCTTTATGACGTCTCTCTTCGACTATAGTGCTGTATTTTTTTTCTTTTTTGTTCTACTTCGGCTATTTCAAAGTTTATTTTTCTTCCACGACTTGGAACGCTTACTTCAGAGCGCTTCAAAAAAAGAGCTGAGACAACCTGACCTCGTGACATTATGGCCCTCTTAAACACCCTCTCCTGGTATCAATGTAAAGCCAACGTGCAGGGAGTAGTACTCAGCACTCTTTTCGGCGCGAGAAGCATATTCAGAGAAGGTGCCTTCTTTTTCTGGTTCTTCTTTCTCGAGCATGGATATTTTTTTTTCTCGCACTAATCAACTAGTGACCCACTTCCCGAGCTGCCCCTTCCGTCAGAAAACAGTGTGCCACCTTAGCGAACAGTGCTCACAAAACTCACACGCGTAGAAGATCCAGTCAAGTTCCAGTGATGTGGGATCCCCGGATATAGCAGAGAGTATCCAAGTGAAATCCGGCTTTAATGGATTTTCTGTTGATCAGGTGACTATTCTAATTTTATCCCTAATTTTACATCGAATAGACTTGCGAAGGTATGGTTCATGCATATGAATGAGCGGGTCAATATATAGCTGGGCGTCACTAACTATAGCCGATCAATCTCACGTTCTTTTTCTTCAGTTCGGTAGAGTGATGTGATTATATCATGGCCATGTCGCTTAAAGCTGTTATTCAAATTTCCCGAAAAGAAGAAGCGGGCACCCATTTGCTTGGTGTGCAAATAATCTGTATTAGAATTTTGTTTCTATAGAGCTCTAAACACTTTTTTGTGTGCTTAACCTCTTTTATTTTATATAGAAATGCGGCCTAGAACACAAGCCATCTCAGGCCGGAATGGATAAGAGCACAACTATATTAGGACATTTTATCACGTGTCGTTGTGTTGCTTATCCTTTTACACGACAGCTGCCAAGGGTCTCAAAAGCTTCAAATATACAGTGAGCGCTTGTCTTAGAAGTTATCTGCGTGGTATCCCAGGCGCAGGCACATCTAATTTGTGTTTCCCAATGTACTAGCCGTGATTTGCCACCATATAATGTGCCGATTGAATCGGACACCTCACAACACGCATATCGATGACAAGGATTGTTATGAAGTGTGAAAAAAAAAAATGTCAGCAGAAATCGGGAGATGCCGTGCATAACATTCGTGCCGGAAATTATGCATTCTGTTACCATTTTAAATTAAGCAATGATTCATGGAAAAAGTTGCAATTAACTGTGAGTACCGTAAAGAGACAAGGTAAATGAGCAAGCTTTTTTTCTTCGAGTTCTTGTGCGCTATACTTAACAAATTTCTGGGGATCGGTAATAATTGAGCGATGTGAAAGTAAACCATCGCAGTTCGATTCGCTCCGAAAGTATATGCTTCCTATTTTGTTTTATACTAATTTACGTTGCATTAGGAGCATACTTCCCAGTTGTACACGAAAATTATAAGCTTTGCTTAATTGACGTCAAGTCGACCTTTACGATGCTGAAAAGAGAAGCAAAGAGAAATGTCAGTTTTGCTAAACAAGGTGGGCATGTTCGGTCATCTCGCCCGGCTTTTGTGGAAGGTACACAAAGAAAATGTTCTTGTGCGCTATACTTAACAAATTTCTGGGGATCGGTAATAATTGAGCGATGTGAAAGTAAACCATTGCAGTTCGATTCGCTCCGAAAGTATATGCTTCCTATTTTGTTTTATACTAATTTACGTTGCATTAGGAGCATACTTCCCAGTTGTACACGAAAATTATAAGCTTTGCTTAATTGACGTCAAGTCGGCCTTTACGATGCTGAAAAGAGAAGCAAAGAGAAATGTCAGTTTTGTTAAACAAGGTGGGCGTGTTCGGTCATCTCGCCCGGCTTTTGTGGAAGGTACACAAAGAAAATGTTTGAGCAGGATCATTTAAAACTACGTAAACACGTTTTGACTATACGCTAATACTGCAACAATTCACAAGGCGAGAGGGAAAAGATCGCGCAAACATGCGTAGAAGTCCCAGTCAATCCTATGATGCGGGATACCCGAGTATAGTACGGAGAATGCGAACGAAATGCGGCATTAACAGCCACAAAGTGCTCTGAAATTCAACGTTTTCTGGGATACCGCGGTCCATAAAGTATTGTGACTGAACGTACGCTCAGTGATTATGATCAGAGTAACACCAGTTTCAAGATATGTTCCTCCAAACTTGCGGAGTAAGTGTTTCATCACCGTTCTATACTTGATGTATTCCTCAGGAGCCTTCCCTTGTTTACTTCAACATCAGTGAGCTCTATTATACAAAACCATACGGTGTTAGACGCATCGAAGCGTCACAGCGGTCTAAGAAGGAATGCAGTATAGTACAAGGCTTCGAATTAATTTGCAGTAGCCTGAGGCTTTTTATTGTGCACCTAAACCAAGGTACACCATCGTTTCTTGCGTTCCGCTCCGTTCGCATTGCATTAGTGGCAGTCACGGATCGAACCCGCGACCTCATGTCGAGCAGCAGAACGCGATAGTCTCTTGATCCACCACGGCTGGTCCTAATTAAAGAGCATGTATGGCACAATCATTGTTCTGAAAATGCTGAATGATTATGGAGCACTGCTGAAGACTGCGAAAGTTACTGCTGACTCTTTGGTTGCACTAGAAAAACCTCAGCAGTGATTTTGGCGGGAAGATCAATTACAATTTTCTGCTTACACAAGCGACGTTAAAGAAGATTGATAGCATACACTATCATTTCGGTAACCATCATAACTGTACGCGCATTCCTCCATGGTAATATATAATATAGTGGGTGATGCCGCTTCATTTTTTTTGTCTATACGTTTTCTTAGGCCTTGCATCGACCGAAGTGATAGCTGCGTTTACCATTTAATTTCATCGGGCATAAAAATGTGAAAATTAACATGTAATGAGCATCTTCCGAAGCCTGCCGTGATAATAGTACACAGCGTGAACCATCGTTAGAACCAAATATTCAGGCTGAGAATTTAGGTGAAACAAAGTGGTTGTCTCTGCGTGGTATTAAGAGGGTTGTATAACTTATTTTACGATTTCAACACGTTAATGCTGGTGCACTCATATAAAGCTGAAGCTATTTTATCTACGGCTGATATAGCATGTTGTCCCTTCCTCGTTAAGCAGTCGTGATTGCGAGGAACCACCGGGAATATTTCACAAGACATTATGCCTAAAGCTCGTGTCAAGTAGGGCAGCTCAGGGTGTGTAAGGGATTTATGTTAGTTAACTAGGTGCCTTGCCAAGAGATTGGATGCGACCTGCTTCGGCCACACCACCTTACACGAGGGAGAAAGAAACAAATTATTATTATACTGTTTTGCACATTGTAACTAAAGAAAGTCAGTACCTAAGCGCTGAAATTATTTCCACACTATAGTTTGCCGCAACCTGCATATGATATAAAGGAATTGAGTTATGGCACGTCAAGTGGTTTAGCCTGAAAAATATTACGCGTATCAAACTTCATTTCTTTAAGCGTACAAACCTGGCAGAACATTGAAAACAAATACCGATTGTGCACTGCAGTCTACAGACAAGGACTCACAACTATGGGCCGTCCAGCAGGCCCGGGGTGCGCTCGAAAAGCACAAGCCTCGTGACCCACTACAAACGGGCCCAACGGGGCTAGTTCAGAGTAGAGTATAACCCCGGGTCGACGCTTGGCCAGCGTCACAACTCGTTAAATCGTCGTTTGCCGGCACTTTAAACAAGGAAACAGTTCTTTCAAAATTGTTTCTTTCTGTTATTGTTTTTCTATATTCTACAATTTAATTTATAAACAATAACGAAACAAACAATAGGTCGCAAGCTAGCGATGACCTTGATCCAAGCATTCACTGTTACTGTGGGCAATGCAATGCCTCCTCATTCCGTTCACGGTTTTGATTGCTGCTATTTGTTCGTATTCGGGCACGGCATATTTACACTTTGCCTTTATCGTATATAAAGACATCTTCACAACATAACTTCTGGCTTAATTTAATGCGTACGTTTTCAATACGCAGAAAGCTGTGGCACATATTCTGAACCTGACTAACTGTCTGACTAAAAAAAAAAAAAAAGAACCGTTAATTAAGATGCTACGCCGAAAGACTTCTTTCGGGACCGACGAAGTAATTTAATTTTATCATTTTACAGAATATGCGTTTATAATCAAGTTGCCTATAGCGTAGATTACGGTGATATTACTGACAGTTTGCCAGAAGAGATTATATATATATAGTATAAAAAAGAAAAGAAGGCCAAGTGATACCTGCTTTAGGAACCAGAAAAAAAAAGTTAATTTTAAACCCCGGTTGCCATACCACTCATTCATCTTCTTTGTGTTCAAGGCACTACAAGGCAAAAAAAAAAAAAAACTCTATTTCAATGCACCCGTTGACAGATGTGGGCTACATATAAACGGTGCATTCTTGTCCCCTACAAGGGCTGCTCAGGTCGCATGTAAAATAAGTCACAACAATTCTTTCTTCTGCGAATCCTTTGTCAGAAAAACAGGAACGTCGACTTTGTTCCTGTCACAAACATGGCAGCAGTCACCTAGGATGAACGTATATCTTCCAGCTGTATGCGCTCTTACGAATATAGAACCTTTTAGTATCTGTCAAGCGGGAGCTAAAACCTGATCGCGACGCCCCCGAACAAGGGGTGTGCCGCTGACGAGTCATAACCCAAACAACGAGCTTGGGCCAAAGAACCCTCTTAGTCTATGAACCTTGCATACATGCGTCAGCCCTTCCTTGCTCTAGTTGCATAACGGATAAAAAGATAAAGAAAGGTAAAGCCAGACTTCGAGGCTGGAAATAGCGCGAAAAATTGTCGCAGCGCGCTTTACGATCTGCTGTGCTGAGTCCCGCTGGAGTATAGCTGCCTAGTGACGTCGTTAAGGGAGAGAAGCTAGATCGGCGCTGGTAACTGGTCGTCGGGAGCACCTGGCAACCAATGAGAGAGGCCGGCGTAAATCAAGGCCCTGCAGTGCCAGCGAAACCAGTGTAGCTGCTGCTGCTGTAGATGAGGCGCTGTTGATCTATTCAACAGCGCTCACGCCTACAAACAAAGACTAAAGAAAAAAAATGGGTTTGTCACGTGTCCTCAAACCATAACTGCATTTCCGAGCGGAAGTAGAACCAGCGAGAAAACAAAAAAATGTAAGTAAAGCTGTCCGAGAGAAAACAGTTACGCGAGCCTGGAGAGACGCCTCTGTGTGAAAATAGATGCTTTGTTACGGAAAAGCTGGTTTCCTCAACACGATGACTGTGCATTTCCGGCAGTGACTCTAGATACACACAAAAAAAAAAAAACAAGAAAAGAAACGTTCGTGAAGTTACTCAGCGTCATTGCCGAGTGTCAATATACGACTCGGCCGGGGTACTGACCGAATTTGAGAGTATACATGCTAATGCATTAGGCGTAACTTTTATGACGGGATGTCCGGCGGCCAGCTGCCTGACATAACTGGTGCGAAGTTCCGAGGTTCTCTCGGGTTCTACGGTTACGGCTTCCTTTTTACCCCCGCATCTTGCGCACATTGACCGAAGTCTCAGCTTGCCATGTCTACGCCGGTGACCGATCCGCATATATCGCAATCGCTAGTGCAACTTAATACTAAGTCGTTCAGACGTTTGTAGTTATTTGTCACGTGTGTCAGTACGTGGTGGATATGGCAGCGTGCAAACGTATAGTGCGCCTGGCACCTGGCTTTTAACTGGATGACCATAAAGAAAGCTACAGGCACGTTCGTGCAGCTGCAAGGAGATGCGTTTCGCGCCTAAACTGTAGACTGACTATGAGGTTACAAATAAGAGAGAGAGAGAGAGAGAGAGAATAACTTTGTCATACACCACGCTCTGGCTTGCTCAAGCTCCTGAAGTAAAAATGCTAGCGAGGGAACATGAAAGCCGAGAAAACACCATCTCGAGCCGCTATTCAGATGTGGTGCCGGTTTCAACGCAACGAAGATCTACACAGAGTACGGCCCGTCGTGACGGCTGGGGGCAATTTCCCGTATAGCTTACGAATAAGTCGCAAAAAGAGCACGAGGTCTTGAGGAACTTACATCGTTTCCTTAAAAATGCAATTTTATGCGTTCAACGTATCTAGCCATTCTGCCAACTATATGCTGCATCCGCTAAGTGCTCTAGCTTTGACCTTTTGCTCTTTTTCTTTTCTTCTCTAAAGGCGATATTACGGCCGTCTAATAAGGACTCCAACATATAATCATAACGACCCCACTATTTTCCTACGTAAATCGTTCAAGCTGCTGTCGCATTCAACGTGGTTAGGGGGGTATGGATGAGATGCCAGCTGCTTTTCGCTGAGCAGCAGCTGTAATATTCACGCGCAAGAATACATAGGCTTCGTGTTGAATCCCTTGTTGGCCCGTAACGCAACGCATTATAGCCCGTAACGTGCTTTGCTACGCTCTGGTAAAGCTTTAAACATAATTGTATTTTTTTTTCTTTTATTATTTGCCATGCAAGCTTCGTCTATCGCTCACACGAATCGAAAAAAAAACTGTTATTTTATAGATGATGCAGGTATCTTCTTATAACCGTAATACACAATTAAGACCTATCACGCGCTTAAAACAGTAATATTTTATTCACGAAAAATAGTGTTGCCGTGCATAAATATATAGGGACTTGTGAGAAGTCTGACGGACTCGGAGGGGGACTCACTTTGGTCCGGATTCACAAAGCTTCAAATTCATAATACTTGTTTGCCTCTGGCGGAACCCTTAATACTTACTACTACTCGTTGCTGGGCAACACGCTGCGTACTTCTTGGGGCAGAACACACGCGAAACGATGTAAAGAAACGACCCTTTTCCCGTCCTGTTGCTTCCCCACTTGGTGTCGCATCTTTTACACTACAAGAACTTTGGCTGTTATGTTGTTCAGCTGCCGCCAAAGGCAGGCGCCGTCTATGCAAACTGTTCGCGCTGCTAACGACTTCGAGAGTATAGGAAACGTGGCGCTATATTTATTAGCTGAATCATTATTAGCGTTTTCTTAACCGGAATCCCGTTTTAGTTTCAACTCTTAAGTATTTTCCTTGGCGTACAAGCGCACATGTAGTACATTTATGCGCAGTCTGGTATTAGCCTAGTAGGAAGGAGTAATGCAGCACCTTCAATAGTAAAAACTTTTACGTTCTTTCTTCGAGGGAAAACCTTATTTAGAGCACAATGCATATGCGAAAGGAAAGAAGGCGGAAGCAAAGAAGGCGACAGGACAGAGGGCTTCATATCGCTTTCTTTCCTTCCGTATGAAATGTGCGCTAAGTAAGGCATTTCGCCAAAGAAATGATTTGTCATAAACTAGCCGGAGCAGCTACTCTGTTACGCGTTTACATCTTTCTTATCCTATGCAAGTCAAACTAATTTACTACCTGTGTTTTTTTCTTCTTGTGTGCTTCCTATATATACCGAGTCGAAGCAGACAGCACGCACCAGTTTACACTTTAATCGCCTTTCCGCTTATATGTCTCCAGCTGGCTGCAACTTTTGTGCGAGGGAACCTGAAGCAACCACTATTTATCGGGTCTATCGCGAGCTCAACAATTAAGAAGGCAATTTGGAGATCGTAATTAAATCATGCTTTGTCACTTCTTACATACTAAATTTGAGTTTAAACGGCAACACAGCGGCGGGTCGGATGTTAGTCTACGGACTCTTTGCGACAGCTTAGGCATGACTGCACCAGTGATATTTGTCAGGAAGTTGTGTTGCGTGACTTCTGCAGGCAAGCCTGCTGGCTCTGAAGCTCAGCCAAGTAAGCGACGCCATCCCTCTCAATATCCCATGCGTTGAAGCCGAGAAAATTATACGATGTCCTCACAAGCGGTCGTGCGCCATGCATGGCCCGTCACATACCTTTGAAATATTTGGCAAAGGCTCTACGGGCATGGAAAGATACAAATATTAAAATCAACCACGTGGCACTCCCTTCCCGCATAACTATGGCATGGCATCAGCACGTCCAATCAATGCCGTGGCTGAAACGCATGTCTAAAGAGCCGAACCGATTGCTTAATGAATTCAGTTAATGAATTCAGTTGGCATTGAGCCCAGTCAACCTTATAATATACGCCGCGCACACCCGCCATCCCAAATCCGCAAAATCACGCCACACCAAGCGATACGCGATCGTATCACTCGGATTTATAGAATCATTAGTATCACCTCATCAGAAACACCAAAAACTTGCTTTTTCTCGTGTATCGTTGCGTGAATAATGACGCAAGGAAGAGAGTTCTCCGCGAGATCTTGAGCAGTCTTTTTGTGGACGATCGCAGGGAAGACTATTTGCTCAAACAATTATTGTTCTTGTAATATTCAAGCTAGATTGAAGCGCGAAAACACTAGATTTATAAAACAAAGCCTTCTAGCTCTAAGCATTGACTTCTGCTTTTGCTTATCATATCAGAACCGATATTCTGAGCTTACCACATTCATGACTTCCCCACGCCAGAGTTGAGAACGTAAACGCCGCCCTATGCTTAGTGTGACAACGCGGCTCCAAGAGCACTCACTGACTGCGTGCTTTATCGATTGCGCTACCTGATAAGCACGGCGGGCCCATCGATAAGTGGCATGGCGTAGTTATAAAAAAAAAAGTGGGTGCTCTGAAACACGAATAAAAAAATGGATGCAGCTAAAAGTGATGAAAATCGCCAACGTCGTGTAAAGTTGTAACACAGATGTCAGAAAAACAACAAGAATATGTGCCGATTGTTTTCCTCCGCAGTGCGTCATTTCCGTTCGTTTAGATGTCGCCTGGCAATGAGGGACGTGCGTGTTAAAATTATCATGCCTTATGATATTTTTTGCATTTCCTTGCATTTAATGCGCGTGCTAAGTTTTCCTATGACGGCGCTGGAAACCGTTAATTAGTTTTTTCATCACTTTCTCCGATCCTTACTTCTCTTTATGTCACTGCCTTGTAATTAACGCAGGTTTTATTCATTCATTGGTGACATTTCTTTATAAGAAAAAAAAAACATCCATCTTTACGGTAACCCAGTGGTTAAGGGGTTGCGCTGCAGAGCTCGAGATTGCAAGCGTATAGTATCGCCGTGGGTTCAAACCCGGTGGCGGCGGCGGCGGCTGCATTTCGATGGAGGTGAAATGAAAAAGAACACTCCGGCCCTCAGATGTATAGGTGCACATTCGCGAACCCCAAATGTTCAAAATTAATCCGGAGTCCTCCATTACGGCGTGCCTTGTAATCATAATGTGGTTTTGGCAAATAAAAGAACTCATTATGTTAATTTTAACTTCCATTTTTATTACGTTTTTTTTTCACTCGTGTTACTCAAGTAATAAACTTTTGTAGGACTGGCGCTGAAAACGCCTTTATTTTACAATCAAACGTTTACGACTTGGTGAACAAAGCTTCTTTTTTAAGCACAAGTGTTCGTTATTCATCGTTCTAAGTTATATATTCATCGTTATATATATATATTTCTTTAGTTGTAGTTGTGGAGCTATACAGCTGTATACCTCAAAATATTACATTAAGCTTGAAGTGGTGGGGCGATGGCTATTATTTCGCTGTCATCAAAGCGAAACTATTTCTTTTACTCGCGCAGTAACTTTTTATACTAAACGCACTAATGTCCTAAAAGCCGCATGTGTTTTCTGAAAACACATCCAATTTGTTTGGGATTTCATTACTTGTTTGCTCCTTTAGACTTGCGCTGCAAGTTTGTTTATTTTCCTACATTTCATCATACAATTTACGTTGTTTCCTGGCAAATCAGTTCTGCGCAAGCCCGCAAGGGGGAGGAAGGTCCTTGAAACGAAAAGTTGTCATACGCCTGACTGTAGTCCACGAAGCTACAAAAGAAACCCATAAGAATTTTTCAGAAAAAGAAAGAAAAGCTTCGCAGTTGAAAAAAAAAAATTGGTACTGGTGCGGGGGCATCGAACCTGAGACCAACGCCTTTCGATGCGGTCACTCTACCCTCTGAGCTGACCAGACGGCTCGCAGATAGCAGCGTGCTCATGAGGCCGAATTAACCGACAGTTAGATGCACAGAGACACTGAATATGACAAAATCAGTTTGTTCCCTGAATATGGCAAAGCTTGTTTTCTCTCATCATAGATCACGTAAGAAAAAATGTACGTAAAAAAGTGCTCGAGGTGAAAAATGCTCCAAAAGAAAACAGCTTGTTTGCGCATTTAGAGTTTACGTCGGAAGCCTTATATAGTATAGAATTTTTCAACTGATAATTGAAGGGTTTTTCCTGGTCGAAAGCTGGCCAACGCTTACGAAGGTCACACTTCAAGTGAAAGCATTCCATACTTGCATGCCCTCATCCCTTGCTGTTTTGCTTACTGCGTGTTTTCATAACCTTCTTTGCTGCCTTCATGACGCTCCTGAGGCATATGAACGATTAGGTTGATGGTAATTTCTCACAGTGCTTAACAGCTGTTGTCGAAGGACCCGAGTCAAGGAGGAGTGTGAAGTCGCCAAATTGCGCTTACTTTCGACTGACGCTATATAAGGATATCTGCGCACGGTAGGCAGGAACGAATCAAAGTGGGGAGAAGGAATTCAAGATAACCCAGAGAGCGTCCTCCTCCTGCATGCCACTATCGTCTTAGGCTGGTATACTGATACGCTGAGCAGAGAAACCCACCACCGGGAGCAAATATTTTTTCGAGCCGACGACCGTTCCCGCATTTCAATTGGATGCTGGCGCCGTGGATCAGGTTTCTCGCTGCGTAGTTTGAAACCACACACTATAAAAAAAACAGATAACGCAGGCGAGGCGGTGGGTCTCGCCTCACGAGTTGAACGCGTTCCGTCTGGTCCTCATTTAAGGAACTTAATAAAACGAGGCGTTCTGCGCGATTTTTTGCAAGGCTATCATTTGTCGCTGCAAAGCGGAGGTTAGCTACCACGAAACGCTTTTTTTTTTTTTTGCAGTCACTGCTCTTAGGACACAATCGAAGGGCAGAAATTACACAAGCGTATGCATGCCAATCTTGCGAAAACTTATTGCTGGTGTTTCACAAATGACTCGTCTGTTGCATGTTTATGAGGTCCATACGCTAAGAGATAAAAGTTCTATTAAAAGTAGATGTAATAATCTAATTCCCAAAGCCAGGAAGCGATAACCATGTAGGCATTATAAAAAAGAATGCTATGAATTACCACATACAAGTAATTCTCTGCCTCTTTAATGCCATGCTCATGCCGGAAGAGAGAGGCGATAGTTGTATTAATGCTTTTTTTTAGCTCATTGGGACGCACAAAATGGCAAGTTATATGCATACAAGCGTATGTTGCTAGAAAAGACGACTCTACAGTGGAACGCCTCTAGAGCGAACACTTCCACAACAAAATGAGCTGCATAACGAATGACTGATTATGTCGCTGCCGTATTCCTGCATTTCCTGTACGCTGTTAACCCCTCTACAACTAAGGCTACTGCAACGAATTTGTCTGTACCACGAAGAAATTTATGCGTCTCCGACGGCCGGTTTGTTGCTTTACAACGAATGCCACCTATAGCAGTGCGACCGCTACCCTCCCCAGATGTCACCAAGGTGCGCTAGGTGCTAGCGTTAACGGCAGCGCTATAGTGATGGATATGACTAGCATGCCTACATCAGATGTAGACCTGCTGCCCTGCACCAGAAATTGATCAATGCCTACGCTTCTTGTTGTAATACATCTGCGGGAGCGACGGCTCACGAACATTTTGCAGTTGATGACGACGCGAGGATGCAATCGTATATCGACGACATCTTTAATGTCATCTAGGGCTGAAAGAACGCTAATGCCCAGAAAGGCAATTGTCGTGAAGGGCCTGCAAACGAACCATGAATTTTGACCGAAGATGACGCGATTGAAGCAATATTCTACGATATGTAGATTTAATCTGAGTAGTTCCCGCGTTTTGCCGCGGTGGGAACGTAGGTGCCATATAAAGATGGCTGCATTCAAAGATTTTGTCAGGTATTGTTTGTAGAAATTACGCATATAGCGGACTATTTCACTAAGACCGCCTTGAATGAACGTTAAATAAAGATTTACCATTGAAGGTCCCGATCACCTCATTATAAAGGCGTTTCAGTGTAGTTGATCTGTTTCTGTTCTGTCAAAGAGTTTTATGCGTTAGAAAAGAAATAGCACAAATGCGGGAATCCTCTGAACGTTTATCACCGTCACAGAACGCTGCTAACGGCATGCCTCACTTTAGAGATTGCGGAAGAAAAGGTTAGAAATATAGGATGTCTGGCAATCCTAAATTTCTACTATAGCCTTCTCACATGTAAACAGTTTTTCCCCTCATTTTATTGTATAAAGGCGGTTTTTCCTATACATGCATTGTTCAGTAATGTGCGAGTAATGTGATAACATCCTACACTCGCGACGCTACATCTTGCGCTGAATCAAATGGCTGCGCTTACATAGCGCCCACGTGAATTTACAAGTCAAGTTTGTGTAAGACTACTTTGACGCCTGGAAATCAACGGTGATTTTGTACCTTAGACATTGCAGAAGAAGACAATTAAAAAAGATGAGTTTGTGGCACAAACGTGTCCAAAAGTATTGGGCTATCAACGTAGAAAACTTGCTGGCAATTCTCAGCATTACGGGTTTTTTTGTTTGCTTCTTATACTTTGAAACATTTATGCACTCTGCCTAACTTTATATGAAACCACCGATATTGCGGAGACTATCTAT
Organism: Dermacentor variabilis; assembly: GCF_050947875.1. Lineage (NCBI taxonomy): Eukaryota > Metazoa > Arthropoda > Arachnida > Ixodida > Ixodidae > Dermacentor > Dermacentor variabilis. The sequence goes on from NC_134572.1 coordinate 136,363,063, forward strand.
ATTCTGTTGCGTAAAATAAGGAATGAACAAGCTGCAGTTCCAAGTACACTTGACGCCCAATGTAGTGGCATTCGAGCACTTCCAATTCTGAATAACAAACGTCACGTCAGTCTACTAGCGCATGAAATTCAATATAACTACGCGAAACATGTTCCATTAGTCAGCGCGACATATTCAATAAATACATATAGCCTCTTGTAAAAAATATCAAGACACTCTGTTGCAAGAGAGATTTTTAAAGAGTGTGTGTAGGTGAACCAGCGCTTGTTTGTTGGAAGTCAAGTCGCCAACTTCCATGGTTATTGAGTTTACTACCCATTATCGCTGCAGTTATAACAAAACTAACGATTAAAAAAACATTCACACAAAGTGACGTCACTTCTAAAGTTCGCGTATATATAATACAAATACAGATAGGAATATAAAACGGATATACAAAATACAGCATAAATGTTCTTACAGAAGTGCTGCGGAATATTCTTAGTGAATTTCTTATATCAGAGTAAACAAATGCAATTATGGAGTTCCAACTAAACCCAAAGTAATGAAGACGTCACTAAGGAAGCCACAAATGATGATAGATGTCTTATTAGCCATGAATCTACCTAATCCTGGGCCTAAATAACACACTGCAATACCACACCTCCAAATCTTCTGAGGCGTTTACCGAGTCCACTCGACGTACGAAAACTTCCAGATCTTGTTGCACCGCTAATTCGCCGGCCGTCGTTCTGTTTGTTCTCCCTCAGTAATCATAACGTTATTCTATAGTAGACAAATGTTTCTATAGCAAACTGGTCACATACACAAAAGTGTTTTCCATGACAGGTGTAATATTCCGGTAACGGTCTAAATGAAACAGAGCACAATTTTCTATGTACACTAGTGACATAGTGAAAAGACTCTTGTGGCTATTATGTGGACAGCAATGGGAGGACAGGTGAATATCATGGGACTCCTAACACATTTGCTGCACAAAGGGCGCCTATTGTCAGACAGCTGGTGCACTTCAAACGAGAGAGACTGCATGGTTATTGATCAAAGATGCGCTGTATTATTTCAAGCCTTTTTATGAGCTTTCTAAGAGCAAGAAAGCAGAAAGAAATCAGCCCTACATGTCAGAAACAGCAATTCACGATGCGAATTATTGACGTCGCTGCGCCTCAGGAAGAATGCATTTCACGAAGGTCACTTGCTAAAGATTTTGTCATAATGAGCATGGCGATGCTTACTTCGGTCCGTTTCTGTCTATTTTCCTGTAAATCGTTGTAACCGAAACGCCGGTATTACTACAGACAAGTGTAAAAGTCTGATGATTCTTGCTATTCCTAAATCTTACCAAAAATGCGTAAGGAAGCCGGAAATGTCTCATTTATAATTCTTTCAGGCCGCTACATGAAGAGCTTGCATCAAGAAGGGTAGAACAACATTCACGTTAATACTTGAAGCTCGACGACAGAGAATACCGCAGGCCGTGTAGATGTTTAGGCAGAGTTCAATCAAAATTTTGGGGGCCCGTGAACGCGCATTGACCCTGCAGTGTACGTTCACTCTTATAGGCGCTGTAAATTGTTTGTGCGGCATGCATCGCGGAGATATTCAAGCCTTCAATTTTTTATTTATGCACGTCATAAGTGTAAACTTACACGACTGTGATCCAGCCGCAATTTCTCGTACGATTTGCATTTTTGCGTGTTGAAACGAAAGCGGACACAAGGCGCACCTGCTTTACAGTGAGCCTGCTAGAAAATATCAACAATACCACAATGGCTTTGCTTAAGGCAGAGTCCAAAACATTTGCAATTTCACTGCCGTTGTTTTTTTTTTTTTTTTGCCGGTGCAGCATCTTAAGCTTGCCTGAGCACGTTAATTTTGCGCGGACCCTGGGATGACGTACGTTCGACGATTATTACTTTGTCACATGGGGCCTACAGCATATCGTGTAGGGTATTGTTCAACAGCCGGAAATGTGAGGCGTGGGCGTCCCGCCTCGTGATGACGTAAGTCAGAGTCAGGAATGCGCATTCTGAGTTGTCCTTTGCACAGTCATTATAAACTGAAACCAGCCAATTGACACGGGGTGTTACCTGAAGTATGCATCAAGATGACGTACTCAGCGAACAATAGATACTGCGCAAGAATGTGCATGCACCGCTCCACTTTCTATATGTCAGGCAAATGATTAATAATTAGAATATAGAACGCGATACTCTGTGAGGTATTGGCTCGGATGTATGCATGCATAGGTATTGTACTTATGCAGTAAATCTCGCACAGATGTCACCTTTTCGTGACGGGGAAGAATCAGACAGTGCCAAAACTATGCATTAAGAATCTAGCTCCTTATTGGGTGAACTTATGCTAAAAAGAAAGGCAGGCAACAATTAAATTACAACAATAGCGGTGAGCATGGCTGTTGGTCATCGAATCTGAACTCGCTGGTAAAGTCTGTGTGCTGTTTATGCGTCTGTCATCGTACATGCTAGAATTATCGCTGGTGCTGCCGTATGTTCTAGAATCTACACTATATAGTCACCGTTAAGATAAAACAGCGTATGCGTGTTAACATAATACGTTGAAATATAAATAATTGCCTATTGATGTAAGTAAAAGGTTGATTGATAGTGCAGTCAAGGACGACAGGGCATCCAATGAATTTTTTCAGTAGGAAATTCGCCGAATTATTCTAGTTGTAGAATGCAGGACGGGGCTAATTGAAAGTTGTGTTGGATAGGTATTTTTTTTTACAGCGCAACTAATTATGCCTTTGTGAACAAGTTCACTGCATAGGACGCTAATTATGATGTTATTAGTGATGACAATTAGGCATGCTGATCGTCATTACCTTGTTCCCGTTGTTTGCGACGCTTTGTATGGCGCTTTTGTCTATTTTCTTTAGCGTTCGACTCGCTGGTGCGCTATCCGCGCGTTAATTACTATGCGCACAGAATAGCCAAACGTCGCTCTCTGTAGCATTAATTATGACTAAACAATCTTCCACACCTTTATTATTCAAGAATATTTGTTGTTTCCCCCTTTCCGGCAAACATCCGCAGCTTCTTCCCTCTCCACTGCACCTTTCCACCACACAACCTTCTCTTCCCTCTTCCCTAGCCTTGCAGCTTGTATGCCTCCTGGAAGAGTGGTCATTCCCTCTCCCCGTCTTAAATCTTTTACGACTGACAGGGCGGGCTTAGGCAAATCGATTTCGGTACCACTGGCCATCGAAGCGCTCCCATTGGTCAAAGGCGAACGACCAAGTGCTCCTATAAGCCCGGCCCTTAAGTGCCCCAATGACTACAACGAGAACACAGAAAATAAAGAAGAGAAGCAAAACAATAAAATAAGGCTTCGTACCACTCCTCCCTTTTCTCATAATTGTGTTTCATTAGGCCTTTGTGTGCGTCCCCGCTTCGACCAGCGCACAAAGCACTCAGGAAGGCGCGCACATCTGTGCTTGACTCCCTCGGCTACAAGCTGCAAAGACCCCGAGTACTGTTCTACATCGTGCTCGCGAATACAATGAAAGAAAAAAAAAGCTACACGTACAACTGCTGACAAGAAGAAAAAGAACCCTGAACCAAGAAGCAATCGCAAAGAAAAAAAGAAAGAAAAAGGAATTTCACATAAAATCTTGACTTAGACTCACAAGAAGCCACGCACTAAGAACCGGAGCTTTCGTTGTCGAACAAGGCAAGAAGACGCGGAGGGAGTCCGCTTCGAAAGGCGGTGCGGCGAGTTTCTTTGAAGCGCACGTCTGGTCAGCGGACGCCGTGCGCATCGCGCACAATTTTTTTTTTTTTTTTGACCAGCGGGCACGTAGGCCATCACCGAGATTGGGGCTTCAGTTATTGGCACTCTAAGTAATTGCACTTCAAAGAACGCGAGCCGCTGGTGGTTCTGTCTTTCTCGGTGCTTTTAAACGGTTGTGTACGCCGTCTGCTTCGCCATGTCGCCACACGCTGCAGACGGCTTGTGCCGCACACGCACGGTAAAATGATACAGGCGCAAAACCGCCAGAAAAAAACAAAATCCCGGAGCTCGAGCTCCGGGCTAACCACACTGGGTAACATACTACACGGAGCTGTAAAGTCCGAGACAAGAAATAATAAAAACAAAAACAATAAACACGGAGCCTAGTTCAATTTTAGTACAAGATGCGGCCATGCTGGAAAGTTAAGAGTGTAAAGCGGAGACTGTGCGCGGTAGCTTTATGGCACCGGACAAACAGACCTATACTGCTACATGCAATCTTATCATATCTCTCACTCATTCTCGATCTACGCAATAGGCGAAATGAACGCCCCTAAATATTTTAACTGAATTTCACTTTCAGCATTTTGGTGCAGCCACATGAACTTTCATCCGTCTTTGGCTTCATTATTCTTAATTCATAAACGCAATTTATGCCGACCACTGGGAGACCTTCATCTTTCTGATAGCAGGGAGACATGAACGTCTCTCCCAGCTATCCCCAATTACCGCTGTCTTGCGTCAGGTAACTCTGTCCTAAAGATGCCTGCGGCGAATTTCCTCCTGTCGTCACACCACTTAAACTTCTGCTGCCCTCGACTCTGTTTTCATTCGAATGGCACTCACTGTGTTGCCCTAGTATATTATCTGTCATCTGACCTGAAGTCAATTACCTTTACTGAGCCTTCAAATATAAAGGCACACACACACTCACTCACTGCTTAAGATAAACACAGAAGGTTTAATTTGGTTTATGCAGCTTTGCGGACAAACGCCAGTTTTTGTTTCAATCTGCAAAGCGGGATTTGCTCGAGAACGTTCGCGTACTTGCACGATTAAAAATATATAGAGCCCACTATATATCTCAGGTGGCGCACTTTTTCTCTAAAGTAATTTTGCCTCGCCTGTTTTAGTTGTGTGATAGAACATTGTTTGTTGTGCGGATGTCACATTGAGCACAGTATGCCAAGGTTTACGCAAAGACTAATCGCTGCAGTCCCACAGCTTTATGAATGAAAATCTTAGCGTTTATGACGAGAAGGGACCCAAGGCCATAGTTTAGACTTTCAATAAAAGTATAACGTTAGTTTAGACGATTTTCAACCTCATACCATCGCTTACACAAGTAGAAAAACACTGCCCTCCTCTCGCCTGTTTTCCGAGTTCCATCAGATCACGTGACATATCAGGTGTTCGATAAAAACACGTGGTAATGCGCATTTAGGAGCTTCACAACGAAGCAGACGCCCTGTTTCCATTATGTATAACTTTTCGCGAGAGGGTTTTACCTTATAGCACATTATGCTTTGCTGGAATAGTTTTGCCCTTAAACTACAACCGAGAACGAGCGTATAGCTGTCACAATGACTTCGCTTCCAACGTCTTTATTTATCGCTGTGATGCACATTTTTTCTTTTCTTTTCATTTGTAGATTTACTTTTGTCTGAAAAGGAATGGGCTTTGTCACCCCACGCGACTACAAAGTGTGCCGCTTTTATTCGAACAAAAGAGGTTGCGCGCCAAGGCCTTCCGCTAGAGGACGGTCTCCTTCGATTAACTACCAAGAAAAACTATTTGCATGGGACTTGCTGCGAGCTGTCAGTGTGTCTTTCCAGGCGCCTGTGACAGTCTAGACGTTTCCGGAGGCTGCAGCAACACATCACAAAATACAATTATAACAGGCTGCTGAAGGCTGGAAGGACACGCTTTGTTTCAGTAGCAGCATTCACTTGCTTCTCATTGGTGTCTCTCTAGAGTGCGGCTGTCGCGATATCACCTGTAAGCAACAATAAATACTTCACTCTCCCCTCTTTTCCTCTTTCTATTCCCCTTTACTCCACCCCCAGTGTAGGGTAGCAAACCAGGTGCTCGTCTGGTTGACCTCCCTGCCTTTCATGTCCTTGTTCTCTTTCTCTCTCTCTATCTCTCTCGTCGGTGGCGAGCGCCCCTTGAGTGCAAAGCGGAAATGAGCATTTTGGCATTATAATGCGTCAATCGCACAGAACTTGTCTTGAGTGGATAGGTTATTTGGCGCTGTGTAGGCGCTTCTATTTTTCTGCCGTGTCATTCTTATAAGAAAATGTTTATACTCGCAATCCATATGTCATAAGTTACTCAGAAATCCGGAAATTGCACGTAGCACATTTCCGCCGTGACGTTAACGGGCAAAACCCCCAGAAATAGAAAATACATATGACGATAATCCACCTGCAATCCTAATCCATCGCTCTTCCTTGTGGCATCGCCTGTCACTTTTCATTTTTGCAATACAGTGGGTCCTAGCTCACGTCAGCCAAGCTATTCGACGAAAATGAAAGATTAAAAAAGGATGGTGCGAGATACAATCATAAAATCTACGGTGTTCTGTCGCCAGTGGTCTTAAAGTTGTATCTTGCACGATGTTTTTTTTTCTTTTCATTATTTTTCTTTTTTGGATAAGGAGCAATGGTAACGTTGGCTGGGACACCCTTTATAATAAATTGTTATAACGCACCGAGATAGCCTCCGGCCCTGTAAACACGGTGAATGTCTACTGATCCTTTAGAGATGTGCTTCAACCTATCCATGCACCTTGTCGTCACTGGCAGCGGGGATCTGCCGACATGGCTTTGCGAATTTTGAGTAAAACGTTACAGGTTTGAGTGCCAGTCGCGGCAGCCAATTTCTGATGGACTCAAAATGCAAAACACCCTGGTGTTGCTTTTTCGGAGTGTGTTAAAGAACGACACTTTTTCGTCAATATTTCAAAACACTGCCCTGACCAGCGCCTGTCGTAACCAATCAAGGTGGCGCTGGGGACCTAAAAACATTTCACTAGTTAGAGCGTCCTGAAGTTCATTATGATATCCAAAAAGCAAGATGGAAGAACAGCGCTGAAAGCGAGGTCGTCTGGAGCTTATGTCCAACAGAAGCATGTCGCAGATTTTTGTCAATGGTGATGTTGTACCTGACTTATTTCTTGGCTTAAAAATATCGTCAGCGTGGATTAAACTACATAAAGGACTTTTGGCGTTGCTTTCATAGAATTTCAAAAAGAGGGAGGAGGGTAGGCATACAAAAGAATGAAGTTTTCTAACACATTGTGGTTGCATAGAGTGTCGCAAGATTACGTCGTCATTACGACCACGTAGCTGATTTCACAGTACTTAGGTAGCTTTAGTCAAGCCTAAAGTCTAACTTTGCGCCATGTAGAGAACGTATATGCACCCTTTTTCCAGATCACTTGTTCACGTTGCTCTCTAAATTGAACGTTTGGAACCTGTTTCCTAACAGATTCGCGTCATGCTGACTCATTATTACGGAAGCCAAAGAAAATATGTCTGTCCTTCGCCTTGACGCATTGCGCAAAGAACATTTTATTTCTACAGAGAAACAATCAACCATCACTTTGAGAACATTAGGAGCCCTTGTTTCACCTCTGGATTTTTCACGGAGTGCAAAGCACGACCTGATTATGAGGCACGGCTTAGTGGGGGACTCCGGATTCATTTTCGCCGTCTGTGGTTCTGTAACGGTCACGACATTCCCGGTGCGCGAGCGCTTTCTCTTTTTTTTGCGTTAACACTCACGTCGGAATACGGCCTCCATGGTCGGGATCGCAGCCGCGACCTCGATCTCAGGAGCCTCAACGTGATGGCCACTAAGCTGCCGCGGCGGGTGACAGAGAATTTTCAAGCTGAAGGCACCTGCGTTCCTTTTCATTCACATCGCTTCGTTTAAGTTTAATGACTTCAATGGAGGACCGCCGACAATTTTTGCTCGGACGTCGCGGCAAAGCGCGGATCACCACGGCTTCTAGTCGCGCCCTGTCTCTACCTGTTTTCAGCCCCAGAGGCGTATTAGGCTTAAAAGCCGAGATATCGCAATTCCTTATCGGAAATAAAGTTATGTGCACAGGAGCTGTTCAGCGTTGGCTATTCGGCGGCAATCGAGGTGGCCTTACGCACCTTAGTGCAAGGTCTGTTATGTGTACTCTCACTATTTGTCCTGATATGGAGCTTACCCTAACCTCCATAGATTTGCTGAGAAGAAGCTACAATCATGCCTGTCTATTTTCCTCAGTAAAATAAAAAAATACCAGCAATGGACGTTAAGAGTGCCATTCATATTTTTAGTTATTTTATATCAAATATTTGTACAAAGTTGAGCTTCAGCTTCCTCCCACTTTCATTGCAGTTTCAACGATGTCGCCTAGTATCCTAATTGTACTGATAATCAGCTACCTTGTAAATTAAATAGGCCTCAAAATCTACCTAATATTGTATCATACTTTTTCTTCCATGGAACTTTACACGCTTGTATAACCATCTACGAATCCGAATGAGAATTCACTTGCCTCTAGAAATGTTAAAAGGTCGGGAAAAGATTCATGAATATGCTGCAATTTGCAACAATTTGCTATCACTGATTGATTATACTAGAATAATTGATACAACATTTAGCTAGGCGCATAAAAAAATTATAATCTTCGTTGTTTACACATTTTCTTATATGATTTTGCGGTCTTTTTTGGCATATTAAGCTTCTAACTCATAACCAATGAGAAATACAAAGAGGTGTGTAGCGAATGTGCACGTTTCTGGTTTCGTATTTTATGGCCCAACATAGAACATTTATATTGTAATAGAAAAACCGCATTACTTTCTGCTCCACTTGGCTTACCACCGGTAACCTTTTACCGTCACGCGAAGGATGGTAAACATTTTGCGTTACATTGCCAGCCGACCTCTGTAGTTATTCATGTATAAACAAGCGACAAAGCTTGCATGTGACTAAATGCAGGAAAATTTACAAGCTTTACATATACGTTCAAAGCCCACGAAATTACAAGCCAATGAGCAAATGTGTATTTAACGCCACCGTAAACAATTATTCATTGAGACGACACCACTGGCAGGTGGTATGTTTGGAAGCAGTGCTAACTTAAAGAAGCGAAATATAACGTTGTAGTTTTTCTTAGTGGGATTAACACTAATAACTTTGGAAATGTGCTAAGCAGAAAATATAAACATGGCAAGTTATGTTTATTTTTCTTCTTTATATCTAAATCGCCTCAGATGCGTCGAGTCAATGCGTTATAAGGGCATGGAAGAGCTGTTTAGATGTGCATAAGCATCTGCCACATTTACCAAGTATCCACATGTACAATCCTATAGCTTCTGTCACACCTGATTGTACAGAAGATCCAGTGCTCTGAATGTTCAGTAACACAGGACAAACAGGGGTGTTGTGTGCTCCCAAAGTGAAAAAAAATTAGTGAGAATAATAACGAGATTATTGCATTTTAAGCTCCGTAGGTTGACGCGGCTAAGTGATCGAGAACGATTTAATGGACTATGCAATAAAAACACCTAACACTTTCTAGCAATAAAAACTCAGACCTAAAAATCAACTTTGACCTTACCTTCAAACCTCGATTAAAAACAAATTACAATTTTACCTATAAGGCAGCCAGTTTGTCGCCTTCAGGTAACGGATCAATCATTCAATCGGAAAATACTGTGGGTTTAATTAGACAGCACTCATCATCATCATAATTTACAATCTCCGAAAGAGTCCTGCAGGATATAACCTAAATGAAGGAAGGTGAGGTAGGGGGCGGGGGGCATGAACATCAGTAACCACAGGAGTTATGAAAACAGTAACTTCATTTATTCGCATTGAACCCCAGCAGTTATAGCTACCCGAATTATTCGCGTTCATTGCGCAAGGCTTTCATGAGTAAAAGATCAAAAAGTAAAACATAGCGAGGTTGCATTCTTAAATCTTTGGTAAAGCCAGTGAGTGGCCTCGTGCTTAACTTTGTGTTTGTTACGGCCCTCACCTGCGTATCACCGTCGAAACACGTGCCTTCTGTGATATGAGGGTTATTTTTGATAGCCTATATGCGTATGCTGGGGGGTCCGGGTGTGTCGGTCATGTGACTCGTGGTATATGTTTGATGTTTGCTTTCAACAAACTTCAGTTGTTAGTCAGTGCCGTCGTTCCGTCGGCGTCTGTCGCGCTGCAGCCACCATGAAGCTTCACGAACTCACCCAACTTTTGTTGCAGAATCCCCACCCCCAGAAGTGTGATTCTCACAGACGAGTCTTTCGCTAAACGTAACTTAGCGAATGTAACAGCCATCAGCCGTGGGGAGTTTATCAGTAAATATTTTCGCTACGCAACTCTCGCACATTGGTAACGCCCGCTGTACTTACTTGATATTTAAAAGAAAGAGAGAAAGAACTTACGGTTAATCTGATATGGCAAGCGTGAGATTAGAAGTAACGAACTGCGTCTAAATTTCGTTCCACTTTGCAATTTGCTGCAGTATAAGAATAAGGAGGCCCAACGTCTTAAATAATTAGCTTGGCAATAACCGTAACCGCCACCCCACCTTTAACTTCAACTCTAAGCAGCGATCCAAAGCCATAGATATGTTCTAAAGGGGTTAACTCCTCGGAAAGATATAAATGGTCTGAAACTCCGGAGATAATATCCGTTTCCAATAAAAAAAAAAGTTCTAATTACTTCACTCTTGAATTTAGTTGCCAGCATGAGTTCCTCATTTTTCTGCCACATTGCACGTCCTCTGGAACTTTTGTGGTAGAAACATTATAAACAGCCCATTTACGCAAGTCACAACACATTGCTTTCTCCTTGTCTTTCGGAATACTCCTTGAATCTCAACACAGTGACATTTCCGACGCGCTGGCAAAAAGGGCTTGTCGGTTGCTGTTCTGAACCTTCAAAAATAACGGCACAAATTCCTGCTAACGCGATGCACATTCACTTTGATATACGATATCATAAATTTTTACGTCCCAAATTTGAACACACTTTCATTATAGAAACTCTTGCGAAGAAGACAACTTCTCCTCCTTGTCTTAAAATCGGGCTCATGCTTGCACTGCGCTATACATTATGGATTTTTTTGTTATGTGCTTTCCATCATTTGAACTTTTCAGAACACATTGGGATTCATTGGTAAAAATTGATAGGCATATTCAATGTTGTCGGTGCCCTCTAAGAGATGGAAACGACATGCAGAATGTCGTTGCTATTAACGACACTCGGGATGAGCCGTTGATTGCCACGTCCCCTTGCAGATAATATTACTGGCCCTCCTAAGGACGGGGTGGTCCTGGCGTTCTTCATAGAAGACGACTACCATTACGATAATACTAGCCAACAGACTCGTGCTTCTCATGCTTGGCAGTGAATGTGAATCTGCACCCGTTTTACCACCTTTAACTTTATCTTTATGCACAGTTCAAGAAGTTCAGCTTTCCTGTACAATAAACTAAAGGACATCCAATGTTTTAGAAAAAAACTTGTAATTGAGGGCTTTGTAACTACGATGCCTAAGAATTCCCACGCTGTACACACATAATACAATAATACGCGTAGAGCTAGACAAGAAAGATCGGCAAAAAAATGCAGTGCTACCAAACCGCACTCGTATGAGCCACTGACACAACCTCGTGTATTTCGCTGAGCACGCCATTTTTTTTTTGTATAACGTGCTTGTTTATACACGACTACACATCTATACAAACTTCAGAAGCACAAAAGCGCACACACGTCCGCTGCTTTCCCGGCGATTGTGAAATCTTCCCTATTGCATACCCATACATGCGATTACTCATACACGCATACCCATACACGCATACCCATACTATCGGAACAGCAACAGACCGCCTGCGACGACCCAGGTGATACCAAAGGTAAGTCACAGCAAGCACCAAACGACGCCCACCCACTGGATTACCATGCCCGTAAACGTTGGTACATTCGTTTAGTACAGTTGGTCGCGTTCCTATAATTATTTATTTTGCAACGTGCGATGTACAGAATTCATGTATAGGGCTATCTTGTGTCCACGCACTTCCTATGTGACATAACTTTCTTTTTCAAAATGAGGCGAACATCGCTGCGTCAGGAAATGAAATATTAAAATCTGGCAATTATTAACTAGAATACAAGGAAATAAATACATTTAATATAACCTTCCGCAGGTTCTCTTCGAACGGAAGAACAAATTTATTGTTGGTCTGCTTTATCTTTAACATTTTTTTTAACTTTTACTAAAACTCACATTACAAAGGCGTGCATTGTGATAAATGTAATGTAAAAACATTACGCGATCGTAAACAGTAGTAGCCTGCATTTCTTCAGATAAATATAGACGCATCTTCCTGCCCGCCCTGTCCACGTCTATATTCGAAAGACGAACCCGAGTGTCCATGCAATGCAACTTGCATTTGAAGCAGAAGTTTAAGTTTTCTCGCTGGAGCACACCAAATTCTTGATAAATATATCGCCGCCTAAGCTGCCTAGCGCCACATGTAACCGTTGAGGCACAGTTGTGCACTTTCGCGTCAGCAGTAGCCGAGAAGCATTTCACGAACGAAGTAGGAGACTTCGCGAAGAGAAGGAAAGAGCGACACCACCTCCTTAATAAATCGCTCCCTGTTTTCTCCGGCTTGGGGTGGCACTTACAAAGGCCTACTCGTTCCGCATCAAAATGCTACTCTTGTGGAACAACAGAAACCATTGAACACGTTTTGTGTCTCTGTCACCTGCAAGACGCCGAGCGTGAACCTCTCCGGACAGCATTGAATCGGTTGGACTCTAGAACACTTTCGGAGACAAGATTCTTGGGCCATGGCCGTGCGCGTCGATGGCACAGAAAACCTCGAAAGCGTTATTGCAGTACCTCACGTTGGCAGGTCTTGGCGACCGTTTGTAGACGCGCGCAGTGCGAACTTTCAAATGTGCACGTAACTGCTCTCTCTCTCTCTCTCTCTCTCTCTCTCTCTCTCTCTCTCTCTCTCTCTCTCTCTCTCTCTCTCTCTCTCTCTCCTTTTTCATCGCTTTATCCCCTCTTTCCCTGTGCAGAGTGGCAAACAGGATGGGCGTCTGGTTGACCTCTCCTCTGTTTCTCTCTCTCTCTCTCACCGCTAAGTAAGTTCAGAAATGCAAATAACAATCCGACCAGAGGAGCGATTTCAGTCATCAAAGATCTCTTGTCGCATGCATAAATTATATAGCCAAGGTATACACCACAGCAGTTCATGCTAACCCTGTTTCACTTCCCCTTACATCACTCTGCATCGAGTTAACCATTTAACATTTGTGTATAAGACGGGGCTGTATTTGTTGCCGATATCTTAAATCCAAGACAAACAAACAAGTAAGCAAATAATTCAATAAATAAAAACATAAATCATAACCAGACATCAAAACAACGTCCGACCTCTTCACACCTCTGCTACCATTCGGACCTAAAACCATAATAACCTTGTCCCCACTGCACAAGCGGTGTGCGGGAAGGGAGAGGGCATTGAACGAGTGGCAGTATGAAGAGCTGTGCTTTTTCAGCCCCCTAGTACGTCCATCAATCATCAGATATATCTCAAGTTGGGATCCAGAAAAACTTAACAGGGGCACAAAGCAGGAAGAATGATGACTAAGTAGAGAGTGAGATAAATGCTAAGGGAAAGGCAGGAAGGTTAACTGAGCTGAACTCGGTTGCCTACCCTGCAGTGGGGAAGTAGGAAATGGGACTGCAAGAGGGGAAGCGGAGAAATTCGCCCACCTATACACGCAATGAAGCGTTCATAGTTTCGTTCGTCACATGCTGGCATATTGGCTGGTCCTCATCGACTGGTCCTACTGATTTTATGTTCTTAAACTCTGCTGATAGGCGGCGCTCATTCAAAGAGATATCCGGCAAATCTAGCAAGGCTATGTCAATGGCAGAAAGAAAACAAGACTACGGTGGATCCCGCCGTGACAATCTAGAAGCCTATGGCGTAAGACATAAGATGGGGTATCACGGAAAAAGCACCCAAGTACAGTGCGGCAAGCGGTCATTTATATAGTCATCCCGCGCGGCCGTGCTGGGACCGTCGTCTGCATGCCTGTGCGCCGCTCGGAAGCTGCAACACTTGGCTAATCGTGCAGACTCCCCGCGGAGCGATACTCACGGACTACTTTCTCTGACAATGAAGCCAGAGCTATAGATGCAAAGCGCACAGAAGTAAGAGCTTTCCCGTAATAAGACCCACATTGACCCCCGCGTCAGTTCAAGCTGGGGAAAAGAAAGTAGACTTCTTTCCAACACCAAGATAAAGACAGAGCACACTCTTGAGAGTAAAATTACATTTCAAGCGTCGCACGTGGCAGCAACGCCTATTCAGTATCCCTTCCATGAAATTGAAAGCACTGTCAAACGTTGCCGAAGTACTTGGCGAGCCTAACACGTGTGCAGGTCCTCTGCACACGTAGCTTTCCCTCCACTGCCACAGAAAGTTGACCGCGAATATCTAGTGCTGTCATTGAAACGAAAACAATGTCTACGCGTACCAAAGCCACGAACTAAATGCATCAAATGCACCGAGCCAAAAGCGAACAGCACGGGCTGGAAAAATCGGCAGCGGTAACTCCGGCGGCCAGCGGTTCTAGAACGTATACCACGAACCAGACCACGTACGACTTGCTGTTTCAAGGACTCAATGCGCGATGTGCGCACTTTCTATGATTTCACAATTGAAAGCTGGAAGAGATCGGCGTCAAAGGAGGTCGCCTTACGAAGGCTGACTGCCTCACGTCGTGCTTCCTCTTAGTATTTTTTCTTTCATCTGTGGCTAGATCCGCTTGCAGAATACAGCCCACACATCTCCTTCTTACCCTTTGGGCTTATAACATGGAATGTAACTGTTCCTTACGCACTTTTAACTTCAATGTATAGATGTCGGTCATGTTGAATACCCGAACGACTTCGCCTCGTGTTCACAAAATTTATATTACTTCACTGTTCTCCATAATTCAATTGTTTCGTTGTCACGCCAATCGCTATCAAAGCTGGCGGAACCTCCTTACGCTGACAGACAAGGAAGCACTCCTTAGGGAGAAAAGCTTTGAAGCGACGCTTTCTTTGCTTCATTAACACACTTTGTGGGTGCTGTTGTTGTTGCCTCAAGACAACAACAAAAAGCACAACAACGCCAACGCCCTCAATGTCTTGCAGGGTAAGCAAGCGAGAAACAACGAGAAGTTCTGCGACCGACACTTTGCGCACAAAAGTGAGGGTATCAGCGGCAATGAGTGGAAACGTTGGCAGTTATGTATGGATGCGAACAAGTACTTCGACAAGTGCTGTGCGGGAAAATTTTGATTCGGTGTGCAGCGTTTGAGATAGGCTATGGTTCGGATATGTGCTTCCCCTGGTATACAAAGCTTTAATGTTAGAACGTCACAGAAGGTTTTCCGCAGTCAAGCAGTGTCAACCTTCGTGGTAAGCGATCGTTGAATAGGAACACTGTAACTCGACTCTCGTGAAGCAGTGGCTTCTCCTTTCCGGACTTACCTGCGCTGAACGAGATCAGTGAGTCGTTTGGTGTCTCCTCGATTTCTCTTCACGATGATGAAGCGCGTGATGCACGGCTCACGTACAGCTTGAAAAAGTAGTGCAAAATTGTCAACGTCATCCACGCAGTCATTGAGTGTTTGCTTGACAATAATTCGCGGGAAGGAAAATGTGTTAAAGCGAAGCTTTATTTGCTGTCCCTCCGGGACTTTGCCAACCATGGCCACTGGGTGCTGCCGCTGTCTTCCCCAAATTGCTCACACAAACGACAGAACGCATATAACAAATAGGCTTACATGTAGCTACATGTAATACATTTCTACTGCTTTACGGAATTACGCGATGAAATAACAAACGGTACCTAAATATCTTCCCTGCAACAAGTGCACGACTTCAAACGCACAATTGCTTTACTAAAGAGAAGCTTCCTGCGCCTTGTTTGATGGGGTTTGGCACGTACGCTCGGTCACTTTCTGGCCAACTGGGCGACTCCTGTGGATAGCGCAATAGCAAAGTGGGCTCCTCCCGGACATGGATGCAATGAAAAGCGGGTTGATACCGGAGACAACGTGATGCGTGGCCACGTGGGTGGCCCGTTGGGGGAGGGAGGTGTTGTGTCTTGGCGACTTGCGGAGTGGGTTCCGCGTTGAGGAGAGGGGTGGGGGGGTGGGGGTCTTGTGTCTTGGCGCCTTGTGAAGCTGGCACGTAATCGCTTCTGCTTCAAATTCAGTGCAGATAGCATGTAATTAACCACTTCGCGAATCCTTCACTTCACATAGATTCCAACACGTGCATTGGAAAGAAAATAAGCTTTATGGAAATGGCCCGGCACTTTTGGTTGTGGTGGCCTCAGGAGGCGGCTCGAAGTCCTTGGACTCGGGCAGCATCTGCGGCTTGCCGGACGGCCCAGAATTGGTCTTTAGGCTCCGAACTTTTGAGGGCCGCCTCCCAGCGGCGGCGACGCCGACGGAGAAGGTACCCGGCGGCCCTTGCAGCCAGATGGGGGTGGGGGGAGGGGGGGTTGGCGCCGGGCTTTAGGGATGAAATCACTGTACGAGTTCCTTCTTTTTTTTTTTAGAGATGCTTTCTATGCCTACTTTCCCAGATTTGCCATCGTTGCCAGGCTGCTGGGTGCTGTTGCGTTGGTCGTTATCTCAGTGGATATATTTGTGGAGATATATACAAAGGTTATAGGGTGCGCCGAATGAAAGTCCCAGCGAACTGGCTTATAACACCCTTGTACGCTGACCAAGTATGTATACCTCTATTCTGTCCAACCAAAAAAATAACTTCCTCCATAATACCACAATTCGTAATGTCAGCTCACAGGCATCTCCAATGCACAGCCAACTCACAAAGCACCTATCATGTCCTATTCCTATTGTCTTTTTCCTAAGCCTTTTTCTTCCTAAGCTCTTCCTAAGCTTTTTTTTTGCGCTATTATGTACCAAGTAAAGCAATAAAGCTTTTTATTTGTATACGTGGCCGTTCTCGTCTTCCCCACCGTTCCGAAATATAGCAGTGATGAAGCATACTTCAGACATTTGAGTCCGCAACACTCAACCGGTGGTAACCTGGCTTCTGATCTATGTGAGCAAGGCTTCAGGATTTGTCAGGTGAAAATTTAGAGGCCACAGTGACTTGCACGGGGAAAGTGTCATGAAACACGCAGTCCTCGGAAATCCAAGGTCGGCTTCTGTCGCTGTTTAGCGCTACGGTTGCCTCGAATTTGAGGGGATATGTGTGCTTAAGAGCGCCAGTAACAACGTGGTTGCTGATGTTAAGCTAACTAAAAGCATTGAGCTTCATTCAGCACGGCTGAAAGTCATTGAACTTCTTCCAGAAGGCAATCATTGGAAAATATGATCTCACGATAGGGACGGAACCAAAGGGTTACGGGGTGATTAGCCTGTTTGGGCGATGGAGTACGTCGACGATGCGTCTATCGCTTAGGTCGAATAGCCAGGAAAAGCAAGTAGCTCAAAGAGGCGGCGCTACTGATCTAATAAGTGATGCCTGTGACATTTGAGTAAATGGCGAAGTACTTCTCGGGGTACGTATTTGACAGCGATCGCAAGCTCCCTCAATAACTTGTTGTTTCATTATGCCCGCTTAAAGTGTAAGGTAAGCCCAATAAGAGTGAAAGTTGAGTGATTTGGTGACAAGGCATTTTGTTCCATGACGTTCATCTTTGAGTCCGTTTGCGTTGTTACAATATGAAGGTAAGCCCAACATGGTGCGTTTCCCGTGGGTTATTTAATGTACATGATAGTGCGACGCTCCCCTCAGCACGGGGGCCAACGAGGAACCTTAATTCTGTAGCTTTTCAAGGTGTAGTCCAAGATTAAAGGTTTGCCGCCAAATCGCGCACCTGCATACCATGTCACGGGCTGAAGCGACCTGCACATGGAAAATGTTGACTATAGCTAATGAATACATTGTTGGACCAAAAAAAAAGGAAATTAAAGACTTGGGAGGGAGAGTACGAAACGACAGATTGAGCTCTGAAAAGTACTCTCCCTCCCAAATCATTATTTTCTTTTTTTGGCGCAGCAATGTATTCATTAGATCCCAACCAACTCGCCCAGCAACAAGTTCTACTTGACTATAGCTGGAGCTATCACGAGTCTGTTCAGACATTAAAATCGAAGCCTTCATGGCGTTACGATCATCTTGAGGCTTCTAATCAAAGCGAACTAAGATGATGATGTAAAGCCGCAAGGGAAGGATGAAAACTTCAGCATTTCGTCATTCTTCTTTTTGATTCGGTTTGGTTTTTGCGTATAAGTACAAAGTGAAGAGTTTTCTGCTGCCACTACTAAAAACCACGGCTTCTTACTTGCCTTAGTCGGTGTTTACAAATTTCGTTGAAGTGAGGTAACTAAGACGCACGCATCCCCTACCTTAGGAATGGAGACTAAAGCCATAACAAGATACTTCCGTGGAGCTACTCCGCCTGGGATCTGTTACAAAGTGCATAATTTGTGCACCTTCATTAAGTCAGCACCGACCTTCACAAAGTGTCCACTTTCCTGCTCTATCTTTTTTTTAGATTAAACAGAGTGCTTTAAGGGTGCTCGTAAGAACTCACTGCGCGGCTGCTACAAACACAGAACGACCGATCAGAGACCATGTGACGAAAATATATAATAACAAAATATTACTTAATGCAACAGAAAAAGAAACTTCAATCAGAACAATTCCCACGCCCACCAAAGCAACTGCTGTGAGCTGTGAGCAGCATTATAGAAGAGATATCACTAGAGTTCACGTCACCGAGACCAGCTGATGGGGAATTGCTCGTTGCTATACACAAGCACTCCCCGTCCCCGAAACGAACAACACCCTCCTATCCTCGGAACACAACCTCCTACTTCCTATTAACAGCAACCAACCAACTTTTGCATAGGCAACAATCGATTGACGCGTATCGTATGTATCGACAGAATTGCTCAACTCAATGGCTTCATCGACAGCTATAAGTCTTCTAATTAATAGGCATCAGGAAAACGATGCAGTATGACGAAAGGGCTGCACAGATATTGCTCTTGGGGGAGAAAAAAATTATGTAGATCTATAACGCACATGTTCGAATATATGTGAAGCGATTCTCTCGCGCACGTGCGGAAAACTTTTCTTTTTCCACCACCCTGTCGTTTACTTGGACCGCTCGGTCGTCGGCCCAAAGGTCGGGGGTCGCTTTCATAGCCGAATAGATGCTTCATCACTACATGAAAAAAAATGCGTACGGTGGTGGTTTCCGAACGTGGGTACTCCAGCGTAACAACCCGATGCGCTACCAATTTAGCAACAGCCAAAACCGCTGCATGCGTTCGTTTTAGACTGTGGCATCTTGATAGGTTGAGCAACTGCCTAACACTCACGAATCGGGTGCCTCGCTTGGCGATGAATTTGGGAGGCTGCTGCATTGCCTGGGTCGCATCACCTGGCGGCGATCGGAAAAAGCACGTATGAAAGGTGCTCGTTGCACACCGTGGCATTTCCGGTTGGGCTAAAATCCCAGTGCGTGCAGAAGGTTGACGTTACGTGGTGATGGAGTTGGGAGGCTTCTACATCGCCTGGGTGGCGTCGCTTGGCGGCGGATGAAAAAACGCAAGTGCGAAAGGCCATGACCTTTGAGATTGCGCAACCTCGGAGATCACGGAGATGCGCCGATTACACACGCTGGTATGTTCGTCGTCATTTCGTCGGCTGAGCAAAAAATTCACAGGGTCTCTTATGTTAGTCCTAAGATGACTTGAAACCGAAAACCCAGGCGCCGACGCATTAAAGACGGATACATGACGTACACATCCCCCATAATCCGCTAAGTCTACTTCGCTTAGTCTTCCCTCTTAATTTGCTTAGTCTAATCCGCTTAGTCATCCTCCTAATTCGCTGAGTCATCCTCTTAATTCGATAAGTCTAATTCACCTAGTCATACCCTTAAATCGTTTAGTCATCAATCTTAATTGTATTGCCTTTAACTCGCCTGAGTCATCTATTTAATTCACTTAGCCATCCCTCTTAATTCGCTTCATCATCCGTATTAATTCCTTTTATCATCCATCACAATTCGCTTTATCATCCATCTGGCTTGCTTACGGGCATGAGTGCTTACGGGGGTATGAGCCATCGATGATGATAGTTTTTGTACCTTTCGTGTCATCGACGCGTTTTCGCTAGAGGAATTTGAAGGACAATTGAACGATGAGGCATATAAGGCTTTCGCTTTGATAACCCAAGGCGCAAACAAGGGAGGCGTAAACTGGCGGGGGAGCTGGGCGATTTCTCCATCCCCTGGCTCGCATAGCCTTTCCGGTGGACGGAAATTGGTTGTGCGAAAGAGCCGTACACGAGGGACTTTGACAGGCCTGGCCGCGCTTAATGAAGACTGTTTCTTTCTTTTCTTTTTTTTTTCGGCGTCTGAAGGTTAAGTGCCTCGGTTCGGGATGGTGCTGTGTTGTGTTTCTGCAAAATTATCCGTCAAGTCTGAAGATGGTTGTAAGACGTGTTCATCGCCGAAAATCTACCGGGCATCTATTGTCATGATCTACCGTTTCGTCATACCAGCTCACAAGGTTCCCTTATACCGATTCCTATAGTGCGTGGAATCTACATTATTCTTTTCTTGTTTAATGCGTTATTGCCACCTTGCTCTTCTTTTCCCTATTCCTCCCCTCCTTCCCATCTTCCCTTTTTATGTTTCTGTCTCCTCCTTTCGGAAGAGTAGGCAGGCGTTGTGCACCTTCCGATGCCTGCTCCTCGCTTTTCCTTCCCTGTCAAATGTACATGTTTTCAAAACAAAAAATTAATGAGCCACTCTGTGAAGGTGGATAACCTGCGAAGCTGTTTAGCGCACGACACCGAGGTTACACAGAATTTTGATCAAAGGTACGAACATATTTATTGTCCTGATCTGTGGTCATAGTGATAATATACGTATGCATCCACATTCGCTTATCACCTCTGTTCTCACCTCTCTGTCTATCATGTAAGTCAATGAATGTCTCATAACCCTTAATCAATGGCTCATACTCAAGCCATTTCTCTTAGATTCTTACAGACCGGCACATATCCGTGATACGAAGTTTACCCCGACATACATTGCGACGACGCCTGCCCGTCCTGCGAGCAGACCTCCACTCTAGCACACAAGCTGCTCTGGGAGTGCGGATTAAGATGCTCCAAGTTCAGCAAGGAACAGTGGGACTCGCTTCGGCGTAGCCCTGCTTTAGACAAGCAAATCCTGGCTGTCCGGCGTGTCCGCGACCGGGCCGGTGGGCTAGACCTGCCGGTCTCGACGTAGGACTAGCCGGGCGGTGCCCGACGAGTTCGCGTCCTCGCCGTATCTCCAATAAAGATATTTCACTCGTTTAGAAACAGGTTATCTCAACAAGAGACGATACGAACACTGAGTCACAATCACGGCACCATTCCACGAGGACGATAACATATACAAAGTACGAAGCATTGTACACACGGCACGTTTCCGAAGTAGTGTACGAGTCCTCACTCCCTAACATATAACCACATAGACCCACGGAAGCGCACAGTTAGACATAAAATAATTGTCACATATAAAGAATTATGTTCAATATATACAGTATACACAGTGGTTATGTACAATGATGATGTGACAGAGACACTTTACATAATTTTGGAGTGATGTTATGAGATGCGTATATACAAAATTGATCATGTATACGAGAGCATGCCCATACAGAAATCATGGGCACCTACTTTCTACGCGCACTCAATGAATACTTCTGACGACCTGGCTACAAGAACCAGTCTGGTGGACAATTAAGCCATACGCGTCCATCAGTCACCGACAACAAACGGCATGACCACTGTCGAGGGAACTCTTCGTCTCCAAGGAAGAACAACTCTTCTGACGGAAACGACAGTAGCTCTGAGTAGAGCATCTCCAGAAGTAGAAACAGAGCATGGCGACGTTGTCTCGCGGCAACTGCCTCGCACCGGTTACGCCATAGATAAAAGGCCCCCGCAGCAATTAAATGTTGCACGAAGCGGCCACGTGAGCATCGACCATATGTAATAAAGCGGTTAACTCCAAAGCCACGGAAAACAGTGTGCACGACCCTCAAAAATACCCTGGCAACGACACATTGCAGCAGCACATGTTTATTGGATTCTTGAAGGGGGCCATTGGGACACGGCGAAAATGGGACTACGCCCCACCGCTCAAGCCTGTCACAAGTTGGAAGCAGTTGCCACCCTAGACGCCACATGCAGTCGCGTAGGTGGCCAGGCGGAAATGACGCCGTTATCGCATCCCGCGACACATTATTGGAACGCGCGCGGCGCGCTGGGGAAACTAGAGGAAGTAGTAAGGCAGACATTGTACCTACAACACGATTTTTGAGAATGTCTACATCAGGACATACGTGTTGTATGTGGCGATAAAATGGCCCGGCCGTAGAGTGAAATGCAGGTGCGTTTAACACTTGTGGTCCGCGATTTAAGTGCACGCCCGGTAACACGTAACGAATTTTTGTGCCAACGAAATAGCAGGCGAGTTCACAGGCAGGAGACAGATCCCGCTGCAGCAGGTGGAGGAGAAACCGCACACATCAAGCGGCCGGCAGTGGATAGAAACGGATGGGAACGCGAACCCACCGCGAGAGCGCGGTTGCCCAAGCGCCGCGCGACAGACCAGTTCTGTACTGCCTGAGCAGAAGAAGGAACCAAGAAGGGACTGCAAGGACCTAGCAACCGGTAGTGGTGGCTGTTCAACGTGAGAGAATGTGCAAAGTACCTTCTTTCTAATATAGGTAAATCATACCTTTCAATGTCCTGGATATTTGGCCTTACATCTCCAAGAATTGAGAGCCACACAAAGTCTGATATGCCATCGTAGGCGTAATCAAGGCCTAAAATACGATGAGAATCGCTCTCTTCAAGACGGAATAGTGAACTTGGGCGCATCTGTGGTGAATCAATGAACAAATAACGGCTTTCCGAAAAATTTAGCGCAGCAGCTGAAATATTTCCGTCCTCCGTGAAAATTCGAAGGCTACGGAATAAGCTATCTTCATTCCTGAGTTACAATGCGGTGTCATCGGCGAATGCTGCCACCTTCAGAGCAACGCTACCAAGCAGTGAGAGACCGCACACGTAAGGGTCTCTCAGTACCGAGCGCAGAAATGGCTCAAGGCTGAGCACAAAGAGTAGTAGGGATAGAGGGCACCCTTGACGAACACCACGAGTAACAGGAAATGGTGCACTTTCGCGACTCTCAAGAAACAATGTAGTTGGGATATTTGAATAGGCATTCCTAACAAGTTAAAGAAAATTTGATGAATAGCCGAACGAGGTCAGTACATTAAATATGTAACTATGTTCAAGGCAATCGAACGCATTTTCTTGACCTAGCGACACTAAGAGACAACGTGCTCATCTGGTCAGCATGTATGTCATTGTGTCGCGAGTAGCAAACGAGAGACTATGTCTCTCTCTTCCAGGGACTGAGCATGCCTGATAGTGTCCTATTAAGGAAGGCATCCGGCTTCCCAAGCGTCGAGTGACAACAGCTGTGATGGTTTTGCAGTCAACGATGAGAAGCGTGATTGTCCTCCAGTCCTCTGGGCGAACTCATCATAGATCGTGCTTAGGTATCAGCACAATACGACCGTCGCGAAAACTAGGCGGAAATTCAAAGTTCTCAAAGCAGCGGCAGATAACAGACATGGAAGTGGCACCAATGTCTACCCAGAATGGTAGATAAATCTAAAAGGTAACCCATCCGGCCCCGGGGCCGAGCCACGCTTCATGGAAGACAATGCTGCTTTCACCTCGTCAGCTGACGGCCGTGCACAAAGACGTTCACAAAGATGCGCACGCGCCACGTTTTCAAAAATGCGATATAAAGAGCGAATAATAACGCGCGGGAGGCGACATAACAGGAGGTGCTCTTGGGGCCACAAAACCGAACGCATTGGGCTGTCTAAAAAGCGGGTTTCTTGCAAAGAGCAGAACTCCAGGGTACGTATGGACACGGATCACGTCTGCATCGCCAAGAAGTAGCTGAGGCGTTGGAAACGCCTCCGTAGCTGACGCTGCCATGACCGCATCAGCGGATCCGAGTCAGTTGATTGACCCAAAGAGCAGTACGGAGCTTCGTGGCAGTATCCGCCAGTTCTTCTGACATATGTCGTCTGAGTGCACATCCTTCAACTGAACAGTGCAGACGCCACTTTGAGCACCTCCCGTGACTCTGGGTCAGATCTAGAAAGAGAGGCGCGCTCTTGAAAAACAAGAGCGCAAGTGCGCGTCATGTATAACGCGGATATCGAGGCGCCAAGGTTTTACTGATGAGGAAGCAGGGAAGCAAACTTCAAGCATAACTGGTCTGTGATCGGAAATATAAACAGGAGATAAAGGTAAAGTTATCACATCAGATTGGGAGACATACTGAGCTAAATTTCTTGGCACATAGGCATGGTCTAACCTGCTTGACGACGCGCCGATTCGGCACGTCCAGACAAATGAAGAACCATGAAAAAAAAATTGGAGGCTTATCAAAGTTAAGTCCAGTGGATGCTTCGCATCCACTGGGTTTAACCTTAGCGTATCCTTAGCGTTTGGAGGCATCTTGACCGCATACACGCCCGGCGCAAAGACGCTGGCGCGGTTGCGGGCACAGAGACTTACGCGACGGCGGGCGCACGCCGCTTCATCCCTGGCGTGACGTCACATATCACGTGATGCAGCGATGGTGGCGCCGCCGCCGCGTCGCGCGCGACGGCGCGAACCGCAGCGTGGAGGCCTCCGCCGGGCGACGTCATACGGCGCGATATGAGGCCCCATCTGCAGCCGGTGTGACGTCATCCCGTGACGTCACATCATGTGACCTACTTGAAGGTCACTTGAAGGTCAATGGTGGCCACCGCCGGGAGGCGACCGACGGCGCGATATGAGGCCCCATCTGCAGCCTGTGTGACGTCATCACGTGACGTCATGTCACGTGACCCCACTTCAGGGTCAATGGTGGCCACCGCCGGGCGTCGCGCGAAGGCCCGAAACCTACGTTAATATGCTTCGCATAAAAGTGGATATGTATCCAGCAACGAAAAGTCCTGGACGAGGCGACGCAACTCCAGTGCGTTCCAATCAGGGCGACTCCTGCCTGTGCTTTGCACATCTTCTCGCGTATCTAAAACACAATTAAAATCCCCAACAAGCGCAACCTGACGACCGCCCAGGAAATACACGTCCAGGTCACGAAAAAAATCATTGGACTTAGTGGCCTGCTCGGGTCCATAGATGCCCAAAATACATAACCCAAATGAAGATAGCCCACAATCAAATGCCAATATCCGCCCTGCCCCATCATAAAAAAACATGATGATCTCGCAATAAAGCTCTACTGAAAATAATAATATCGGCTCCACTAGCGCGTGATGTCGCGAAAGAGCAAAAACAAGCTAGTTTGAAAGTGCGTTTGAAAGCAAGAACATGCCCAATGGTAAAAAAAAAAAAAAAGTGTTTCTTGCAAACACAGGATGTCACAATTTTTAGCGCGGGCCACGCTGATAATTTCAGCTTGAGTATAGGACTTCTGAAACCCTCTGCGTTTAATGAAATAATATTCAGCGATTCAGCCATATTTAATTAAAAGTCTCACCGAACTTACCTGGTCGTGTTGTTTGAGTCGGCGCCCCGAGAACAAGTCCAGGAGACATGCAGTCCACACGTCACTTCTTCGGCCCTCTCGACGAAGGCCGGGGTTTCTTTGGCCGCTGTAACTCGTTGCAGCGATCCGGGGTGCCGTCCGAGCCAGAGGCTGACGCATGGACACGCTTTACGTCTCGTGAGACCGCCATTTCTACGTCGAGTCCATCCAGGTTTGGCATGAGTCCAACGCTACTATCAAATGCGAGCCTGAAGTTGTTTTCTGGTGATGATGATGCCGGCAGCGGTTTGGCTGCGGGATTGCTTTCATCCTCGCCGACAACTTGGGGAGTAAGGGGGCTCACTCAGATGCAACGACGTAGTGGCGTTTGCAGAAAAGCCACAAATCAGATGCGGAGTTGTAGGCGACTCAATTGAGGCGGATGAAGCCACAGCAGATTTCGGGAGTGCATCGAGCGTAGAAATCGTTGGGTCAAGTGTTTTAGCCGTGTTTAAAACCTCGGTGCGGTCAGAAGGACTGACGGCAGCAGCCGAAGTGGAGGCTTTATTGGCCATAACAAGCATGTCCCTCGCTGCTTGGGATGCCAGCGAACATAGCGTGTTGCAATCCACCATGCCATCAATAGCACGGTCTTCTTTTCCAGACGAGGAGGCCGGTGAACATGATGTGTTGTGATTGCCCGAGCTGCATGCTTCTTATTTGTCATTTGCCGACGCTGGTTTATGCGATGTCAAGGCCTCTTTGGTTGTGGCGTCACGCGCAGTCGCGACCGCAGCTGACGCAGGCAGTAAGGGGGGAAAGACTCCAGCAGTAGCGTCTGAGTATGAACGCCGCACAGGGCGCGCGACCGTAGGGTGACCATCCCCGCAACGCCGACAAGGACGGTGACATCCGTCGCTTTCGTGGCCATGGATACCACAACGACTACTGAACGCTGCGGTGTACTGTGCACGGTAGGGGTCGCTGGAGCCGCATCACCGACACACGCGTTGCAAGCCGCGGTAGTCAAACGTCACACGATGACCAGAGACTCGCAGGTAATTGGGTGCAGGGGCTGGGGTGATCACTTCCATCCGAACGAAGCGGGTGCCCATAAGCACGCCACGTCGTCCGCTCATAAGACCAGTGCTGACAGACAGAACTTTGCCGTATGGTGGTAGTGCCTGGACGAGGACTTCGTTCGTAACGAAGAACGGCAAGAAGAGGCAGGTTACGTTGGTGACTTGCTGGCCGACTGGAACGACAGGACAACCCTCGCCACCGATGACAAGGCAGTCAGCATCGACGATTAGAGTCATGGAAGCCATGCTCTTGATGGTGACTTGGAAGTTGAGGCCTTCCATGTGCTGAATACAGTAGACCTCAGAAAGGCCGACTGTTTTGGTCGTCGCTTCGACAACGCTCTCGGAGCCCTTCCCTGTCTGGACAACAACATCGAAGACTTGGGCCTTCGAGGGAGTCCACAACGGTGTAGGCGCCATGGTGTGAGAGGTAAATACGCAGGGAGGTCTTGTCTGTTCCTTCCTAGACGAAACTCTTCTTCGTTTTAAGGCGAATGAGCCCGCATCCAACATCTAGCACGTCGCTGCTGTGATAATTTCCGTGATAGTACCACTGCGAATGAGCCAAGTGTAAGTTCGTGCGCTATCGTACAATGTCTTGAAAGGCCTCCATTGTTGGTCTGGCTGCGCGTCAGATTCATTCAGTGTATCTAATTAGCGTTATAAGACACCTTAATATAAAGAGCGAGGGTAAAAAAACATTAACCTTGCTTTGCACCCTTTAATCTATCACATCCGAATACTAGGTATTTACCTAGTATTCGGATGTACCCACTTCTGTACTTCTTTCCGCTGATAGTGGGTAGTGGGTATTGTGTTTGCTGTTACTCAGGAGGAAAGGAGCGCAGCAGGACATGCAGAACAGTGTTGGGCAGACTCAGACTCCCCTACATAAGTACAACGCAAGACCGTTATGATCCCCCGAAGAACTGTATGCGTGCGTGCAAAACTACATGCAAATCCCATACCAAAGAACATGCACCTGGCGCACCCCGAAGAAAGGATAGGGGCCAGAGCTAGAGTCATAGGAGAACAATGGAAAAATGACAGCAACATGCTATACATAGACGCGGCAGGGCCATTTTTTAGACGCATTATGACGATAGCAATCATACACTCGTATGCACACGCTGCAGCCCGAGCACTCCAAGCCCGAGCACACCCAAAACATGGACGAGCACAACTACTCCATCATGCTGACCATATACTGAGAGATCACAAGCTGGGCACTGCAGGTTGGAAAGAAGCGAATGCACCCCTCCAGGTAAGCAGCTAGACAAGGAAGAATAAGGTGCACTAGGAAATTCAAACACACAGACGACATCTTGATTCTTTAATTCTAGAGTTTTATGTGCGAAAACCATGCTCTGATTATGAGGCAGGCCGTAGTGAGGGACTGTGGAATAATATTGACCACATGGGATTTTTGACGTGCACCCAGTCACGGTACACGTGAGCTCTTGCATTTCGCCCCCATCGAAACGCGGCCGCCGCGGGCGGGATTCGATCCAGCGATTTCGTTCTTAGCAGCGCAACGCCGTTGCCACTAAGCAACCAACGCGACGGGTGAAACACGCACGCAAGCCCAAAAAGACTTCATGCAATCTAATCGAAATACTATGAGCCACAATGCGCACACTGTAGCATGGAAGCGGACTTATACCACATTCATGATATGGGCCTGCAAAGAAAACAAGGAAATAGAAAGCATATAAGAACCATAGGGACCCTTTAAGAAATTTGTGGGGTCCCAAAAGTGTGTACACTGTAATTGTACACCTTACTTACGTGAAATGAACTTTCAGATAGTCAAAATTTGAAACTTTTGAACTTTCAAACTTTCGAATCATTCATTGAGCGACAGGACGAAATGCTGTCTAACGTAGACACGAAAGTTCAACAGGTGCTGACCGAAAGGGCAACAGCGGCTGCGATATCCAGAATAGAGGGACCCAGAATAGAGGGACCGACCACCAATGTTTAAGGCCAAGAATAATTTCATAGTTTCGCCGCAAGGAAGAAGCAGTGAATGCGATAGGAACACATTGGAATGTTACACGAACAAAGGCTAGCAGCTTTGGGAGCAATGTGAATAGAAGTAAACATGAGCTTGCTAAGGCAGCAATTGTGCCTGGCGTAGGCAGACCGATATGAAGAGAGAGACTGACAAGGCGCGCGTGAAATGCTGGCGTCGAGACACGGCTTTCGTAGTCAGCGCGTGCAGGTGTGAAAACCTACGTTGGTTCTCTGTTGTTGCATTGTGTTGCCGCATTGTGTTCAGTGTTGCACACATGCAGCATTGCATGTGTGCAACACAGAACACAATGGTTCTGACACAATGGATTAATTCTGACCACCTGGAATACTTCAGGGGTTCAGAATTAATCGGGAGTCACCCACCAAGGCGTGCCTCAAAATCAGATCGTGGTTTTGGCACGTAAAACCCGATCCTGTCTTTTAGTAGATAGCGCACATCAAGGTACCACTGGAGCAGCGGTTTTACGCTGAACCCCGCCCTTTGAGGTATTCCCATGCGCATGAGAATTGCGCAACGACAGACTAACGGCACACAAGTTGGCCGCCTTGCGTGGCCGGGCGTTTGCGGCCGTTGTGTCGTGACGCTTTCTCGGTGGCTGCTCGTGCGCACGGCGACAGCTGTGGTCACGCGATTGTGGCAGGGATGATTGCGTGTACAGGCGTGTGCAAGGCACAAAATTGTGTTTGCTGCGTAATTTCAGCCATGTGGACACCTAAAGCGCCGCTGAAGGCACGCTTGTGTTTGCCTCGTAGCGTCAATACAGGGGTTCATGCGCAACCAGGTAGACTTGCGTCCGTGCGTGTGGAGTTAGAACCCACACGCACGGAAATGCATTGAAATCTCGTTATTTCCCTGCACGTTGTCATATCATAGTGTGTGATACAGTTACCTTGATAAGACATGTAGCGAAAGGAATGTCGCAATGGAATCGTGTTATTATTGTGCAGTTACGTAAGCAGTGAGCATCACAAGAAGTCGCAGTTGCTGCCGAAAGGCGAAGCATCGATTGCGGCAGCAAGTGAGTGGACAAAAAGTAAGTAAATTATAGGGTTTTACGTGCCAAAACCACGATCTGATTATGAAGCATGCTGTAGTGGGGGACTCCGGAAATTTAGACAACCTGGGATTCTTCAACGTGCACCTGAGTACACGGGTGTTCACGAATTTCGCCCCAATCAAAATGCTGCCCCCGTAGTCGGGATTCGATCCCGCAACCTCGTGGTTAGCAACCCAGCACCGTAGCCACTAAGCAACCACGGCGGATAAATGATTGGACAGCTACATGTAGTAAGGATAGTAGTTTTATCAACCGTACGAACTTGTAAACATAGGCATGCTAACTAAATTAGCAAGCATGGTGACGGCGCGCACAGCAAACATGAACCCACCACACTCGATGACCGCGGACACTTGCTGTCAAAACGCTGGCGGGAGGAAACGCGGCAGCGGCACCGAGCGAAGTGATCTTCGCGCTGTCTATCGCTTCAACAAAGCTGAGCGCCGAGAACACACAGCACGCACAAAGATGCGAGCCGCCGGCGCACCTAGACTCTGCCGCCAACGCAGATCTCTTTCAAGATACGGGTGCGCGTAGCTGCGAGCAGCCGCCACATGCGCAGTTGCAGCCGGAGTAGAACGCCGCCGCCCCCTTCGCTTCCTTCCCCCCGGTGCCTCGCAACGCTGGGTGCCTTGGGCGCGGCGGAAGACGACGCGCTTCCTCCCCGCTTCCCTCCCTTTAGCGCGGGCGAGATTAAGCCGCAATCGTTGGCTCCCCTGCTTTCACTCGCACTTACAGCGTAGGGCGCGCGGCGACGGTGATATCGGCAGTGAACTTCGCACAGAACATCACAGCGACGGTGACGGCGACGGTAGAAATGCACATGGAGGGTCCATATAATTGCTATCGCAATAAGATAGATTTCTACGTCATCACGCGCAAGATTGCTGGGAGAAGCAAGGAAAGCATTCACTTAAAGCATTTGTTTCTTTTCGCACTTTACCGCCAAGAATGCTAGTCATTATATGACGACTATTATGCTTCTAACAATGACTACTAATAGATGCTGCTATTACGGCGGATTAAGGTTATATTCACGCTCCACGTATCAGGCAATGCATTAACCAATTGGGACTGCCCGATAATTGCAAATGAAATGAATAATAGTGCCCCTATATCACTGAAGAACCAATTTTGCTGTTTTCTGATAATTTCGGTAGGTTTTGGCCGGATGGCTAAATAAATATTTCCTCTTCGTTCAATTGGTGGTCCTCTTGCAAAAAATGACAAAAGGTCCTGAAACCACATGACCCGAAAGAACTTGGCGCTTTTTCCCCATAACATTCGTCCTCCAAGTTGCAGAACTTCCAACTAAGGCTCTATTCATTTTTGTGAAAAGCTATCTTGTGAACTTTATATTGCTTTATAATATCAGTTCTGATTATTAATCATACCCTGTTTTAACAAAGTAGTAGTGTCAAAGTCAGTGAGAGAGAGAGCAGAATTTTTTTAGGAAGAACGTAGAGGTCGACATCAAACAACAGTCCTATAGATTTGTGGCCTGCTGGTGAACTAGAAAGTTCATATCCCTGCACTCTTCCCGGTTCCATCATCGACGTTTTTTTTTTTTTCGAATGAATGCAGGCGTTAACTAGAACAGTGTTCTTGTAGGCGAAACCATTCGGAACAGTTCGACCGTTATGGTGACAAGACGACCGCATGACGAAAAAAACCAGTCCACTCACGCACATATACATCGCTGAATATCCACCTCGCTACTCGGCTTTTGGACTAGCGGAAGAACGACTTCCCCCAGATATGCAAGATCAAATCAGCTTACTCAAAGATCGCGTTATGTTTGAATTCACAGATGGCACTACGAGACTAAACGTCTATACAGGGCGTTTCAGCTAAATCGGGCCAAACATTAAAAAGTAATCGTGCGAATTACAAGAGTGCGACCAACATAATATTGTTCGCTGTCCCTTTGCGCAACTCAATGTATCTTTACTATGGGTATAGGTAATTAATTAACATCAATTAGTTACCCAACGTTTAAAGCATTTATTTAAAGGCAAAATCTTCAATGCAGGAGTCGTGGGGCCTATTCAGAAATATCCAAATAATTTCTTTCCACAAAGATAGCTGCTGTCGCCTTCATTTCCCCGGGCTGCAAAAAAACCACGCGAGATTTTTTTTTTATTTCATCGACGATTACGATTCTCGCTAATGCGAACTTTGAGCACGTCGCAAGCGGAGCTAAGTGTGGCGCGACAGCCTCGCTAATCGGGAGATGGCGAGATGCAGCACGTGGGCGACGCGTGTACGTGATTCACAGCAGCCGTCGCAGACACACAGCCGCTCATGCAGAGCTTTGTTTCTATATATGGTATCGGTGGACACGTCCGCCGCATGCCTTATCGGCGGTGTCATCGGTAAAGAGACGACGCGCGCTACTCAGGTGCCATCTCGTATCGATCGTCGCCGTAAAACACGTCTTGGGCAACAGTATGCTTTTCTCCTCATGCTTTTGTCATACCGTCCTCCTCCGCTTTCCGCCTCATGCTTCCACTGCACCCTCCTCCTCCACTTTCCTCCTTTCGCCCTCTTCGCTGTCGCCGTCTTTCGTCCCCCGCTGCGCTCGCTTTTTCATCCTTCGCTGCGCTCGTTCACTCGGTTACGCCGAGGACGCCGACGCTCAACGCAGGAACGGGCGCCTAAAGCCTGGGATACATGGAGCGGAAAACAGGCGCCCAGGCGACGAAGTACGCCCGTCGTGGAACGGTCGCCCCTCGGAGTTCAAAAATTTGACTCCAGCCGGCTACCCGGTCCGAACGGAAAACCGACGCCTGGCGATAATTGCCGGCGGAAGCGGCGGGAGTGCCTCCCGCGCTCACCAGGCGTCGTGACGATCGATCTCCCAGGGACTTCCGGCAGCCGCGGAACGTTTTTGTGTGTTTTTCCTTTTTAGGTGGTGCCTCCGTCGGAGCGTCCGTCACGTGGTCGCGCTGGAGCAACAGAATGTGGGAGTTTGCGCTTGTTTGGCCGCACACTTTTGGTCTCTCTCTGCGCGTGAAAGGGGCACCATCGATCGTTACAGCCGAACATTGAATGTTTGAGAGCATTAAATTAAGAGTACAAATTTGTGTATACTTATTTTTCGTCTACAAACTTAAGTGACGCGCTCACGAGACAGATAATTATAAATGCGGTACAGCTTTCTTACCAACCCTTTCAAAAATTGCAATTACCGCGAAATATCCTGCTTGAAACTTTTATTCTACGTAAGTGTTGATTATTACTCGAAATACAGGAAAATAGGGGACAGCAAAGGCAAACCTTGCCCATATTTACAACGTCAAATTGCAGTAAACCCGGCGGACTCCAATAAGTACATCATGAAAGTCTAAAAAAAAGTTGGTGCCGATGTCCTCAATAATATTTCCTCGTTTTATGTTTCGTTGGGGGTGATGGGGTATTCTACTCTTCGAATTTACTGGTGACGCCAGCGTCACTATAGAACCGTCGCATGGGTGCTATGAGCTAGAATTGGCTAATCTGAACTAATATTTCGTCTTTTCGCAACCCTTGGTGGTGTTTGATCACACAGGTTGCGCTCTTTTCTTTTCCATGGAACAGGCTTCCATTCATACTTTGGAACATCGGGAGGATTGTTAATGGCACCGCATCGTTTGTCGACTGAGGCACGTCGCGTGGCATTTCGACTGGCTATAGCACGCTTCGAAGCGCCGCTCGCAGATTACAGTGGGATCATCCAAATATTCGTCTCCACCTTTGATGTCACCACCTTTGATGTCAGGCACCACCCAATCCTGTCGCTGCCCGCATACTGAAAATATCTTGCACTGATCGCGTCTGAGAAGACCGAGCGTTCCACGCGTACGGGGACGCATAAAAACAACCCACTATTATTAATACAATCCCTGCCAAGAGTTATTTCCTAAAATTGCAGGCAACCCGAACGAGAAAAGAAATTAAACGTACGAAAGCAAACAAAAAGAAAAATGCGTACACTAAATGAAGTAACTTCTATAAATTACTGGCTTACGCGTTGCAGCTTGCACGTACACGTACTGTTGTCGGCGTCCGTGTAGAAAAGGCGACGATTGCAAAGATAGCATGCAAAGGGACAACTGAAACTACTACGCAAAAAGCCTAATGAAATCCGGAAGAGTACACGGCAAGCTGTATGCCCTGAGGTGAGCGGCAGACGCGCACGGCACCGGTGAGCGTCCTTGGAGCGCACATGTAACGATTCCGAAGTCTTCTGCTTCCACGTGAAATGCCCAAAGGCGTCGGAATAGCTCCCAGAAAAAGCGGGTGTTCTAGACAACTATACATGACTCTGGCCAAGCGTTGGTACGAAGAGAAAGCGCCCGTTCGGTATGCGGTCGTCGCGGATTGCAAGACCGCTCACTCAACGTAGCCAGACGGCGCAAAGCCAGCCCGCTAAAATGCTTGCAGCTCAATGAAATGTGTAGAAATCGTTCGTAAGCGCCTCTATGAAACGTTTTTCGAAGTTGTTTTGTTATTAACTACAAATGATTCAATAAAAATCCTAGTTGTATTTTTTTTTTTGTTATCAAGAGACACATTCGTAAAGTCTGGCAACACTGAGAGATATGCGGCGACGTCCACCCGTTCGTCGCTGCATGTAAGCGAAGCCAGCGAATCACCGGCGTCGTCCTGCCGCGTATATATGCGCCGCGCGTCGTTCGCCGTGAAAGAACGTTCCATGTATCCCGGGCTTTAGAGCTGCGCTATAATAGTACCGCGTGACTGCGTGCTCTAGCGCAGTGACATTGGTGCCACGAACGAATGAATGATCGATGAGGCACGAGGACCAAAGACACGAACAGGCCATGAGCAACGAAGATGGATCGAATACAGTGGTTTTCGCTTCCACTTTTGCATATATATATATATATATATATATATATATATATATATATATATATATATCATCGGTTGAAGCGATGAAATATGCGACAAACAATGCATGATATTTCTCGAAACTTCTTAAAGGGCGAGGAGTATTTGACTGTGGATGGCCATGTATTTGAGATGAAGGTTGTGGCCATCGCCTATCACTGTTTCCTTGTGGCCTATTCATGCCTTCTGTCTACATGCAGCGTCAACGATTCGTCGGTAGCATGCATGACCACGTGAATATGCGCGCAAACGCATATTCACGTGGTCATATCTCAAATACCACGCGCTTTATTTCCAACCGGGAAAAATTAGAACCATAGCAGCTATCACCACGGCAAGAAATTATTTGGATATTTCTCAATAGGATCTACAATTTCTACAACAAATATATTAAGTTTAAATTAATTCTTTAAAGGTCTGTTAATTCTTGTTAATTCATTACTTAAGCTCACACAAAAATGCACTTTCAGTTGCTCAAGAGGGCAGCGAACTAAGCTAAGTTGGTTGCATTCTTGTAACTCGCGCGAGGATCCTTTCTAAAGTTTGGCCCGACTTAGGTGAAACACCATCTATATATAGCATGATAACATGTTTTTCAATGTGCATTAACACGACTTTTGGAGCCTGTGTGGTGTACACTTGTGCCCTTTCGTGTGATCTCGGCCCCACAGCGTGCTTCATCGCGATAGCGGCGGTGCTGGTGAACCGGGTCACAGCTACCGAAACAGTGTTCCCGATGAAACAGCCTTCACCTCCTGTTTCGCCCACACCTTCACCGTCCGATATTTCAATTCGTACTAAAATAACCTACTAAATTAGCCCAGGTTGGTATATTAAAGTCCTTGATTTGCAAGCAGCCAAGTTCTCGCGGTTAGCGGTAGCTTTGCATGCCGCAAAGCAAGCGGAAACAGAATAGGATGGCGATGCCACCTCCGTATTACGGCGTCAGCTTCTTCTGATGGAGGCTGGCTAATAGGTAAATTGTAGAAAGCAATTTCTCTATAAATAAAAGACCAGAGATAAAAGAACTCTAGACCTGACACTCATTCGGCCTCTTTCCTGATGGAAAATAAGCTAGACGAGCGGTATTTATTCCCTATGTATACCTCAGCTATCGTCGCATGCGCCGAATTCCTTCAAGCATCAATCGTTTATCGTGGCACAGTCTGACGTAAGTGGATTCAAGGCTTACGATACATAGCGGATCGTCAGAAAGCACAAATTGAAAGCTTGATTTCTAGTTCTACTGCAGGTGCGGATTAACTTTAAATGATTAGCTGTAGGTGCGGATTAACCTTAAAAACATAAAAAAGGGGGGTGAAGTTAAGACGCATACCCTCCCCCCGCCCACGCCATCACTTCTCACACACATTCCTAGAGCGCCGCCAAATCAATGTTGAAACTTGACAGCTATTCGGAGGTCAACATTTTGCTGCCTTTCTCACTCCTTTTGGATGGCGGTAGTTATCGGCATCTCCTAGGGTGTGAAGGCCAGTTTCCTCGTCGATTCGGTGCCCACGCGATTAACTCGAGATTCATTCAGTTGTCACCATCTTTTCGACGGTCACGTGCATCGCTGATGCTTCGTTAGTTCAACCTTCTTCGTTTAGACTTATCCAGGTATACCAGGAAATGGATTCGGTTTGTGGTCAGCTGGCCTCTATGCACGTGGAACGAGTCGCGGCCAGAGAAAACGCCAATTGCGTTTAACTTTTTCTTTTGCTTCATTAATTCCTCGAGTAACGGCTCGCCGCGACGCTGGCAGATTCTCGGAACCATATACCCGCGATATGGGTTAGATAACGTGGAAAATACAATAATACGAGACAGCGTCCATCATCAAACCCTACAATAACTCTTAAACTCATAGGCAATATGACTGTCACTCGTTAACTCGTCTGGTTTTTCCCTAATTGTAGAGCTCTTTTCGTGCAAAATTGGCAGCTGGAAACAAGAGTCGCAAGAAGTTGAGAAATTAGGCGATCTACCAAGGCAGAGAGCCAAGGCAACAGCCAAACAGGAAGGAAAATCGAAAATTGACAATTTTAACCATCTTTTTGAAAATATTTATGTATCAACATCTTTTTCTTTAAGAAGGAAGTAGAGAAAACGCCGCCGGAAGTGAAGGACAATTCCGTGCGTTCTGAATGGTGCTTCTACAGTTATCATTCGAGTCGCCTAGCGTAGCCACTTCTCTGCTGTGCTTATGTAGGTTTTTCTCTAACCTTCCGCGGTGGGCGTAGTACGTCTAGAATTGTAGCGTCCTGCGCCCTACGCGGTTGTACGCGACTGGCAGCCACGCATCGTTACGTACCGTCCCTAATAACAGCATGAGTCGGTTGTGGCACTTAACTTGGTGGAGCATAAATGAGGGATGCAAAAGAACTGCGATTGTTCCGCGAATACATATTTCTCTGCAGTTCTTCGAGAGCTAATTAAAAAAAAACGCTACTATAGTCGGATACAAATTAAACCTTCAGGGAAGACCCACCCCCGCCCTCATAACCGCCAGCCACTGTTCCTCCGCAAGGCTGCAAATAAACGTACTCGACTTTTCCTGTTACCCAAATAAGGCGGTAACCAAAAACAAAAAAAAATTATTAGCGCGTAATTTTATACCTTTCCCCTCGCCTATTATAGTGGAATGGCCAAAGCCGAATTCTTTATTGAACTGAAATAACATGCTTGCTTTGTTGCAACTATTTATTGTCAAGTTTCACTTCAGTTGTCAGTGAAGCTTCATGAGTAAACCGGTTTCAGCAGTGAAATGAACGGCACCGCAGACTTTTGAAGAGTGAAATGCTGAGACTCCATACACTTTGTACACGTCTCTTGCACACCTCATTGCTTCCGCCGATGAAAAGACTCTTCAAGAACAGCAGATCGACGCTCTAGAGGTATCAAGTACGACGCCATTTTGAACAGGCCGCACGACGACGATTTTGTTTGCTTCTGTGATTGGCTGGCGAAGTAGCACAACTCCGCGCGGTTTGTGTGCCTTGGTTGCCAACTGCTGCCTTTTTTAATTTGTATTCTACTATCGTATTCTTTATTTTACACTTTGGCTTCTTTACTTGTTCTTGGCAGTGTTCTTCCTGCGCTTCTTTCCTACACAAGTCCATTTGACGTAGTTCCTTGTTTGCCAAGTAAAGAAGAGGTGCATCGCACAGGCGTACCTGTAAAATACGCCTTATTTCATTCCTCTTTCGCGGGTTTACGCGTTTTTATGGCGAATGGTTGGCGTTATTCACATTTGTACTAGGGAAGTACCCCCCTTCATTTGCATAGAAGTTACCTTGTATTGCCTTTCCGCCCCCCCCCCCCCCCCCCCGGAAAGAAATTCTGGGTACGTGCCTGATACAGTGTATAATGTGGGTGCTCGCGAGGATTTTAGTGCAGTTTCTAACATGCTCCAATCCTGGAGGCAGGTAGTGAAGGCCGGGTGTGGGTCGATTCTCTTAACACTGCAGGATTAATCTCCTCACAAAGGGATTTTACGCGTTTTCTAACGGTGACCCATACATTATAAGAGTGTAATCAAAGGCGTGCATGACCGGGGTGGGTCTAGTCACGTCTGTAATATTGAATTTAGAAATGTTGGCGGTCCCACAGGCGTAACGGAGTTATAGACCTCTCGAAAGTGTCTGAGGGTCCGAAGAGAGGGAGCGCCTACATCAGGTTACATCAGGTTCACCGATCACTAATGCAGCTAAACACCCTGACAGCGAAGTAAAGGGACATGAAACGCGACAATTTCCGTTAGAAACTACGTCATAACGGACAAAGGGAGACAAAGTATTATACTAATAACAAAAAAGCTGATTAATAAAATATTGCAAGGCAGCTCTTTGAAAACAACCTATTTGTGCTAACATGGACAAGTTAAGAAGCACACCACAGCAACAAAGAAAAAAATAGAAAATAAAATACCCTCATAAAGGCACTGAACAGTTCACAACGAAGGAGTGAAACGAAAAGCAAAGAAAATAGACGCCAACGAGAAAATATTTGTAAGTCCCGCATTTGTATTTTCGGTAAATGGCAAAATTACCATTTCTTTATATTCTCTCAGTACAGAAGGTGACACAAAAGAAAGTGA
Source organism: Dermacentor variabilis (assembly GCF_050947875.1). Taxonomy (NCBI): domain Eukaryota; kingdom Metazoa; phylum Arthropoda; class Arachnida; order Ixodida; family Ixodidae; genus Dermacentor; species Dermacentor variabilis. Next base: position 136,401,698 of record NC_134572.1, read on the forward strand.
TTGCAAGGCATAATTGGTGCGTTGATAGGGAAACAACCACATGTCAGCAAAGTCTGCGCGTAAATTGGTATGGTAAATATGCAGATTAGAACTTCTCTCAAGAAACGCCTTCGCTTAGACGTTGGCACAGAAAAAAGAATAAAGCAAGCGAAAATTAAAAAAAAGATGCTTTTCATTTATAACATCGCATCGTAAAAACAACAAGCCTGCTGTGCAACAACTTGGTGCATTGGCGATATACCGACGGGCTATCTTCTGCAGACGAAAAATTGTGCCTATGTTTCGTACAGTGGTCGTACCCCAAATTAGTGCGCAATAACTTATTCAGGACGAACTGGTGGGCTAGTTGGTTATACATGTCTATTGGATCACATCGATCAATAAATCGACGGGGACTGACAGAGCAAAGACCCCACCAAGCACTGCTTATCCTTTCTTTCCTTTTTTTTTTCTTCTTCCTCCTGCGTGTGTTATAATTTGTGTATGTGGCAAACAAAGAAAAATAAATATGCAGTTTAGCTTTCTTGTGAGGACACGTCTACAGCGCGAAAGTACGCCTGTTGAACTAGAAAATAATTTCAGCTGTGAATAAACGGGACACGCCCATTTAATGTTGTTGAAAACGTAACACCGTATAATTTATCCTTGTCTAATATGTCAATGGACACGCCGCCGTGAAGCACAGGTTAATGTGGCTTTCATCTTTGTTAACGGCTTTAAATATTACTGCCTTAGTTTTCTTGGTGTTCGTCTTTAAAGCGTTTGAATTTGACCAGCTAAAAACATCGGAAAACACCGTTCGGTCTTTCGTTGCCCCTTCGTTTGCGTCGGAACCACAAATAAGTATGCTTGTGTCGTCAGCATTAAGCAAAAAGCGATGCATCAGTGTTAACTCAGACAATATCGCTAAAACACACGTTAAAAGCCATTGGTCCCAATATACCACCTTGAGAAGAGAAATGTTCTCTAATAGCGACATGCTATTTTTCTACCGGTCAGGTAAGAACGAAAAAGTAAATAAGATACACCATGTGTACACTATGAGTGTAGCTTATGAAGCATGACTGAGGGTATCAAAAACTTTGCTGCAGTCAACGAAGATGGCAAGCGTTAGCAGTTTTGTTCTGTTATAGGCTGCAGCTTAACACAACAAAAACAAAGTACATAATATTTCGTGCACTTAGCAAACCACCAAGTAGAGAAATAGTTTTAACTTTTGAAGGGCAACAGATAACCAGGGTTAAAGAGCAAAAGTTTCTTGGTGCTTGGTTCCAAGAGCACCTTTCATGGAATGTACACATTAATAATTTAGCTACCGAACTCTCCCGATCTGTTGGATGCTTGTATAAAATTGCACACTTAATACCTATTTGGCTGAAACAAAATCTATATACTTCACTGTTCAACTCCAGATTATCGTACGGCATATTGGTATGGGGTACCACAACAAAAGCTAACTACAACAGGCTCATTATTCTACAAAAGAAAATATTGCGCATTTACGAAAACTATCAGGGACCAAGTCATGAACTAAGCACATTACCATTATTTTTTAAATACCGAATGCTTAAAGCTAACGACGTTTACGATTTTAAACTACTGCAGTATATATATAAAAATGCACTCTATATACACGAAAACATTAATGAAGCTCCTTACGATATGAGACTAAAAAGAAAACGGACCCTAAACACAAGGACCAAGTATGGTAAACAAACAACCAGGTACCAAGTACTAACAATCCTAAATAAGCTAGAAGATAACATTGATTTCAGTATGACAAGAAACGGCTTCAAAAACCATGTGAAGGAATTGTTACTAACACAGTGTTTGAGAGAGTGATTGTTGCTACATAAATATATTATAACCCGCTTTTTTCCTGTTTTTCTGTTTTACGTGGATACGTACATGTTCATGGTTATATGCTGCACTTTAGTGTACTATGGTGATTTACCTGTATAACCTGTACGTTATTGACTGTGAACCGGGAGAGGAAAGGGAAGAGGGGAGGAAAAGGGGAACATTTTTTTTTCTTTCTTATTTCACCGTCTATATTGGTAAACAAACTGTAACCCAAAAATGTTGTTATTTCTGTTCTGAGTTTGTGTAAACTCATGCATAATGTGTTAAAATATGTAACGTTGTGTGTGTCCGCTCACTGCCAATGAACTACCACTAAATAATGTATAATAAAAGCGTATATTGGGGGTACAGGGGCCACTGTCAGGCGCTGTGCGCCTTTTGCCCCTGCACCTTTCTTGAAAGTGTATTCAAGATGAAATAAACATTCATTCATTCATTCATTCATTCATTCATTCATTCATTCATTCATTCATTCATTCATTCATAATAGTGACCTCGGTCTTTCCTCATATTAGTGCACGATATGTGTTCTCGCAAGAATTTTAATGCAAAATTGTTAAATAGAACAAACTGGCCTTCAGTCAGGTATAGGAGGTATGTCCCCGGCGGAGCTGCATGAGAAACTGGCACGGTGAGAGGTACGAAGTGGGGCAGAATGAGCAACGGAGCCAGTGGGGTGGTGTGACGTACAGAGTCACGTGACAGGGGATGCGGCAGCGGTTGCGCAAGCATGCGGCGAGCGTTCTGCATTGCCCAACGCCTTTCTCCACGCTCTTTTGTATGAACATGTTTCTAGAGAAGTGATGCACACAGATGAATTTAATGATTGCACGTCATAATGCTCTCACATTACAGCCGCTCAGGTCAATTGTTAGTTGTTACAGTATATCGTACAATACCGGCGCTGGGTTGCATCAGGTGATCATGTAAACACGGAGTGGCGGTGGCGAGGTGGGAAAGTCAGACACGGGAGAAGTTTCATACAGAGGTTGGCAAACGGCCATCGATACTCGCATCTTGATGCAATCGAATGAAATGCATCATTATTCAGTATTTAATCACTCGATGCAAATGAACGCTGCTGGTGCCGGCCGAAAGACAAAGGGCAGTCGCTTGGCCGGAGTGTCTCCATGGCACATATATAGTGCAACAGCGTATGAAGCGATCAAAAATGTATGGACTGCTGCTCGCTAGTAGCTTGCCCTGATGTGGCCCAAAATGAAGTGGAAGTATTCTTCACGGCAGAACTCCCAGATCAGCCTGCATTGGCGTGTGCCACTCGCCGCTAAATTGTTACTGTATTTTACAGAGCATTTCCGCTTGCAAAGTTATCTTCGACTACATATCTAGCACGTGACCACAGCCACACGCTTTAGCCTTTCGTTAAGGCTGAATGAACGTGACAGGCGTAGTGCTAGCACTCGCGCGAACGCACATCAGCAAACACGCCCAACCATAAATCATGCGGATAAGGGACATGCGCTGGCACAGTGCGGCAAGCGACGTTGATCTCGATCGAAGCTTCTCGAAATCTCGTAACACAAGTTGCAGCCAGCACTAATTTATTCACGCACACGGCAAGCAACGATACGAAGCGCCAACTTATACGGAACATGCAACGCAACTATCGTTTTTTTTTTCTTCATTCGAACCAAGCAATCTTCCTTCGAGGCACATTAGCCCCCCACATGTGCCAGAAGGAGGCCCCATGGCTATTCCCGGATAGCTTTAAGTGGTTCACGATGCAGCGCGAGAATACTCGGAGGGCAGATCGGTCCACCCGCCACCAATCCCGTGATGTGGCTCCCTGCCAGGCAGCCAATGCCTCGTCGTTGACCTCGTCTCCGCCTTCCGTCTAGAACTGTCACCCTGACAGACTCGGGGCAAACGCGAGCACTGAGAGATTCCTTTTTTAGCTTTCTGTCTCCCATCGCGTCATCCTCTCCCAGTCACCGCGGACGAGCGGTCGGTGCTGGCATGCAGGTCACCTGGATGCCCATCAGTCTTGTGCAAACTCTCGTCTAATCTTTGCGATCGGCGACGTCTGCCCTGCGCGGGAGCTATCATCTGTCAGTCCCTCGCACGGCGTATCAAGTGAAGTGCTCTCAGGGTAGTATCCAAGAGCCAGCCAAAGCCGCCGGCTTGCTTCACGCGGTGTTTGATCTTGGCGTCACGCGAAGATTATCGTGACAGCAGTGCAAGGTATATAAAAAAATAGCAAATGAGAAAATTTCCAACTACTCCTCTGACCACGCTTTTTTTTCTTTATTCGGCTAATAGCGGCCAAGTGTTCAGCAACCAAGAAACCTGAAAAAAGCATATTCACAAGAAATGCACCACCATATAGAAGCATGAAGCTCTTGAGCTCTATACGTGATGATGCTTTGCTGTACATCGACAGCTAAATGTCATTAGCATGACTGCGACGTTGGGCACGGCTGGTTCTTTTCCTAATTTTGCTTTTTAAATAGATGCGCATCGCAGACAAAGCGCAGACTCTCGCAGACAGCAGGCAGAAATTAGACGCATCTGTAAGCTGAAACTAGCTCCTGTTCGCTTTTCAACGATTGAGTTCTTCTCCAAATGCTGCTGCAACAATACTGGGACTATTTTTCATTATTAAGGCTGATAAATTAGCTCACTAAAGCAGATATTTTATCCCGACATTTCCATACGGGGGCCGAAACGTCTCGGTTTCTTTTCTTTATTTGTTTTTGGTCGGCGTCCGTTTTACCCTTGTCTTCCTTCTTAGCAAGTCGAATACAAGAACACCATTAAATAAATAAACAATAACGCTAAAGTAGTGCATACTCGTCGTTAGCTCCAATGCTGTATCAGTGATAGCTAATCGAAATCCGCAAAAGAATAACTAACACTTTCCTACTGAGAAATTTAGTAAGGCTACACATACAGAGCGCAACAACGGACGGCGCTAACTTCAAACTGTTTATGTCGAGAAACGTCTACATTCTGATAGAGAAAACGCTGCGCATAGCAAGGAAGCACGATTTCTCATCAGTTTCGGCTCATGATGGACTAGCTAGCCTACGCCAAGAAAGAGAGCCGACAAACTTATTTAAGAAATGGCGAAGTGGTTGGCCTGAGGTTGACTCCTCTAACCGGATATACTCTGCAGAGGGAATAACGGAAGGTAAAAGAAAGACGTTTATGAATGGTGGCTTTATGAGTGGTGGCTTTATGAGTGGTGGCTTTATGAGCATTTATGAGTCGTGGCCACTGTTCTACATAAAGGTGGCGCGAACAAGTATTCTTTGTGAGATGAACCTTTCACGGCTGCAGGTGAAAACCCGTTCTGTGGAGGAATGCAAGGCTGTTCGAATGCCGCATGACCCCGGTCGAAATCATGCGTGCATTGCTTGGAGACTGCGATTAGATCCGGTTTTTAACAAACGATATGTGCATCTATACATGGGACGATCACCTTTAAGTTTACCTTTACAGAGGAAAGAACTCTAGCACACTAGTCCAGACGGGCTTCGGAACTCAAGACCTTAAGAGCTTTGCTGAAGTTTTCAGGGGCATGCGAATTGTGCGACCGCTTTTGAATGTTGTAGCGCGTAGTATCGCATTAATATGTGAATTTTCTGGTTTCTATGTTTTTCCTCTTCTTCTTTCACCTTTTATTCCCTTTACCCCTTTCCCCAGCGCAGGGTAGCCAGCCGGTACTTACACTGGCTAACCTCCCTGTCTTTCCTGCCCTTTGTCTCCTTCCCTTTAAGTTTTCAGTAACCTTAAAAATCACCTGTTGCAGATTACGTAATTCTAGTACTTGAACTGGTTAATTCAGAGAGGCCGACATTACTTGCGCGAGAAATGTAGGTGCATATATTCAACTAAATAAAAAAGGTCACATAATTAAATCGGTAATTATTTACATTGCGGCCCCTATAGCAACGCACGAATTGTAGCCGGTGAGTTTGAAAGGTGTATCCATTTGAAATGAATTCACAGAATGACACCAGTTTGGAGATATGCGCCAACAAACTCGTCGAAAAAAAATGCACTGTTGCCCCACGTAGTTTTTTTTTTTTTTTTAACAAAACGCTTTTTTGTGCCGTGAAACACAAAAGTAACTGGAACGCCCATGTATTTCGTCCCACGCTTTCGGGAATAAAATCTCGAAATTGGTGTCATCCTGGAGATTAGCTTCAAGTGTATAATACTTAGACACTCGCCGGCTACAATTCGCTAATTACAATATGCGCTGTAAAGTAATAGTTAGGTAGTTAATTAGTCATTTTTTGCTTAATAAGTCGAATACATGTTTCGATTTCTCACACTAGTAATGTCCGCCTCTCCGAATGATCCAGCTCAAGGACAAGAGTCGTGCTGCTTGCTCAATGGCTATAGTGTTGGGCTGCTGAGCACGTGGTCGCGGGATCGAATCCCGGCCACGGCGGCCGCATTTCGATGGGGGCGAAATGCAAAAACACCCGTGTACTTAGATTTAGGTGCACGTTAAAGAACCCCAGGTGGTCGAAATTTCCGGAGTCCTCCACTACGGCGTGCCTCATAATCAGAAAGTGGCTTTGGCACGTAACACCCCGTAATTTTTAAGAATCGCGCTATCTGCCACGCGCGATTTTTTTTTAAATTCCGAAAATTTCAAACGTGGTCAGCCCGTCTACTTCAACGTGCCGTCTCCCCACCGGGATCGTTGTGACGTATACCAGAAACAGTACGGAACGTCATTCGTGTCTTCGTCCAGTATGCGCGTGAACAGCAGACACTAGCTGACTGTATATCCGAAATCGGCAATCGGCTGCTTACTCAAGAGATACAGAGAGCTCACACACACGTCTGTGCTAGCGCACCGTCTGTTCTGGTCAACTGAACCGCATCCCTATAGCATCATCCCGAGTCATCGGATACGCCTGAAGAGCTCTGCAGAGGCGCCGTGGTTCCCAGAATTGCCCGACCAGGCATCCCAGCCAGAAACGCTCGGCCGTCCAGATGTCGGGAACGTCTTATACGCGAGGCCATGCAGCCCTGCGTCCGAGCTCCGTTCACGAATATAGACGGAAGTGTGAACGCATGCCGGCGGCAACTCCTCGCGTTTTTTTCAAAGACGAGGCGACGGCGGGACGCGATTCTGATTTACGGGCGGCCCGGCTGATACACGGCACTGCATACAGTTTCGGGGCCGTCGTCGCATCTGCTACACGGAGCGCTGCTTGCGCGTCTGCGTATACGCGTCCATGGGAGCGCCGCGCCTAGCGGCGTGCGCATCGCGCCGCTCGCGCGAGCCCCGTGTTTACTCCGCACACATGGTGACCGCGGCGGCTGCCGCCGCCGCCGCCGACAAAGGCGGCTCCTCCCGCCGAGCACTGTAGGCGGCACAGGCTCGCCATCTCCGGCGGCAGCTGCTTTCCTCGATCCCGGAGCCGGAACGGTGCGAAACTTTCGCGCGCAACCTCGGCTGCAAGGGTAACTGTGACGCACGTGCGCGATGCTCGGAGAGATGAAACAGAAAACGCCATGCCACGCGCGTGTTTGTGTGTGTCGCGGGAAGCGCGGTGCGCGAAGTGACACTATCGGAATCGTTGGGGATAGGAAGCAGCAGCCGTGCGAGAGGCCGCCGAGGAATGTTGTCACCGAAGGTGCTGATGAGCATCTATAGGTGCTACTCGGTGCTGCATGTGTACCTTGAATAAACAGAAAGGAAGGTACAAGAATCTATAATAACAGAAATTCAGTCAGCAGTGTTTCACCATCGTGAAACACGTACAGTCGAAACGAGTGTCCAGAATTTGTTCATATTATGTGCTGTGCTGTGAACCTGGATAGCAGTCCGTTATTATAGCTCGTGCATAAGAAACGTAAATGTAATAGAAATGCCCGTGTTTCTTTTTTCTTCATATGGGCTCACAGTGCTGGTTTCATATGCGCTTGATATTCTTTTTAACTGATTTGTTGTTTGATGCGCAATATATACCGCTGCCCTTTGCAAATGGCACCCTGAATTCTACGCCTCGCAGGACTTAATTGGAGAGCTCAGGAAACGTGACTTTCTCGAAACCATTGCTGTTTAATCTCTAAGTGGTAAAATGAGACTAACAAGTCTTGAAGGCCGAGTCTGAAATCTCCGTTTAGGGGGCGCTACACAGAAAAATGATTTCTTCTGTATCAGTAAACTACTCTTCTACAATATCAAAAACACTGCTCTTATCAAGACAAGGCGCTTGGTAAGCCACAAAAAAAAAAAAAAGCGCAATAACCAAAGATGCATGGCGACGCCTCCTTGAAATTTCCGCACCAGCTCGTTGTGACCTCATAGATTTTGACAGTGCCTTCGCGGATAGAGTTAAATTTCTTTTAGTGGCAAAGATAGACTACGTTGTGTTTTAAGGGAGCCAAAGATTGAACATGGCGAGTTTCGGGAACCTTTGCATAGCCAACGCGGCCTAAATACGAAAGAAAGTAATACTTTGAAATCCGTGACATCACACTGACGTGCCGGCGTTTAGATATACGGCGGGCAATTTAAGAAAAGATGAAACTTTGACCTTCATTTTCTCTTCTGGTAATCAACCACGTTCGCGCAGCCTGTCTGAATGACAGGCTGCGCGAACATGGTTACAATGCTAAGAATTGTATTACAGCTGGGGGGTTTCTTGCGCAGCACTGCAAAATGTGTGGTTGCGAACCTGTCTTAGAGGAACGCGTCATTCAAGGTCGTAGTGGTAATCAGCTCACACGAGAAATCATTGAAGAAAAGGCTATGTATGGACCATGCATGTGTAAGCTCGCCTTCATTATCAAGCAATGAATTGGCGTATCTCAGAGTGCCACCACAGCCTGTCTGAATATGTTTTCACATGATTACTATCGGCTTTGTTGCTTAGTTTTGTGTAATCTCTTGATGTCACATGGTTCGCAGAGTGTATAAGTAGCCTTCTGTGTCACGAAATAAACCATCAGTTGGAAGTTAGCGCTCACTCTGTTTTCCGTTCCCTTTCATTACCCCTGCCACCTTCCATTTTGCTCTTTCTGAGCTGCGCTACAAGCCTAAAAGTGTAAGGACATACCAACTCGCCCAAACTGCCACACTTTTGGCGCTTGGAAGGACTTTTTCTTGTCTCGTTCTTGCTGCTTTTCATTTGCGTGAAACGACATGGATGTGCACCCAACTGCGCTCTTGCTTAAATGTGAGAGACCTGCTCGGCAGCTCACTAAGAAAAAAAAAATTATTTTTAACTCGCACCTTACAGCAAATGCCGAGGAAATACTCAGGGTCATAGCTGCAAACAACACTGCATTAATTTCTTTCTACACCTTTTTTTTTTTTTTTTGCAGGGCGTTCCAAATACTGTGATAGCTATACACTTAGCGTTTACAACACCGTATCTGAAGTCCAGACAGCGCACTGTCCTAAATTATTCAGTGGGATCACGATCACGAAACTGATCAAGCGATGTGCAATAACACAAATGGAGATAAGAAGTGCGGCAGAACATGTCAAGAAAACAAGAGACGACACGTAAAGAGAGAGGTAGAGAGAAAAAGCAGTTAAGGATAGGAAAGATATGGAGCCCTCGCCTCTAGGCCCTTGTGTTTCAAGGGCTCTGGCGAGGCAGCAGTGCTCCAAGTAATTTTACATCTCATATATTTTCTATTTTGCATCATTCTTCTACGATGGATTTTAACGTTCATAGCATTCGTCATTAGTCATCGCCATAATTTTATAGCACGTAGATTTTACGCACTTTACAGCGACTATTTTTAGCAAGGTTTGAGTACGGGCTAGTTGGTATTCCATGGTTCAATCGTCACTTACAGCGCATACATAGAGGGAGGACAGAATAGAACGACGTAGACAAGCGCTGACTTCCAACTGATTTTTTATTTTCAGAAACAAACGTATATACCCTGAAACACCAAGACAAAAGCGCCCTTTACAAGCAGCAAACCCGACATGAGAATGCATTCAGGATTTGTTACCTAAGATGAACGAGAGCGCATGTGCGACCTCAGGAAAACCAGTGCGCAAAGGGCGGGAAGGCTTCCTAGGTGTTCACTGCGCACAATGTTGCTGTGTCCCAATTTTTGAGGAGACGACTACCTTAGCTAGGCATTCCAATGAAAGTACCAGAATAATCATTGAAGCAGCAGCGATTGCCGATGGCGACTCGGTTAGTAAGCCATCAATCGCACTAACAGACAAAGAACTGGTTTTCCTGAGGTCGCACATGCGCTCTCGTTCACCTTAGGTAACAAATTCTGAATGCATTCTCATGTCGGGTTTGCTGCTTGTAGAGGGCGCTTTTGTCTTGGTGTTTCAGGGTATATACGTTTGTTTCTGAAAATAAAAATCAGTTGGAAGTCAGCGCTTGTCTACGTCGTTCTTTTTTTGTCCTCCGTCTATGTATGCGCTGTAAGTGACGATTGGACTATTTTTAGGCCCCTTTACAGCCAAGTCACATCTTCTTCACAGAACTCATCATTCCACCGCGAAATCGCTAACACTGTCTTGGCGTTCTTTGGCCATACCTGGCCCTTGCACCACTAAACCACACACATTCGTTCATTCATATGGTGCCCAAACATATGAGTGTCCGGTTTGCTACCCCACAGTGTGGGTGAAGGCAAGTAAGAATTGGAAACTAAAGATATTTTATGCCAAAAAATATTATTCGTAACCTATCAACGTACTTGCAGAAAGCACAATGTTCACATCAGTATCTTCAACTTTCTTTGAATGTGTTGAAAAATAAGTTGAGCAAGGTATTTGTCCCAACTCCTGATGAAAATACACTTTCCAGCGCATAAAACCTACTTTGTTAAGTGGTCACGTGTGTTCTGCAAGCCGCGCCTTTCATACTGTCGCATGTTTGAGGATACGGCTGGCTGACTGTTCCGTGACAATATTATTTTACGGGCTGTGTGCCGACTAACAACGATGCACTAAATGACAATATAGTTTTGCAAATAAAAAAGTCGAATACCAGATGAGATATGCGTTTCGAGTGGGAAGAAAGGTCGAGTTGCTGGGGTGGATAAAAATGTAGAAATGTAATTTAAATATTTCACAGCATATGTGCAAGAACAGGGTGTTTGTTGCACTGAATGTAAATATACGCATCTGTATAAAATACAACGTCTCCTACAGTATGAACTCCGACGATTTATGAGTTCATGAGAGCTCTTCTAGCAGACTGCAATATAAACTTGATATCTAACGCATGCGTGCTACATATATGCTTAAGGTCTCAGCGGTAATATTGCTTGAATATTGATAATACTATCAGCTTATCTGCCAAGGCCATATAAGCTTTATTTCAATAGTTCATCTACTTAAAGGAAGGAAATATTACAATTTAATCATTTCTTCTTTTTCTTTCTTGCGCTTGTGGTACCTATGACGTGCTGAATTACTAACCGTTCTGGTGAATATTATGGCGTTTAATTAATAGTTGTGAAATCTTTTGTTTTCTTTCAGGATTCCAGTTATCTGATCTTCGTCCTACTCCTAATGGAGACGTAAGCAGCCCTGCATATTTTGCTTATCAACAAGACACTTTAAAACCTATAGCTGTGATCACCTATATTCATGCCAACACATCAACTAATATGCACTTAATATCACCATTAACTAGCGCTTGTCAATCGTAGTACCCCACGTATTGGGCCGTACATCAATTTGTTTGCCGAAAAGTGCAAATGAATAATTTCGTAATTATATTGACATCCTAGGAAGCCACACTTTTGTTGAGGTTATTTTCACACTTTGCTTCCAAGTTAAGCATACCATTCTATTAGATACTGACTTAGCGTGTATCAATACACTACATCATAATTGACGATAGTTTCTGAAGGTGCTTGTTGGTTGTTACTGCTTTTATGCGCCCCTTTCTTTTTTTGTGCGAGACAGGCTGTTCCAGCCTCTCCCTGTACTTTGCGGCCTTTAGCGCAAACCTGGTTCTGAATGCTGTTCAAAGAAAGCATCACTTGTAGCGACAACTTCTCAGGTGAGTGCCTGTATTTATTAGTTGCACTGCATGAAAGAGCATGAACGTTGTATAGGCTGAAATGCGACTACCCAAGGGTAGTGTCGAGTTATGTTTCATTTTGCACGAGTAGCCTACAGTTTGCTGCATATAGTCGCATCTGTGAGCGGAAAATGACATTTTACGGAAATAGGACACCATATTACTTTGCGTGACGACCTCTGATCTCCTACTCCTTCCCCTTTCGTGCTGTCGATCGTTCACTGCGACCGAACTTTCCACGTACAAGTCACTTCGGTGTACTTTGGGCACCCCTATTACCCCGCTTGAGCTATATGCCTGTAACACTTAAACCAACGTGTTCTTCAAACAGCAGATGCAATTCGATATCACTCAGCCAAATTTCACATAGAAATACATTTCCCAGAACACGAGCGCACATTTCAACGGCGGATTCAATGAAAGCAAAAAAAAAAAAGACAGAAATTTCGCTTACAAGCAGTTTATCTCACCTTCATTTCCATAAGCCCAAAGCGCCTTTAGTATATAGCGAAAGCTGATAACGCATTCCTTTTTTTTGTCGACAGTTTTAAAGCGCATAACGCTCGCACGGCGCTATATTCGAAGGCTTGACCATATTAAGTATTTAGCTGGCAGTATAAATACGGGGTAAATGTTCTAGCCCATACGCATTTTACAAAATGGCAACAAGGGCACGCACGTTTCTCCCACCAGCACAGCTCGACGCTTGTCGCTATGCATGATATTTTTTCCACTCAAGGAAACGCACATACACTCAAAATTCAGGTACACCGACTTTAAACTATAGGGCTTAATTTCTCCGGTATCTCTCTTTGCAAGCATCAGCATTTGTTACCTAAAATATGGCATGCTAAATATACAAGAGATGTTAAAACAGCGCTTTCGTGCGGTTCGCGCATGCGCATGGCCAAGTGTCGGAGCTGCGCGGAACGCTATGAACTTCACGTGTACCCGGGTTATACGACTGTATCAAGCGCCATCTATTTACATAATCCAGCGTCCGGCGGAAACCTGTCTGGCGAAGAAGAAACATAGTTGAGCTAAAACACATGCGCGCCAAATAAAGCACTATATAATGCGCATTCTGACGTTTTGAGGTTCGTACTGGTCACAGTTCACAAATCATACGATGCTGAATGTTTCCTTCGAGAAAATTATAGGTGTATGCGTATCGTACCTAAAGTCGTTCAGACAGAACTACCTGGACCCTGACAAGGTACACATAGCATGTCGGAAGCGAAAATTTTGGGGGTGACTAGACAGGTTGACCCACCTCATCCTGCGACCTTGTCGGAGCGCATCGCTGAACTCCGTTGAACAGTCCCCGGCACGGGGCAACGGTCACCGCAAGCTTCTGCACACACACACACACACACCTGTAGGGAGCGCGCGCACTTCACCGTGTCAAGCTCACGTCGAGCGCTCGGGCGACAGGAACGGCATACGGCGAAATGGCTGGGTCACACGCGAAATGGCGGCGGTGGCGGCGACGACGACGAGACGGGTCCTCAAACAGCCCACGCGTGTGTGCGGCACATAGACACACGGCGCTCGCCGCGAGCGCGTGGCATGCGGCGAGACCCATTCGAATGTGCTCGCGTGCTTCACGACCACGCCGCAGAGCGCGACGCGCCGCCGAGAAGAAAGAAAGGGGGCACACAGCCATAAACATAACGTTCGAACACTTTTCGAATAGTTCGCAGCAGCGGCCCGTGGTCGGAGATAGCACCTTTACCGCCCTGTGTGTTCTTCTTTTTTATTGTCTCATCCCTTTCCCGTATCTTGGCCGTCACTGCGCGCATACACACGTAAACAGCGCGAGGCTGCCCACCGCCCTTGGCGCCGAGCGTGTACTCATAAAGAGGGACATTAAGCGTCCGCGCCGAGACGCGCTGGCGAGCCATCATTGTCTCTCCATTTAGGGCCCATCGTCTGCTGGCGGAGGCGGCTGTGGCAGACGTCGACGGGCACGGCGAGCGATGCGGGGGGCACCAGCGTGCGGACCGCGACGCAGGGCGCCGCGCGAAGACGCCCACCGACTCGATTGAAGGCTGACTGAGGGTACAGACCACGCCGGCGACGCCGGTACATGTGCTCCTTCCTGCACGTATGACCTGCGAGCCCGCGGCAGCCCGGAGACCGTGCACGACATCGAGAGACTGGCCGGGCCCGGGACCTTCCACGTTGCCTAAGTACGTACACACACCCACCAGTCGCCCACGCTTTAATATCTTACCGCGGGTGTACCCAAAGTTGGCAAGTTTTCTGTAGACTACAATTTTTTTATATGAAGTGTACAGTGACGCCGATGCACAATGTTTCGGGACAGTATTCGAAAAGGAAAACAGTATAGAGTATTAAAGCTTTACCAGTGTCAAGCATGACTGTTCCAAGATGCAACACAAAAGTGCTCTCCTGGTTCTATTAATACCCCACCATCTAGAATATGGCAGCATCCATCCATAAAAACTAAAATAGCGCATATACATCAGCGACGTGCACTCAGGATAGTGGCAATCTCTTGTATCTTGCATCTACGCATCCGATTGACTCGAGAAATACGTAAAATAAGAGCGCTGAGAATGCAGGCTGGCTGCGCTATCACTGAGTAAGCTGCGAAAGCACATATGGAGAAGAAAATGTGAGGCCTGTTCGAAGACGTGTGCATAACAAAATCGTGTGCGTCTAATAGCGTGTGAGAACAAAGCTATCATAAGCACTTCGTGCTATGCCACCTTTTTCTGCCTTAAAAGTCGGCAACCTTAATGAAGCTATTCACTAACCAGGAACTTATGTTAAACCGACGATCTTGCTTTTCAGGTTACGCATCAAAGATATCATAAATTATTGAACTTGTCCTAAGGCCTTTCCGAGTGGTATGTAAGGCGCAACGTTGTGGAGCAAATTATTGTAATAATAATTATTTATATATTATTACGCCCCTAAAGGCAATTCAAGACCAATCCATGCTGTTGTCGACAATACATTTTCTGTTGATGCAATGCGCAGTTATTGTAGTGGATTATTAGATCTGGGATTAACTCAGTGCTGCTAATCAGCCAGTTGTTTTTTTTTTTTCATTCATAACTGCAGCTTTTTTTACAGCTGTGCAAAACGCCAACGTTTCTTGCACGTGATGACTGAAGTCATCCCTTCAAAAGTGTTCGCTCTCGAATTTAATATGGACTCTGCAAGATTTCGTAGGCCGAGTCACCACACAGCAAGACTATAGTTTTACGTGTTGACTATTTCGCTGAGTTATGCGATGGTGGATAGTGACGCAGCAACTGTGGTGTATGTGGTGAACGAGAAATAAGAGGTCACGCCATCGTCTGCCAACAACCTCACGACTATGACGAGCTTGCAAACTATAGCTAAAAAATGTGACTGTAGCTTAAATGTTCAGCTTACATATAAACGCTACGATGGCGATGCTATTAGTGCATGTATCGGACAGCTTTATTTACTCTTTAGCAAAGAACATCCTTTTTTTTTCATTTGTGAAGCGAGCATGTCTATGCAAGAGCGGTTTGGAAAGGAGAAGTGAAAGCGGTATATATAATGCGCATTATATTGCAAAATAAAGTATTGTCATCCTCCTTGCAGTAGCATAAAGCTACAGAAAAAGCACATACGTGTTTTTCAGCAACATAGCCGTTGAAGAAGCTATCCTGCTCCGGAGAACGAACACAGCTAGAACCAACGCCTTTACGGAGCGGTCGCTGCATCATTTTTTCTAACTGTGCCGGAGGCTGACAGGGGGCCAGGGCGAGGCCGAATTAATCTACAACTCGAAGCACCGGGACGATGCGTGTGACAAATCAGCTTTGCGAAAATTCGGAAGCTGGTGGAAGTTTCATGAAAAGGCCAAACTGTCATTCGCCTGGAAGTATGTTGCTCGAGGCTACGCTGGTTTTCTTTATAAAGAAAGCTTCACAGCTGAAAAAGAAGTTCTCCTGGTCCGGCAACCAGAACAAATTTTTTGTACACTGCGAAACATTCTTTCTTAGAAACGCATATTGAATTTCCTATGTGGGCTCCCAATTCTCTCGCGTGCATGAGAATTTCTCATTCACACGATTTCATCCACCTTGTGGATTGCCGCAATATTTGTTTGTGCTATCATTTAAGCGTATGCAATAATTGTATGGTCACGTTATAGCGACGGTGATGAAGAACGGCGCAGCGTCAGAACTATGAGCCACAAATTGAGCTCTTTATTGGGCGAACTTCTGCCCAGCAAAACAAGGCGATCGTCGAAAATCTAATCTGCGGGCCAAGCGCGTCGGCTTTTATACATGACTCGTCGAAGGTTCCAGGCTAATCGCTGGCGTCTGCGTGTCTTTCAGAAAGTGCTACGCAATTTGTGTCGCGCATACAATCAGATTACGCAAGGTTCGGTGACACCAGATAAGGGACAGAACCATCGGTAACGTTAGAGAAACTTTCGATTCATGCAGGAGTGTACTGCACCGAGCGATAACGCTTAACATTTGTTATCTGGTTAAAAGCGGTCACCGGGTGAATAAGTACACGTGTCAGTATTGAAACTGGTATGCAGTTTTAAAGATATCTTGTTGTGCACTAAAACTTGTATGCTTAGAACCGCGTGTAAGTATACTGCAAACGATGTTACCCATACGCCTGTCTCTATGGGCAGAACTTCAGCCACACCCGCATCGAATTCTACTTATTTACGTGCCCAAAACCACGACAGCATTATGAGGCACGCAATAGTGGGGGCTCCGAATTAATTTTGACAAACTGCGGTTCTTTAACGTGCACCCAATGCACGGCAGACGGGCATCTTTTTGCATTTCGCCCCTATCGAAATGCGGCCGCCATGACCAGGATTTGATCCCACGACCTCTGGCTTAGCAGCGCAACGCCTTAGCCGTCAAGCCATCACGGCGGGTACTCCCAACCTCATTTGTAAAGAATGGTTCACGTGACTATGCACATCTAGTCGATGTAGGCAGGGCAGCAAAAGCGCAACACAGTACCGCTCCTCCAGCAGCTGATACCGAAGGAATTTGCAGGAACAAAGATATGCCTGCTATATCACCGACTCATGGTTGATGCGGCGGTCACTCAGGTGAACCTGCACACCATAAACAGAGGGGTGTGCTCCTGCCCTCTTCCCTGTGACGTGAAACACGAGATTACATTCTGTTGATGCGCCCGACTTACACAACTGAAATGAGGGCACTATTTGAAGTGGCAAACTCTCTCGGCATGCGTCACGTCTATGAAGCTTATATGCTCTTGTGGCCGCGCGTACCAAGTCAACTGCGTTTAAAAGTGGCGACGCTCTTTATCTTTTCTGGGCAGTTGCCACTTGACGGAACGACTCTTTTTTGCAAGTGTTACGCATTTCTGTGATCCTATGATACGCACGCTTTCGATGTGAGCTTTTATGTGTGATCTTCCTCCATTATTCCCGCCTCTCTTATCTCTCTAGAGATAGATATTACTTTTTCATTATTATTTTTATGAATCTGTTAGACTCCTGTCGTAATCGTTGACTTATAGCGGCTTTTAGCGCTCCCTATTGATAACCGCTCCCTCATGATCACCTATAAATTCATATCCCATAATCTCCCATTCACCCGGCTCTCAACTCCCGTCGCATTTGCCCACAGATGGACGTTCGGCCGAGGCCTTGGACGTTGTCTGCGCCTCGCATTTGGCGGAGCGTCAATTTGCTAAGCTACTAAAACCTAAACTACACAGTACTAAATCCCGTACTACCTTAGATATAACTTCACTTTTATCAGAAGACAAACAAACAAATACGTGGCGCGTGATACGTTCCCAATTCTTTCATATAACACGTTTCCTTGTTGTTTCAAGCCGGAGGAGAAAATTTCGTACCAATTGTTGCGCAAAAAGATAAATATCAATATAACGAAAGGATTCTTGCAGTTAGTCCTCAACTGAATGGGACCCGGGGCAGCTGATTTCCGATCCTAAGTATGTGTGCGCATTAGCCTTGCCAAATCAGTTTCATCACTGACTGTGCGATGTGGTTGTACAATCTTAACGCGCACGGAAAGCATTGAATAGACTCCGCGCTTGATGTCCTTATTTGTTTCCCTATAAAGATTTCGATTTTTGAAGGTTGGTGCTCACTTGCACGAGCTGAAGCCATAGTGAAGATGAGAATTTACATGCGTGTACATGATGCAAACATCGCAACGCTTTGTGTACCTTCTTGTAATGGTAGCATGAATATTCCACTCACTGTATATGCCCGAGCTGGTTGCACAGATACGAACAATTGTTGCCTATATGCCTGCTGCATGGTAACAGTTGTCTCTGTACGTATCGAATCCTGGTTCCGATTTCAGTTTGTTCTTCGAAGAATTCAAAGACATCGCTGCGACCCGAAGCCGCTGGCCAGTAATACGCAAACACTATTGAGTACTCGCTCGTTTATCTCACCTCAAATATTATTTCATAAATTAAGGCACATATTACAGAGGCCTCGAGTACTTGATATACTTCAGTAATTTCAGACAACTTAAGCGGTTTTGTAAAGATTTTATGTATCAGCGACCAATCCAGATCATTTGGGCACCAGCACACTCCTCCCTACCCGGAAGCGATGCCGCTCACACCGCCGCTTGAGGACTCGCCAACCGAGCACCCGGACGGCTCACGCTAGGATCAGAGAGGGATCGCATGGTCACTTACCAGGAAATAACTCAGCACTACAGGTTAGCCAGGGCAGTGTACTCGCCAGCACACAAATCGCTTAACAAGCGACAAGAAGTAGCTTGGAGACGACTTCAGACAAACACCTACCCCGACCCCGTAACCTATCACCACTACTACGCGGACCAATACATGTAACCATTGTAAAAAAAAAAGCGAAT
The DNA here is from genome assembly GCF_050947875.1 of Dermacentor variabilis. Taxonomy (NCBI): domain Eukaryota; kingdom Metazoa; phylum Arthropoda; class Arachnida; order Ixodida; family Ixodidae; genus Dermacentor; species Dermacentor variabilis. The sequence continues at coordinate 136,420,449 of NC_134572.1, forward strand.
CTGTTCCTTATTATGTGGTCGTGCCCAGCAGAAAATCACACAAATCACGAAATAAGTGATACTGAGCAGTGGGAGGCCCTTTTGCTCAACTCCGACCCTGACCTGCAGGCCAGGGTCATCAAATGAGCTGAAGAAGCCGCCCGGGCCCAGGGGCTCGTGGCTGCCTAATAACAAGTTCATCCGTCAATACCTTGTTTTCAAATTAAGTCTTTACTCACTCACTCATGGATCAGCTTGAGATTATTGCTCCCGTGACTAAGCCAAGTAAGCGCTCATTAGTTTGCTGAGGATTATGAAATGTTTTCATTTCGACAGGCATATATCTGCGATAACGAACGCCATAAAGCGCATAGGAGCGCTGAGTACGATGGTGAATGGCTGTGCTAATTTTCTCTGGAACTCAGCGTCGCCGAAACACGTAAGTTTAATCCCAACGTCGGCTCAAAGTCTGGAATTAAATTTTAATCAACACTTCAACAGTATCATAGGCCCAATGAATCTCTAAATGCTTAGCGTCTTTAATATATGCGGTTTATGTTTTAAATTGTTTGAACTTCTTAGAGGGTAAGCAAATTTAGCGCCAGCGAACAAGGACAGAAGGAAGACCACACCACAATGCGTTACAACAATTTTATTTTCAGGAAAAAAGAACACCTATTTAACCCATGCCCGGTAGCGCCACATCATCCAAAGTTTAATCATCCAAAACAGCCGTCTCATTATCTAACAAGCATTGTGGTGTCGTCTCCCTTCTGTCCTTGTTCGCTGGCGCTAAATATGCTTTCAAAGTCAGTTTACCAACACGCCCAACAAATGGTAATTCTTACAGGGTTTGAGACTCAGTGCGATTCACTAATACGTCGCCCCTCCTTTTTCGTCGACATTTTCTACATCTAGGGTTGACGGATAGAAATAGTAATTACAAATTGCGCCACGTGAGTCAAGTTCACGTGACTGGTTCACTTCGCGTTGAGTCCCCAGAACAAATATAGCAGACGTGAATGCACCCATTAAAACATGCAATTCGCAAAGCACACAGACTACTGGGCACTCCGTGTACGCTGTTCATATGCGTAGCCGGAACTCTATGCAACATGACACCACTGAAAGCTTTCTTTCTGCACGGTCGAGCGCAACTTAAGATGGTTAACTTAAGCCTGCTCTTTGAATGTGTGCACACCAAAACGCAGCCTGGTTATTTTTAAAGCTAGATGTTGGGCAAGAGATTCACTATTTTGTAGATGAAGTGCTTCAAAAGAATTTTAGAACGGCTCCACTTCTTAGACTACTGAAAATGCCAGTAAGCTCATTTTTATAACAAAACATTCGTGTGATCATTAGAACGCAAAAAAAAAATGAAATATGTCAAGGTGCAGGCGGCATACATTTGAGCGAGTACAGAAGAACACCGGCGCCACAGCTGCAATTTTCATGCTGATCGACTGACTGACGTTGCCGAAAAAAGAACAAGTTTTTCTCAAATAGAAGCAGCAGCAGAATTGAAATACCCTGCAAGTACCACCATGTTGCCGTTACACCAAGTTACTTTGTCTTTTCAGCAGCTATATTTTTTGAATTAGCACAAGTTCTGCACGGCGACCGTTTAGTACACATGCGCGGCGCCAGTGTTTGAACATTTCTGCGGAAGTCGCCGAGAACAAACCCCTCTATGCAACTGACATGGGTTTCGCTGACGTGATCTCGAAAATGTTCTGCCTTTTTGTAAGCCGTTTGTCACTGGGACACGCCATGTCAAAAGCATTGACGATACAAATTTATGTACAGGAACCATACGCGATTTATTAACTTATAAGGGCGTTCCAAGAGCAAAGTTGGTAGATCAACGAGAAAGTCACTAAATTTATCGACCTTAACGACAGCTTTGCGTTTCAGCGCGTTTCTTTTCATAGCTTTTCTTGCTGGTAAACGCTTCCGACGCAGCTAAACCGCGAGAATTAAGGCGGTCACCTTTGCTTTAAACACTCTTTTCGCGACGTTCCCTTCTCGCATTCCAGCTGCTGACTTGCAATGCAGGAGATAACCGAAAGTTAGCTTTGAAAATTCGAAGAAAGGTGTCCATGGACAAAGTGAACAAATAAAACATAAAAGAGAGAAAATTTCAAGCAAGTCATCCAGACTATCATAACTTAGCGACCTCCTTTTTTTGTGTGTGCGTGCGTGCGTATGTGCTTGGGTAGCGGCATGGCAAAAAAAAAAAGAAAAATTATAATAGGAATCAGGGCCACGACGCATGTAGCGTGAACCTCAAAGCCGACCCGATGCGCTGTTGATACAGTGCGCGAAGAGGGTATCACACCATTAGGGCCACCGTCGCAATGCCAGATATACGGCGATCCTAGCGATCAAACCGAAGGCGGATGAAATCCCGGCGTGTTCGGTTATCAACGCGCGCGTTTGAAAGTGGCAGGATATGGCAGCAAATTGATAGTGCATGGCTAATGCTTGCCTTTCCATCTGTTGCTTCTAGATATAGCAAAAAAAAAAGAAAAAAAGAAGAAAGTATTAGGTGTGCGCGTTAGCGATGTAGGTGATTTGTTGGATGCACATTTCGGTACCATCTTTGTGAATAAATATAGGGCGATATGACTTGTGCATACAGTTATACCACGCTCTGCACATTTGCCCTTTGTTGTTTCACAACAGTCGTTCGTACTTCATTTTACGCTTCTGTGTATTACGCGCTTTCTGAAACTGCAATGTGTGGCTGATTACAATTTTTTTTTCAAGGACAAAGCCGGAGTATCCTTTATTGTCCTTTCTTTTTTCTTCTTTTTTGACCTGACCTTTCCCTTCAGCGCTTCCTACTAGTATTCGTACGTGCGCCATTGATCGTTCGTACTTTGGATAGTGCTATACTGCAGCCATAGGTTTTTCCGGGCACTGTTGCAGAAAGAACACCGCCTTTTCATTTTTGCGCGTTGGCGCGTACCAGAAACGTGAGCGTTATCAAACTCAATCAGTTTTGTGTATGCTTGGAGCTTCAGTTCAGTTTATCGCATGTGCACAGTCGGAGAGATAACGCGTTTTGCTTGATCTTGCATACACGGCGAGGTGAAGTGAAATCAGGCCTTCAGAAGCAGCCACGCACGACATACAGACGACAAACGTAACCTCATCACGATGGAAAGTTACACGCACTAAAGCATTTTCCACGCACTCGTTTGTGCCGCTGTCCCAGATTTTTATGACACTTTAAATCTTTTCTGCTTCGTTGTGCGGAGAACGAACAAAAAGGTTCAGCTGTTCAGCACCTGAAGCAGATCAACTGTCCCATAGGTAAAGACTCTCGCCAAGAAGACGATCTATTTTATGCCTCACTAATAAAATGATTTTGAACACACATTGAAAGCATTACACCTACCGTTTGGTGACTGCCAATACCTTAAGGTTAGCTGCGTTCAGTATTTGAATATGAAAAGTTGTTTTGACCAGTACACTAAGAATTTGGTTTGAGCCCTCATTAATACGTGTAAAGCGTTCGATAAATTTGTAAAATTGCAAAATGTACGGAAAGTACGTTCGCAACTTTGAGACGCCGACAGAAAAGCAGAGATAAAAATTTTCTTCAGCTAGCAGAATGTCGAACGCCGACCAAAAAATGTATGTGGTATAGCATGAAGCTGAAACGTGGCGCTTTACTGCAAAATACTTTATCGAAACTCATGTTACCGAAGCAATGTCGATATATTTGTTGTGCTGTATTTTAGTGCACTCATTTCTTTCAGCTTCTATCGCTTTTTCGGACGAAGCTGCAGCATTTCCTCACACATTTTCGCTTCGCCGCTTCAGTGTTCATTTTCATCAAAACTTTGCTTTCAACCAAAATCAAACCCAAAGTGAACGACCATAAGTTCTTCTATCAATGTTATTTTACAATGTTTGCAGGAGTTGGCTAGGTCAAAAATAAAAATAAATGCCTATCGCAGCAGGTAACAAAGCATATCCCTGTAAGGAATCGGGAGGTGTTATATTCGCCTTCTATTGTAATTCGGTAATCAAGCCGCTCACAAAAAAAGGAAAGGAATGTAATAAGGGAACAAGAGATAAGAAATTACGCGTGCAGAAGAGATAGTGTCCTTCGACTGAAAATCTACGAATGGCTAGCAACTGCACTGCAACATATTGTATTAAGAATCGTAACATTATTTCAAGAAAACCTAGAAATATATATATATATATATATATATATATATATATATAATCAACTATTGTGTGTCTTGCGTTAGGACGTTGTTGCTTGTATTTCTAAGGTGCTAACTAAAGAATGCGTTTGAATTGTGCCTGATTTGTGCACGAACTTAACTTAAACTACCACGTGTTATGCACTGCTGTGCTGTGCGTTATGGGTATGCAAACTGTGTGGGAACTTTGCGTGAAGGTTTTCTAGGCCTTTTTTAAGCACACTGTAGGTAAACGCATACAACGTTGCGTTGTAACGTATACGTATTGTCAGGTGCATCGCTATTTCAGCAATCTGCAGACAATCCGTGATAGTTGGCCTTCTAAAAATTTCTATTTCGATACTGTGGAACTTTTGGGCGAACACACGATGGTATTTCGCGTATCGTCAAGAAACAAAATGAGCATGTCCGTCAACTACATTGGTGCCAAAGTTTCAGAAATCAGCGTTCAATCAAAGACGAGAGAGAAAGAGAGAGAATGAAGAGGAAAGGCAGGGAGGTTAACCAGATATGAGTCTACGGTCTGCTACCCTACACTGGGGATGGGGGATAGGGGTTAGAAAGATGACAGAGAGGAAAACGCAAAAAAAAAAGAAAGAAGAACACGCACATGGAGACATGACATATCTAAGCTTGCGGGTGAACTGGTTAGACTACACTGCTCTCCGCTGCCAAATCTAGAGCCAGCGCAGCTCCAGATATGAAATAAACGACCCCACCGCATTGGCCACCAAAAACGCCGCACTGCGCTTTTTCGCATTGTCGGTTGCTGCGGGCAGAGTCAGCCGAACAGCAGCAGCAGCAGCACGAACAAAGAAGTCGCATTCGCTCCCAGCCTTGTTTATGAATGATGGATGCTCAGAAACAAAAGCAATAAGGGCCTCTGGGAAATTAAGGCTCGCGTCACTGTCCCGGCAGACTCTGCATTGTCTACATCCGCCTGGAACAACACTCGCTCCGAAGACATGTAGGCGTTCCGGCCGCCAATCGCCAGATGAGATGGTACGCGACGCTCGATAAAACTCTGTTCTGTGGGGCCCCCGCCCCCCGTGGGCCCTTATTCGACGACGTCCCCCACTAATATACAGCCAACCACTTAGGAAGATTCGTGCTGCGCGGTTGGGACCACAACGTTTATGTCTCTGCTCTCCTAATAGGATATGTGTGCCTTGCGAGTGCAGCCCTAAAAAAAAAAAGGATTGAGAAAGAAATCCGAGTGCGCATCTTCATGAATGAACTCATGGAACGTGCTGGCAAACGAGGAACCCATTCCAGTTCCCCTTATGTGCGCGAACAATTTTGAATATTGCGCCGGATATCGCATTCGAACAAACTTAACTCCGCGAGATTTCAGTGAGGTTGATTTCGAATTTCGTTGTTGGACGTGAACTCCGTTGGAAGCCGCTCATTATAATTTTCAGTTGAACAGGTTTATTGTGGTGATGTACTAATCGGTATACTGGGAGTAAAATATTACCTACCACGGGAGCCCTTCACAGATTATACTTTCGTAGCATCGTCTTTGATTTACTCAGCCCCCCCCCCATTCACGTAGACGCCAGTGCTGCGTGTAATTGATTTCATCATGCATGCATGATCAACGTGCAGTTATCTTCCATATTTTTCTTCATACAGCTGTAGTTAGTCGTTTATTCAATTGGAATACTCAATAGTTGGATGCGCTTGTTCCTCTGCGGTACTGAAGGTGTATTATATATATATATATATTTTTTTTGCTGCCGCTGTTGCCTGTGCGGGAATCAGTGCCACGGTTCTGCTAGTCCGACCTTTGGTGTCGGCTTTTTTACTCGGTCCTTGTATAAGTGAATCGGAATCTGAATCTAATCGACTGACGTAACGTTTATTTCGGCCTTAGAAGGTTGGCTGGTAAAGGCTAACTTGTAAGTCATTGAAGTCACAAAGGTGCATAGGCGAACTCGCATTTTTCAAAAATAAAAGCAAATAAAGGTGTATCGACTCTGTCATCGAGGCAGGTGTGCAACTCTGAGCCAGCTATGAGCATATATAGCTAAGCAGAAATAACGTCAGTGTATAAATTCCCCCGTACAGTTGCTCTGGTGAGGAACTTCCGAAACTAATTTCAAATTTAAGCGAATGCAAGAAACATATTTGTGTGCCATGAGTGGTGCCCCAATCGTCTAATGTTAAGCTGGAGAATTCGGGAGCGCGCACTCCAACTAAGAAGTCACAGCCTCTCAGTGCACAAGGAAACCATCTTTTTACTACGCAGTTGAGGAAGGTACGCCGTTCTGAAAAAAAAAAAATAAAGAAGTCGCGCCATATTATTTCATATATCCGGTTCACTACATTTCACTTCCACGGCCGAACGCGAGACTTGTGCAATCACTTTTCAGTAAGAGCTCCCAAAATCTCATTTTTTTTGAATAAACCTATTTCTCGCACAAATGCACGCTTATGCAATGTTCTCCGCGTGCAAACGTTCCAGGAAAAATGACCTGCATAAGTAAAAAAAAAAATGGCTCGACGTTCTGATGCTTCCTAAAAGAAGGGCCCACAAAGCTCTCGTAATTTTCTTTCGCACAGTTCTTCGCTTCCCTTACCTTCGCTGCTTTCATCTTATACACTGAGCAGCCGCAATAGCTCAAACAAACGAATCGCAGATTTCGCTTGTTGGCCCACGGTCGGCGTTCTCCAAAGAATGCTTTCCGTTGTTCCCACCGCACCTCGGGTTGCGCGAGGCGCGCGTGACAAAAAAAAAAAAAAATGGCTGCTATCAGCGTCAAAGAGAGCCGCCTTTTGTTAAATGCTCGTCGGCGAAGCTCAAAGCTCTCCTTACGCGCAAGCCGCTTTGTGCATATGTTTTCCTCAAGTGGTATTCGCGTCAAAACGTGACCCAGCCTGACGCCTGAGGAAAACTCACCCTTTGACGCTTACCATTTATGTAAGATTTAGCACTAACTAATAGCTTGAAAATTAAACCTATGAGCTGACATGGCGGGTACAAGGAAACTGTTACGCGTTATTGCAAAAAAAAAAAAAAGGCATCAGTACAATATGCTCGGCAATGTAGTCACAGTTCACGGTGCAAATTGTTAACTTCTTTTTTCTTTCTCTTTTTTTTTCAATCCCCTTTCCCTTTTCCCCAGTGCAAGGTAGCCTGCCGGGCTCAGCCTGGTTAACCTCCCTGCTTTTCCCTTATGACCTCTCTCTCTCTCTCCTTCGCAGCATTAACTGGCTACGGAAACACTCTGGAATAGGTTCACGTGCATCACAAATCTAATATGCATATTACATGTACATCTCTCATTCTGAAACTCGTTTTCTATGGTTTGCAACGAGGGCTGGTGAGGAGGGTTAAGGCTCTTGGAAAATTATTGACGTAGTTTCGCTAATGCCAACTTACATCTATCCATAAATGGGAAGATACTTGGGCGGTATTTACCTACACAGCCAGCCGCTATTTTAATGAATATCTGCGGCATTTTCCCCAATAACACAGTGCAGCAGTATGTTACACCTTACCGTAAAAACCTTTATTCAAAACATCTAGCCGGTGTACAATGCATTGTGAGAACACCGGCATAACAAACATCGGCGTGAGAAGAAAAAACATCGGCATGTGAAGCAAGGTCACATAGATTAATTTTTATTAATATTATTATAGAGTTTTACTTGCCAAAACCGCCATCTGATTATGAGGCAAGCCGTAGTGAGGGACTCCGGAATAGTTCGAACCACCTGGGTTTTTTCAACGTGCGCCTAAATCTAAGCACACGGGTGCTTCCATTTCGCCCTCATCGAAATGCGGCCGCCGTGGCTGGGACTCGATCCCGCGGCCTATATCCATTCCAAGACAAAAGAGCATAACGTCGTGTACTCACATATCAGCGTCAAAGCTGCCGGCAAAGTAAAAAAAAATTATGGGCTTTTATGTGTCAGAACCACTTCCTGATTATGAGCCACGCCGTAGGGGGCGGACTCCGGAAACTTGGACCACCTGGGTTTCTTTAACGTGCGCCTAAACCTAAGTACACGGGTGTTTTCGTATTTCGCCCTTATCGAAATGCGGCCACCGTGGCCGGGCTTCGAACCACAGCGGGTGCCGGCAAAATATAGGGAAAGACTAAAGAAATTTCCGAGCAACCAAGTTTATGTGAACTCGCCGGTTTACCTAAAATATTACGACTCGCATACTGCCATAAAGATATTGCGAAATCTGTTTCTTTTATTTCATCGCCAACTAAAAGTTTTGCACAACTAAAAGGCACGCGAAAATTTTTTACCATGGAATATTTATTACACGCAGGGACATTTATTAGTCCATAATTTGCACCAAACTATGTCAGTCATGAAATGGTAAAGTGTGAAAGTTTGTATCTTCGTTCTCTTTCCATTTACTTGCGTTAAGTGGCACAATATTCACCCGAAGTTTTTCGTAGGCTTCTCGCGGCGCCTTCGAAAACTGCCGGACTCTTTTCTTCGCTCAGTGCGTTAAATAATGCTGTTCATCATCAGGGGTCAAAATAGCTCGTCTACTCTCGCTGGTGTACTTAGGTTTAGGTGCATGCTAAAGAACCCCAGGTGGTCGTTAAATCCGGAGCCCTCCACTAAGGTGTGCCTCATAACCAAATAGTGGTTAATGCGCGCAGAACCTAAGATATTAATCTAATTCATTCTCTTTCATTCCTGCTTGTTGCAGGGATAATGCCTCAAGCACATAAACAAAAAGACTTATCGAGTGATTTGAGTCACATTACAGTGTGTGTGAGTTCTCCCTTCAAACGCGTCGCTATGGTGCCAAAATCACTCTCTTATTTCAGGAAAGGAGATCACGTACTCACCACTCACTTCCACTAATAAGCGTCGAGAGGCGGGAGGCAACAAAGAACGCTCCACCAGCAAAGCATGCATGTTCGCGCTAATGTATATGGCGCGAGAATTTTCTTTGCCGATAGCTTGCTGCTTTGCATTTTTTTATTCTGTCCGTACTATGGAGCGTCTCGACATCGTAATTCGAGACAAGTGCATTGAGATAAGTGCATGCTCGCGCGCGCGATGTTGTTGTCTCAGTCGTTAAGGTAAACAAACGTTTCTGTTTTACCTGGCAACGCTAGAAGGGGAAACAATGTTACTGTTCCGGTGAGGTGGTGCCAATGACCTGTGCTGTCTCTGCAGCAGCGAGACGCCTGACCGCAGCCGAAGCAAGCATGCACAAACATACATAATAATCGTACCTCTGGAATCGCTCACGTGTACGATTTCGTTTTGTCTAAACGTTATAGGCATGCTCTTAGGTGCCGCGTCAGAACAGGGGAAAACCGCATTTCGATGGCGGCGAAATGCGAAAACACCCGTGTACTTAGATTTAGGTGCACCTTAAAGAACCCCAGGTGGTAGAAATTTCCGGAGTCCTCCACTACGGCGTGCCTCATAATCAGAAAGTGGTTTTGGCACGTAAAACCCCATAATCTTTAGAACAGGGGAAAATTACTGCCATTAACGTTAGCGGAAATACTTAAAGGTCAAAATTTACTTGAAACAATTATATCGTGAAGGTGAAAGCCGCTGCTTGGCATAGTACAGGATATTTAACGCCGTCGCGACGCGTGAACTGCATAAGCCAGAAAAACGGGGCAGGTCACATAAGTATAAACAAACCTAAAACGGTCAAGCGTGTTCCTCGTATATTTTTTTTTTATAAATGTGCGTTTTGTTCTTCGTTTTCTTACACGTCACGAATTTGTATATACATACTAATGAGTATAGAAACTTAAGACGTCAACAAAGCTGTAAATGTTAGGAACGGCATGCCAAAACTCTGACTGCTTCGCGTCTCATTCTTACAATGCCAGTGCAGAACACTCGCGAAAAATGCCTTCTTTTTTTTTAGAAGGGGAGGGGGCGGATAGCTTATGTGTAATCAGTGACGTCTAAGGTCTGCAGTAAGTACGCGTGTGTGCGATTATTTGAGCGTACATTTGCCATCCCGTGCTCGCCCCTATGCAAAGTAAACGACGCCGAAACGCGATGCGTAAACACAAGCTTGGCCAGCGTTTACCAAATGCAAATATACTGGCGAGTTTAGCCGCGTTTCCAAGATATTTCAGTGGATCTGTATTACCGCGTACGTTGTTCACTGATGTTTATCAACTTGCGCAATTGCGTAGTGTCCGTGCGATGGTGCAGGTGTTGCCATTTGCTGGGAAAAGCAAGATGACCAATATTATAGCAGTGTTCTCGTCGCTATGTCTTCCCACCGTGATAGTCACACGCGTTCATGGGAAAGCAAGAAATTAAAAGAAAGTAGCATTAACCTTTTTTTCCTTGAAAGGCCGAAATACGGCTCAATACGTGTCATTTTTCTGGCTCTACCTCCGTTTCTTTTTTTTTCGAGAATACGTCTCTAAAATAGCGTGCTAGATTACAATCTGGCCAGATATTCAGATTGTTCAATTGAGCAACGCGCAAAGCAATTATCTGGTTTTCTTTTTCCTTTATCTTTGTATTTTTACAACATTAACTGCATGAGAGTCTTACAAAAAGACATGGTATACATTTGAAATGTCAAGCAAATATATCGGTTTCATACTTTATTTTGATGTCATTTTTTCAACACCATTGCTCTGGAATTCGGGCAAATAAAGATTTTTTACGAAGAAAACTTGGTGCTTTCTATATTTGAATATTTAACTTATCATATAGTATGTTTATACGAGTACTGAAATTCGCAAAGTACCGAACATGCCGCCGTTTGCGACGAAGCAAAACGACATCAGCATGGTGGTTCTCTTTACTAATAGTAATGCCTCTATCCTAAAACTGCGAAGGGCTCCAACAAAAAAAAAATGTTTTTTGCACAACGTGAACACCATTGCACACGATGAAAAGCCACAGCTTATTTTTTTTTTTGAGCAATATTTCTGTATCAAACGATGCCAAAGGTTAGGTAGATATATTGGCGTATATTAAGGTTATTTCCGAGATGATGGAAGATCACTGTAGCAGTCATTATGACATGCCTTGAATATAGCGCATTGTATTGTGGTATATCTTAATAACGCAATGCTAATTTTAGGTAAGGATGAATTTGCGTGCAAACTAATTATTTCCTTAATCAATGTCCGTTCTGCGTGCTCCATTACTGATTGTAATTATAAAATGACACCGCCCCCCCCCCCCCCCCCCCCCCCGCAATTTTGCTACATTCGCTCCAAAACATTGTCTCACGCATTTATTATTAAAGATTCACAATACTCTGCGTTTGACTCCACAAACACATATTATTTATCCAGCGTAGGGGGAAGAATTTATGTGGGAATTGAATGATGAACTTATTATACAGCGGAGAATTACTCTCGGCAAGAGCGTTGTTTGTTTTGCACAATAAGCAATCAGTAATTGCGCTACGTCACTATTTCGGCAAAATACCCAGCCTTATGATCCTGAATACCCGTGATTCTTCGTTTGGCACCAAGTGTGATTGAACGAGATGAGACTAGCGATTGGATAGCTGTCGAGAAATGCTGAATTCTAGGCGCATCTTGTCTAAAATGCCTTAGAAGGAGTAGTGTGTTTCATTTAAGCAACCTCTTTAAAGAGCCGAATGATTTGGATCTGAAATGTCATTTGAATATTATATGTCAGTACACGTTATGGGATATATAAGAGAATTTCTTAGGAATGTCTTAAAATACGAGCGAGCAAAAACTGTTTGATATCAATTAGAACAACAATTTGGGCTATCAGCGTTCCCATTAAGAGCCTTTGTGTACCTGTGGGTAATATTACCTTCGGGTAATATAGTCTATATGTACCATCCTGACAAAGCTCGAATTCTCACGAAGCGAAAAGGCTCATGAAGGGAAGGTTATATCGTATTCCAGTTATTCTGTTGAACACAGTGGGAAAAAATATAATTCCGGGGTTTTGTGTCCGAAAACCACAAAATGGGTTATGAGGCATGCTGTAGTGGGGGACTCCTGATTAATCTGGATCACGTGAGGTTTATATATATATATATATATATATATATATATATATATATATATATATATATATATATATATATATATATATATATATATATATATATATATAAAGTGTGCCCAATACGAGGTATACGGACGTTTTCGGATTTCCGCTCCATCGAAACGCGGCCGCCGCGGCCAAAGATTCGATCCCGCGACCTCGGGCTTATAGCTGCACAACGCCAAAGCCACTACGCCACCACGATGGGTTTTAACAACGTGGGCACGAATGCGCTACAAGTCATTATGTAGACGAATCTATGCTAGAGCAGACAATAACAGCAATCGCAAATCAGCATTCAATCGTCGGAGCTGGTTAACCGAAGTATCCGTAAAGATCAAGCACTGTATTCGTCAATTCTTTGGTTTCCGGCATGAATTATTAGTTTCAGGCAACCTCAAAAAATCAAAAGCATTTGCAAGAGAGTAATGCTTGACATGGGGTTAATAATTATGCTGAATTTTATTTTGTCGCTCAATGACAGCAAAACAAAACAGGAATTGAGAGACTCCAGTGGGAACTATATTCTGTGCAGAACAAACTAAGCGCCAAAACGAAGTATGCTGTCACAATGCATGTTCCGCCTGCCCTTTGAAAATTTATAGGGTACATCAAGACTTTTTTCTGCGTTATAAGAGAAAAGCAAATGAAATGCGTGTTGTCCTGCTGTGAACTGCTTCTGGAAAACGCTGGTAACGTAAGGCAGCTGGGGCAGAAGAGCTTCTGGAAAAAGAAAGGAAACGCGAAGTAATTTTGCCGCTACGTGTAGTGCATGTGATAAGTCACGTTCTTTTCTCCAAGAGACGTACTTAACTGAGAGTACGGCCTGGAAAAACTTGACAGACATGCGCGCCTGAAGCTACACAACGCGTTTTCGGCCCGGTGTTTTTCTCAGCCTTTGCTCATTTCTGCAGCCATGCACTTCTTTGGAGTCTTATCACACTTCGGGAGATTTGTATCCACCGCCAAGCCGCGCTGGTGCCTCCATGTTCTCAACATTATAAACGTTTAGGAAAGCACTCCGCCGCTGTCGGATGCAACAACCGACAGCCGGCCTGTACTACCGCCGCATGCTCCGCTTTCTAATTCGCTGGTGTTCCCGCGTATAAATCAATGTCAGCCATTATCGTCTAAGCAAAGATTTGTCTTTGGCGGCAGCTTGAAAAACGTTAAACGTTCGACCGAGTACGAGAGGGGAGTTTCCCGCGCAAATGTGCTTTATCTCTTCTTAAGACTGTTTCGCAATGCCCGGGCCTATTTGTCAGCACAGCCAGCCAATGAGAGACTGCCTTGATCCGCACTCACTCATGCTGGTGCTCTTGCTTCTCTACATTATTAATTCTTAATGGTGTTTCGGGTTCCTCTCCAGCACGAAACAGGCCTGATAGCAAACAAAACATGAAAACGTGGCGTGAAGGAGAGTATTCCAAATTTCTATTTTCTGGCACGACAGCGCATAACTGTCGTTATTTGTCATCAAATTCAGACCAATTGGCTTCAGGTGTAGTCATGCAGCAGGCACTGTTTATACGGAACTTGAAGTGGTGATGTTCACGCGCCTAAACGCAACAATAATCGCAATACCGCACCTACATACACGAGAAATCACGTTTAGTTCCAGGGTTTTAGGCGCCAAAACCACGATCTAATTAAGAGGCACGCGGTAGTGGCGGAGTCCTCCTGGGGTTCTTTAACGTGCACTCAATGCACGGTAGGCGGGCGTTTTTGCATTTCGTTAGCCAGCGAAATGCCGTATCCGGGATTTGATCACGCGACCTCGTACTTAGCAGCGCAACGCCCAAGACACTAAGCAACTACGGCGGGTCTGCAAATCACACTGCGAATTCTTATGTGCTTGAAGTATGGCAAACACGATCCCACTCATAACTGAGGGAACGTTACAAACCACATGCGGCACTTGTTAAATTGGGAGATGCATGACGGAAGCAGCACATTGGTCCAATATGAGGAACACGGCAGCCGAGGTCTCTTAATTATTTTTTGAACACCTGGGATTCTTTATCTAAATATACGATTGTCATTGTCGAAATTTCTTACGAGATTCGTAAAAAGCAATGGCTTCCTTTAGCAGGTTTAGAAGTTTCACGCAAGTTTTGTAGACGCGGTGTTAGAACTTTGCTTGTGCGACCTTTAAAACAACTAGGTGTACATTGAAGCTTCGCTCCTGAATTCATATTTAGAATTTCATAACTTTAAATCTGAGCACTTTCTCGTAAATGCGGCATATTTCTTGGTTTTATGAAGTTCTGTGCGTACGCGCGCTGCGATAATGTGTCTTTATGTCGTTTTGAAGCGACTTCGTGCGGAATACTTCTGTCATGTTCATATATTAAATGCTCATTTGAAGCACAGAAGCATACGCTGCTGCGCATATGTTCCGACAATCCGCGACTCGTGAAGCCAGTGTGCCAAGGAGATGTCACTACAAGTCCAAATTTTAATTGGTGTATTTCCCTGTTTCTTGCGTCCATGATGCTTGACACTGCTTTTTCTTTGTTTGGATACGCATGCCATTAATGAAATCTTCCATCTCATGCTTTGTGTATTGTTTTTTTTTCGGAGCAAACAGAAAAAGAACGATTGTTTCAAGTGCAAAAATAAGAGAGTTGTTTATACCGACACTTGATTAACTTTTAGACATGTTTTACAACGTTCGCGTGAGAAGTCTTTCAATGGCTAAAATGTCATGCTTCCTTTGTTTCTTTTTCAGGTTACACCAGCGACACGGCGCTACAAAGAGACGTGAGAAGTTAAAGCCATGGATGCGAGCAGCTGCGAACATGCTGACGTCCGCCTACAAAAGTACACAAATTATACTAGAAAAAAAAAGCAAGCCGAAGCTAACTTCTCCAGGATATCTCGTTACCTTTGACACGTCGCGTCATCTGGCTTCTGAATTTCACGGGTCCGATTCACAAAAACACAAACGGAATATAATTTTTTTGTTATACACTCTTTTTTGAACATTTCTTAGTTCGTCTACGTGGCACTCCGTGTACCTACTGGCGTTATTTTAGCCTACTCTTCCGGGCTGTTAATACGCTTCTTCATCGTGCAGGCACGCACACACGATACCACGTCCCATTACAGGCTCTTTCGTCAACATAGCGTAAGAATGTGCCAAAAGGTGGGGAGAGAGAAAGAGATGCTGTTGGATTTGATAACACCTCTGCTCGCGTAAAAGCTCGATTAAGTAGAAAGAACGCATAGCACTACTTCCATAGGCTACACCAAGCCCGCTGGATGAGTTCGCATGCATACTGTATTGGAAGCAGTCAGCTAGCTAAAAGCGCCTTCGGAAACTATCTAGAAAAAAGTACACAACACTGTGTGAGGCCTGAACTGCCGCAAGAAAGCGAACAGAACGCCGTATACTTTCAAAAAGATCTAGAAATTGCGGTCATTTCCTTGTAGTGCTCGCAGAATTGGCAGCAGTATATAGCCACGGCAGGGTCGTAGATTTTAGAGTATGGTTTAACAGCATCCAGGCGCATTCGTTTACCGGATACTCCCAGTGTTCTCCTCCCGGAATGGTCCCAAAGGCACTTTTTCTTTCTTTCTCGTTTTTTTTTTCGGCAGCGCCTAGCTTCAAAGGTTGCCATCCTTGTTGCCACGGTAACGGTATGGTCTCTCGGGCCCATAGGCGAGCCCCTTTCGGAAAGCACTTTTCTCTGGTACCACATGCGGGGAAGAAGCACCCAACAGTCCGCGGTCCAATGGCTGCTCCGCGTGTAATTGGCCCTCAGCCGGCATTGTTTCCAGTCCCGAAAATGGTGCTTACACTTCCGCCAGTCGGGCGGCTGGCTGATGCTGGTGTAGCAGACGGCACTTTCCGCTAAAAAGGTCGGCTTCGTCTCGGAATTATGGTCGCCTGGAGATTTTTCCTACCATCTTTGTGTAGAAAGCGCCCTGAAAGCGAGAGACGGAAAGGAGAGGAAAGAGAAATGGGTGTCGGAGCTATGTCGGGCAACACGCGGCAGTCTTCTACGGCGTCCTAAGACGCATTGAAACGAAGGGCGCCATTGAAAGTAAAGGAACCCGTGATTGGTCTTTCCACGGCTTAACGACATGTTAAACAAGGACGGTCTCTTGAATACAGCTCAGAAGCCTCCTATCTTCTTTACGTTTCTCGCACATTATGTCGCTCTACAAGCTATTAGGGCACTAATTCATTGCTGCCCTGCTACCTGTCAGCCGTGGCTCCAAGGAGTCGAAGGCTCAAAATTTAACCAGCGCCAACGCACGCCGAGTGTATAGAGTGATGCGCGATGCTCGGCATGAGGCGGATTACTGTGACTGGCGGCCAGGTCACGCGTTATACGTCTACAGAAATTTTGTATGCTAATTGTGCTCTAGTCCGTGGAACAATCAAGCCTTCTCTTCTGCGTTGACACTCTTAGAACAAGAACAGCGTAAAGCCCACAGAGGTGAGCGCACCATTATTATACCTCGGAAATGAAGGTGTTTTTGTTGCTTTTTACTCAAAAAGCACAGAGGACTTAGCATGTCTAGCTTGTAGCCATCGATACAAAGACCTGTACAATTTATCTACGCTTACGGTAGTGGCAACATACAAGCGACACCAATTATTTATTGCAGATAAATTTGTTCCATGAAGTTTCAGAGGATAGCTGAGGGATTTCCACAGAGAGAGTTAGTGGACTTGTAAATTTCTCGCATACGAGCATTGCTTTTCATGGATGTTTTTCTGGACACCACAAAGGACAACGTGTAACTTTTGCTGCACGTAGTTTGCAGATTTAAACGCGGCAAACTTGACGCGACGCCCTTTGCAGCGTTCTTGATTGCGCTGCATCGACATTTCAGTGGTGTGTACGTCATAAAACCAGCTACTAAATAATTAATTACTATACTAATAAGTGTTTACACAAATAACCCTTCACAGAACGGATGTACTCGCCACTGCCAGAACTAATTTCGAACAGACATTTCGAATATATACCTTGATGTAGAACGGCATACAGGCTTTCTCGGATTAGTTTTGTATCTGTGCTTTCATTTTGACTATCTCTAAGCAATGGCGACACAGATCACAACAGCGGATGATTTGCTATCTCAGCCTTCTGGCGGTATGCGCGTAATTACTCAGATCATTGGCAAAAATTCTCTCGTGAGTGCGAAGTCAACGTCACCATTGGTTTTAGAGTCACGCGGGAGAAAGTCTTGCTTATTTTAAATCGTCGTACTTGTAAGCAATAACGGCAGCGTTCGCTCACACGTATAAGCTTATCGTTTGCAAATATTCACACTTTAATAGTTCCACAATATGGGCCCTATTTTTATTACAACGTTTCTTTATTTTTAGCAATCTTTCGCGCCCAATAAACTTGTAGTTTACGATTGACCCCGTGTTGCTTCTAAAACGAAATGTTGTTTCAAGCTGCATAAAATCAATGCTTTACAACACTGCACACATTGATAAACACATCATCCGCATGTACTGTGTTACACAAAGCGTTTTTAGCTGCTTTCATCAGTGTATCTGTTATTCTTATGTTTAATTTGATGTCATGGAGTCTGTTCTTAAACCTTCTTGCTTTGAAGGAAGCGGGGTGCGCATGTGTTCCTTCACTGTTAAGTTTCCCTGCAAGCGAGAAGTGTCGTAACTCCTGATTCCTGCTTAAAGGAAGAAAATCTTAATTGCAATGACCCTGACACGGCTAGATTTGCTGCTCATGCCCTCGAAATCGCTTCTCGTCCTTGCCCCTTAGATTTCCTCATTTAAATAAAAAAATCTAATTATTATTACAAATACTTCAACAAACATTGCCGTCATCTTTGTACGTGACAAAGTATCTTTCTTTTATTTTGATCTAAATGAAAAAAAAATATTGCCAGCTTAAAGAACGTTTTTTTTTTCTTGCGAAGTGCTTAGGACCACGTATTAAAGAATCGTTGACAAGAGAAAGGTAAATCAGTGATTAAATGTCATTTAAGGTCAATATATCAAGTTGTTCATCAAATATATTAGACTTCGAATCAGATAACAGTAAGTGATGAACCGCGCCCGCGATAAAAAAACTCGGAGTCCTGGCTGTGGCGCGTGCTACATGCGATTAACGTACGAGCAACAACTTTCTCTCGTCGTCTGCGCATACATAAGTTGCCGTATATAATAACTTTTGAATTCTCCTAATGCTCTTATGTCATTTAAATGAGGTGTTGACATGTTGTAACGAATAGTGACTCAACAAAGGATCTCACACACTCTACCACCGTTCCGACAAGGTGGCTTGCCTCGGTCAGCACAAATTTCCTTGTCGAAATATTTAATTCAGACGGACGCCTCCCTTGTTTACACACTATTGATTACTTCAACCCTCCATCTCAGTGTAGCAGTTGCCCTGTAATCTTCCTGGAACATTTACTGCGAGGTCATCCATTACTT
This sequence comes from Dermacentor variabilis, assembly GCF_050947875.1. Lineage (NCBI taxonomy): Eukaryota > Metazoa > Arthropoda > Arachnida > Ixodida > Ixodidae > Dermacentor > Dermacentor variabilis. The sequence continues at coordinate 136,439,091 of NC_134572.1, forward strand.
TACGGGTATGTTCGCGCATCTAAGTGGCGGAAGCTGCTTCTTTGCCGCGTAAAAGAAAATTTTCAAAGTATTCTGAATGTCAGCAATGCTAAATACACTGCTAATGATAGTACCTTGATCTCACTGAAACTAGAGCATGCGAGCAATGCGCATAAAACATAGTGTATCAACGACATTTGCGTGGGTGGCATTTCAGTTCGCAGACAAGTTTATTAAACAGGCAATACAGTAGACTCACTCCAAGACGACCGCGTAAATGTTGGAAACTTCTTTTATTATTTATCATAAACTGGTCTTAAAAGAAGCGCGCTCGTTATGGGTGGCCAAACAAGGGTCCTTAAGTTGTTCAGCTTATCATAAAATTTAGCTTTAATAAAATTTATTTTAGAGAGTATTTTGAACATCACTGATGTTCGGCCTTCGTTCATCACGTACAAAATGAAAACCAAACGAATCGCTTAGATGCGGTAAATGAAGCAATGCTTTGTTTTCTTCTCTAGCTTTGAGTAACTTTTCTGATATGCGATTTATATGAGTCCTACCGGTAGGTTTACGTGTAGATGCAATCCAAAGGATGTTGTGGTTGAACACACTTATTTAGCGGTGGCAATGTGCGCAGGTGATTCACGATTTGACCTTGCTAACGCTATGCAGAACTACGCAGACCAAAATAAGGGCCCCAAGTAAATTCCAGAGAGCAGGAAATCTCTAACGGCTTGGGAAAATTACTGAATGCATTGTTACTCACCCTTGCTCGATCAATGCACAATTGTCTTGGCCTCACGGAGCAAACGTGGCCTTTTGCGCTACCATGAAACGTCCTAAAGTCCATTGTTGTTTATTCAAGTTCATTTATAAGGTGCTATAGATGGTCTAAGTTGAAGTTATTAGACTTCCTTTCAACACAGAGCGTGCGGTCTCATTACTGTAAGCCATACATCTGTTATCTAATGATACATGAACATTAATCTCAACTTCTCAAACGGAACTCTCACTTACAACTTCCTTCAAAACTTGAACCCCTGCATGCTTGTAATTTAAAACCGTTGCATTGATTGATATGGTACGCCCAAATTGTCGCTGCGCTTGCTTCAATTTGGCTTGAGGGAGATCGTAGAGTGAGAACGTGCACTCTTGCTCAGCGACTTCCTAGCTCCGAATTTCGAATCCGCAGCACTTGATTTCGCAGAGGAGTTGTAATCTCCTCAACCCTAGCTAGGCTTGACACAATTTTAGTGGCAAAATAATTCCAATAAACGACATTGAACAAATAATTACGGTGATCTGTCGCGTTGCTCTCACAAATCATTTTCGCATGTTCATTACAGGCAAAAAAAGCTGTACGTCTGCTTGGTTCCTTTCTCTCTCGAGCGTCCGGTTACAGTACTATACGGAGGGCTTCTCACTGACATCCTTAATGAACCACGATTTAGCTTCCGACACAGGCTTAATCAGCCATGACTTAGTGCAACCATCGCGGTTTCCAAACGAATCTCTGCCTGAGCTTCTTCACACAGAGAGCGCAGCTGTACCTGCGCGAGACTGCGACACACGTTTGCTTCATCGCGAGTCGATCTCCATTGTTATGCACATTTCTCGCATGTATACAATTCTGCACATGGTGCCCAGACACCCTTTTATGGTTATACTTCATTGTTGATTACCCCTCCTTATGCTAGTTCATAGTCCCTCTCTGCTATAGTCCGGGCGTACATAGCGAATTTCTACGCACGACTCGCTAAGCAGTCGGAACACGCGTGGAGGCCGGCCAGGACGGCGTGCCGAACTTTCCCTCGCATACCGGCGTCATTTAGCTCTCCTCGATGGGGTCTCGAGTTTCTCACCCTATCTCATCTTTGTGCACGGCTTCGTTACGTCAAGGCGGCCCAGCGGCGCGGCTCACGTATACAAGCTCACTTTGATTCGGAGCCAGGGCTAGCTCAAGTCCTCGGCGGCCGCGGTAATTTATGGCCCTTAAGCCTCCTGATCTCCTCTTCATCGGCGCGATGCGGAAAGGATGCCTGGCCCCAGAAAGAGGCGATGCCACGCGTGCGCTGGTGTCTGAGAGGGCGGTGATCTGTACCATCCCGTCTCGTGCCGCGCGGAATCGGAGACACGGCGCCCGTGGCTCCCGCACGCTGCAATGCAACGTCGGAGACGGCGACCTTTCACGGTTCACCTCACGAATCCGAGCCTGCGGCACGTCCTGAACGCGGTTCGCTGCAGAAGGGTCTCCTCTCTCTAAAGCCGCTATCAGTTCTCGGTATTCCGAATCCCCACAGCCGGTCTTGCCACTTGGTATAGCTTGTGTCACGATCCGTTCTGCACGGACTTGTTTTACCTTTTGTTTGCGTCGTGCATGCGTGTTCTTGTTTCTGCTTTGTTTCTGTTTCTGTTTTTTTGTTCGGGAACTTTCAAGGCAAGGGACTTTCTTGCCAGAGAGCAGTATTTTGTGCACTGCTGAAGATTTACACCCACGAACCAGCAGACTGAACACCTTGTAGACCAATCCTACACGAGCAACGACCAAAAAAAAGCATCTACTGTACAGCAGAGAATGACAGTTGACTCCACATAAATTCCTCTCAACGCTTTATGTCGCACTTAGCGGACATTCAAAGTTACACCAAGCATGTCACAGAGTACGACTGTTATTTTTCGATACTCAAATTATATAGATGCATACGGAATACCTGCTTCTAATGCTAATGCTATTAATCCATCTGTCACAGACTATTCTAAAACAAGGCATACAGTTTACATGCACAGCATGGACAGGTTCTAAGCGTTTGCAGATTCAACATACGCCTGTGTGTTAATAGTATCAACTCTGTGCAGTCAACGTAGCACGTTACGCATAGGTCTAAGATATCACCGAAAGCAGTGCACACGAAAAAAATCTATGTTTGAGATTCAGCTGTAGCAGCAAGATTACATGAGATTAGCGTTGCTTACCATGTGTCGGCCAATATTGAGCATTATGGACATGAATGCAACCAGAACGCAATTGCAGCAAGAGTGTATTTAGGCTGTTCGAGTTCCCTACACATAGGCGCTTTAGCGAGAGAAAAATGGATACCATGTTATTGGCATTGTGAGCGCATCACAGAAGTTAGGTGAATACGTACCGTTCCGTTCCTGATCTGGACAAGATGCGACGGTGTTTGACTTTCGGATTCTGAACACAACGAATGAAAATGTTACACTTAATCCGAATGGTATAGAATGATTCGCATTTCTCATCAGTGATATCGGCTGTGCCACAAAATCAAACCTTTTCTTTCATAAAACTCTGTAAATCAAAACCATTATAATGATTTCTTGCGTTTTCACCACGAAAGCTCCTTCCCTACATTCCGCTTTTTATATTTAAAAGTTAGCTTTAACTCGGTCAAGCACACCTATTATCTGTGCGATTACACAATAAATACAGAATTTATCTCATCAATCTGATCATCTCATCGACTGCTTAACAGATAAGAATAAATTTGTTAAGTGTGAAAGAAAAGTCAGGCACTTTCCATCGGTATCAAATACAATTTATAGGTAATAGATAAGTTGAACAAAGATAATTTTTTACAAGCATAGCGTGCAGCTTTTGTAAATGAAGAGAGAGCGAGAGATGCAAAGAAAAGCTGGGAGGTTAATCAAATGCACGTAAATGAAGTGTCCAATAATGTGATGAGGCTAATTCATAATATGCAAGATAATTGGAAAAACATGGTTAATGCTACAAGAGGAGGCTATCAGCAGAATGGCTGGAGATGAAAGCGTTCATTCTTTTGACACACTGGTATCATCATCGACAAGAACTGCGATGAGATAAACCACATGCTAAGGCTTCGTCGATCAAGTAACAAGCTGACTAAGTTTGCAGCAAATTAGTAAATAGTAAGCACGCGTTTCTCCCTCTATCACCCCATCCTTCTGCTGTTATCACAGAAAAGGATTGTCAAAATCCCAATCCATATTATTCGCATTGTTTTACACTTCCGTAAAGCAGGCTACTTTAATGTACATTTTTCATGGTACTTCAAGATAAACATCTCGGGGCACCAAACTTAAGATATATCATGAAGTTTTAAGAGTACTGCTCATTTATTATGATGTGGTGATGAAAAAACGTTGACGGTCTCTGAACTTTAACGCACCATAGTATTGAATTTTGTTGACGTACACAAAAAGTTGCAGTATCGAATGTAATATACGTTTTTATATAGTCGGGATGTATGGGACGCTTAAGAGGAAGCTTTATCTCGGACACTCATATCTAAGTACACGTAAAAGGAGAATTCGTATTTCTCGGCAACCACTACACCAAACTTGACGAGGTTTGTCGCATTCAAAATAAACACTTAAGATCTAGTGACGGGTGGTTTCGAATCTTTGACTTAGGTCGTTAATTTTTTACTAAATATTGGCAAAAATCGCGAATATTCCGAAAACAATACTACCAAGTTTACAGCTCAGGAATTCAGCAATGAAAAATGGTACCACAATTCCGTGAAATGCGTCTAATAGTACATCTAAAGCGGAGAAAATTGATGTGTTACACATGAATCTAAGAAAATGTAGTAATGCGTAAATACAGCTTTTGCAGAACCCTTGTACACACGTAACAAATTCACGTAGTATATAAATTGACATATTGAATTTATCCGCTTTCAATAATCTAATGGATGCCGTTTACAGAATTGTGATAACTGTTCTTGACGGGGAGCTATTAAATTGTAAACTTCGTGCTTCTATTTTTTTTAACTTTTCAATTTTTCATAATTCTTTCAACAAATTTCAGACCTTACAACAAAATTCCGCTTCCAGCATTCACTATAATTTAACTTTCTCTCTCAAGTTCAACACATTTCATTAAAATTGATCCAGGGATTATCTCAGAAAAGCGTTTTTGCGTTTTACATGTATTTGAATAGGCCGCTGCGGAGTTGGGCCCGAGCTAAAGGTTCGTTTAACACACACACACAAAAAAAATTTCATGTGCATTCATCATACGCTCTTAAACAAGTGTACACCCTTTGGGGTGTATATTTGCCACACAACAATAATCGTCATCGGTCTTGCTTGCGTTTCCTTTCTTGAAATCACTGTGCTCAGTACTTTCATGTCGAGGATGCAGTGTCACGCTGATAACTCGCATGCCGTTCGTGACTTGTAAGTGCCGGGCTTGTAGCGTTAAAGAAAAGAAATGTGGACAAGACAAATGACGATTATTGTTGTGTGGCAAGATACGACCCAAAGGGTGTAATTTTGTTTAAGAGAGTAGCATAACAAGCATGTGCTTCTGGGGCGTGTCGTTCGTTGCTTATAAATTATTACAAACTACCAATGGAAAATATTAGATGTCAATACTGTACTGGTGTAATTTTAGAGCTTACGTACTCACTCCAATTTGACCCGCCGTGGTTGCTCAGTGGCTATGGTGCTATGCTGCTGAGCACAAGGTCGCGGGATCGAATCCCGGCCACGGCGGCCGCATTTCGATGGGGGCGAAATGCCAAAACACCCATGTACTTCGATTTAGGTGCACGTTAAAGAGCCTCAGGTGGTTGAAATTTTCGGAGTCCTCCACTACGGCGTGCCTCATAATCAGAAAGTGGTTTTGGCACGTAAAACCCCATAATTTCAATTACTCACTCCAATTTAGCTTGCGCTGGCTACTTGTAAGCTTTTATTTCCACTTCCTTATCTCTGCTTACAGCCGAAAGGTTTTATTGACGCCTGATCTTAACAAGTTTCCTCATATCATTTTAAGCAATCATAATTTTAAGTTATAAAATAGAAGGTATCACTCATTAAGCATTCAAACAGTCAAATGCAATGCCCTGAAACTGTGTTTTATGCCACTCGATAATGACATCAAAAACGAAAGCAAGTATAGAGCCATTCATTTTACCAGCGATGCGTTCATTTAGAAATTTTCAAAGTGAAGACTAATGCGCTCTCGCCGTAAAAATTTCGCACTGCCATTCTCGTTTTTTTATGCATTTTTCATTATTCCGCTCTGTCCCTTTTCCAGGATAAACCGAACAGTTAGTGTGAGCAAGCTGGCAGCCTTTTTAAAACAATTCCCGATAACCCGCTTGATTAAATAAAAATGCGATTCTCACGTCCGCTATACTTTGATGCATGGCTTTGGGAATAGCTACAAGGGTAACCCGTGAATATCACAGCGCGTTAGACAAGGCATGCCCGCAGAAACAAGAAATAGAGGGCTTAAATGTTCATTTGAGGTAATTGCGCCTGTTAAATAGTCAAAACCAGCCATGGTTATTGGTTACAACACTAAGCAATAACTGTAATTGTTTTGGTTTCTGATTAAAGTCATCAATGCTTAGTAGCAATGGTCCCAGTACAAGTCTCCTAGAAAATTTTGTCACGCAAGATGAATCAGAAATGCCAGAAATGAATCAAATTCCCACTTATGAACAGGAAACGCTGCGACTTCAACAAGCACAAAAAGAAATACAAGCAGGTGAAGAATTTGGCCATTGACATGGTGTCGCCAGCAACAAGCAGTAATCATTTTTTAGCATGCATGCCTGGTTACTTTGCGCTACGGCCAACCATATTCCCTACTTGAATGCGACAGTATAATCTCGACAGCAAGCTTTAAAGCATTAATTTTCGAAGGAACTAAAAGAGAGAAATGTAACATAGAAGTGTGCCATCGAACACATGCATGAGTATTTGGTGACACTTTTGTTTGTTGTTGCATATGACGCGTAAAAAGAAAAATTTGGACACATAGATACCTGCAGCATGCGATAAGGATTAACGTGGTTGTAAACGAATGCAGGAGGCAAGTCTGTGTGTTTATATTAAATATTGTATTGTAGGCGGGTACTTTCGGAAAAATTCATCGTTATTATAGACAGGCATGAGTTAGAAATACAGCGGCATGCTTTATTTTCTAGGCAAAGAAAAAGTGTTTTAATTTTTTTAGCACAAGCAAGCTGCATCATTGAGAGTGTTGTGTGTTGTATCATAACATACGCTCTTGCGAAGCAAGCTATAGCGGCCGTCTCTCTAGCAGAAAGTTAAGTATTATTTAGCGAGAGGAGAAACAGTGTTAAAATTTTTAGCGATAAGGATATTTCTAGCAACAAAGCCACTTGTGCGGATTCTATGTGGCAACTCTTGGAGATTGCCTTCATATTTAACGTTTAGAGACAACCTACACGCTTAGCTCTTGATATAGTCTCAAGTATCAAGTCGTTCCATTGAATGTTTATATGATTCAGACTGGGGTGCTGTTTTTAAAGAAAGTCACAGACGTGTTGTCGTTGTTGTTGTTTGATCTACCAACGGTCATTTCACAGAAATTTCATCAGCGATAACTTCCACCGGCAATGATGCGATTGTGAGTGTTCTGAAGAAAATATGCTTAAAAGATACTGCAATGGACACAAAATGCAAGAGTAAATAAACAGAGATCTATCAGAACGTTTAACGTAAAATGAGCTCAACTTGAGCTTGTTGGTGCGCCACTTAGCGCCATCTCTATCATTTGGAACAGAAGGCCTCGTTTGATAGTGCGTGTTCCTAGTGGCCACGGAAAATATGATACCAAATCATAAGCACCGTACGATGCAAGTTAGAGAAGCATTCAGTTTGTGTATATGTGCGTTTCCTCTTATACGTCAATGAAGAAGCTTTACAACATGTTACTGGATTGACGCTCAATCAACTATTAAATATCACTAGGCAATTTGACTGCACGGAGGAGCGCAGCAGCAATTCTTCAGGTGATAGATGTTAGAAGTCATCAGCTCTGTGGTCTTGTTCGTGTTTGTAGCGCCTCCTGTGAATCTCATAAAGAATTAAGTTGATGCAATACTGCAACAAAGTATGACAACGGGCTAGTTGATAATCAGTATTTAAGGCGAATGCAGCGAAGGTACAGACAAAGCCCTAGTAACAGGGACGGATGCAAGCTTCTCATTATCCGTCCTTCGTCTGTTCCTGAGTTGCAGTACCTGCAATGTGCACTGCTGCAAGATTGAATGCCGCCCATCATATATTAGCATTTTTATAATGCATATTTACAACACTGTAGTATTTCTTCCAGCGATAATAAATGAAAGTTATTTAAAACTGTTACCTTAATTCTCTTTTTAAACGAGACGACTGAAGGCACTTTGCAATAAAAGTCACAAGAACGACGGTGAGAACCTCATCTACAACCAAGCGTATTAATTCGAGCGCTTCAACAACTTATCTTGTCACCCACAACAACGCATCAGTTAATAGCTTATTCATGTTACTCCGTTGGAGGTATCGCTTTCGATATAGTGAATGTAAGTGGCAATATTGTTATATGCCTTAATAATCAATTTGCCTGCTAGGGCACCTTGTTGCCTGCTTTATTCTACAATACAAGCGTATTTTCAAGGATCATCGCTGTGTAATAACATATCACACGGTTTCAAATAAAATTACAATTCGCTTGTGTTGTATTGGGTGCCATGAGCAAACAAAAATTTAAGAAAAATCAAGCAAATAACTTAAACTACTCAAAATTGATACATACAACTTTTTCATGATTAGCGACATGGTGGAGGGCATTGAAATAGCCCTATTTTCTTGTGCACAGCGCGTGCAAAACTGATGAGTTTTCCAAGCGAAGTCTAAAAAATATTAGTTCTTTGTGACGTCTTCTGGGTAACTCTAACTGATTCTAGGTTGTATGCTCCGTGTCCGTCAATATTCCTGCGGAACCATTACACCACAATGAGTAACTTTATGTAAGAAGCGCGCACCATTATTAGCATGAAAATTCGCTTCTCAGCTTTCATCAATGTGACCAACACTTCGAAATTTTACAGTAATGCTAAGGCATTTAGTGATCCTGACTGACTTTTTCAGTGTCGAGGTGAGTTCTATCTTTATGTAGTACTGTAGTTCTTACTTTGCAGTTAAGAAATAAGTAACATATTCTTGTCATCTTACTATCTTTACGTCATAACAGCACGAACGTAGATTTCAGTGATATATAGCTCTGTTTTAATATAATGAGTAAGACAATGATACACCGACACCTTGAAATAACGTGTGTTAGCCATCGCACTCATCGAGGTCCTAAGCATGTAACTGTAGCTGGAGGGGAAAAGGGGAACCGAGGTGCTCTCGATTTTTTATGTATAGACAGAACGACGTGAAGTCGAACAGACTCGAAGTGTAAGTACAACGATCTAGAAATTCAGAATTGTAAAACATTATAAATGTATGCCCAAGTGATGCTGCACATCGCAACGAGAATTCTATGGAGGCAACAAAATATTGACGATGTCTCAACAATAACAATGGCTGTTCTTATGCATTGCGAATTCGACACAGCCATTATGAGTAGCTATTAAACCAACAAGCGCCATAATATTATCCGACGTATTTAGCTTCCAGTAGGCAAAAATGGACTGTTAAAGGTGTCATATCACGATCACAATCAGTCTTTACCACCTCGGGGTTATTTAATTTGCGGGTGCATTTATGTATACAGGCGTTGCTTGCTTTTGGGCTCCTTTGGAAAGTGGGTAATACGGCCAGAAATAGAATCTCGCTCGATACAACGAATTTTGCCAGCGTCGGTGATTCACAATAGCCAACTAGCGCACTTACACACACACACACACACACACACACACACACACACACACACACACACACACACACACACACACACACACACACACACACACACACACACACACACACACACACACACACACACACACGCACGCACGCACACACACACACACGCACACACACACACACACGCACGCACACACACACACACACACACACGTGCGAGAAGACGCTTCGATGCACCTTGTCTATACTTTCGTGTTTCCATTGTTGTGTTTCTTTCCTAGTGCGTTAGTTGGCTTTAATGGAAATCCAAACCGCAGCGTCGTGTTCCGTAGCAACACTCCGTAGCCACTGAACCACTGAGCCAGTTAGTTAAAGATTGGACCCAAGACAAAAGAAAAAGCTACAAGGAAGTTGAGTGAGGACATTTGTAATCCAGAAAGCAAGTGCAAACATACATAATGAATAGGCACCACGCAAGCGCCATCTATATGAACAAGTGGTGAGAAAATAACAATTCAACCAATAAGGACACACTATATTACACTTGAGCATGAAATATGCGAGCCAAAACTGCACACACCACAAAATAACTATATAAATCACATAATGCTAGTCATAGCTCAAGTCGACCTCTCTGCATTTCTGTAAATATACTTACCTCTCTCTCTTTAAGCAGCGTTACTAAATACAAGGAGTGTCACTGTCTATTGCATATGAAGAAAAGGGCACGCGAAAGAATAAATGCGTTTAATTCTTCCGTAGCCACGAAGTGGGACGGAAGAAGTGGGACGGGATACCGAAGTGGGACGTGATAACGTATTGTTTGCACATCGAAATTACGGTTACTTATAGTTTAGAGGAATAGACACACTCCGTTTAACAGATCCGTTATCCCCCTTATAGACATGACATGCAAGAGCAGATAAATGAAAACTGCAAAAAAAAAAAGCTTTATCGAAAGATGTCCGCCCTGCGAAATAAAGTAACACATCTAACAGTGCAGGATGGGGTCAGCTCATTCACATGCCTTTGATCACATGCAGTCAGTCTACACTGGCTAACCGCGCAAACGCAACGCTTGGAGTCTGTGCACAGCTCCGTTTTAAGCTTCTTATACAACGTGTGCGTCGTGGATGTTCATTTCTTCGCGGGTACATAGCAAAGCAGGTTGGCATACGATCGATTTATTCAGTGGAACACCCATTTATATGAGTTTGTCAAGGCTTCCGATGGAAACGTTGATGTGACATGCTCGTCAACCAATCACTACATTAGTGAAGTGGAAAGTTAGGCTACGAAATTCCTGGTTGCATTTTTTTTTTTTTTGCCATTATCGGTGCCGTGACAGGTTACACAACCCCATTGGACAGCTACCCCCCAGCACATGAAAGTCTGGCTCGTCGAGCTGCACGAATGAGAACCGTGTTGCTGAAAATAATCAGCGCTAAAGCTATGGAAGAAAATTTTGCAAACAGAAACATGACAAGATGGCATTTATAGAAAGACGAAGTTTGCGAAGTCAGCTTATGATGCTGAAAAGAAGAGCTAAAATTAAGAGCAATCGATTTTTCTACATGAAAAAAAAAATCAAAGCAAGCAGTCGTGCCATCCTTGTCCTTATCTCTACAGGTGAAAACAGTGTATATTCTTTTGGAGAGGCAGCGGTCCAATTCGCTATATTATGCTGGCGGTCAATGTGTAATGTATTGTGTAATGTAATTACAGTGTAAGGAACGTAAGTGACTCCTGCCCAACACAGTCACTAAAACTGGTTGCTTTGTGTTTTAGTTCAAGCTAGTTTAAACGCTCGTCCGTAAGGAGACCTCGTACACTCATCGTAAATTTAGGTTCAGAGCACCTTCTTGGCATATTCGATGTAGGAAAGATAAATACACTATCGTGTATGTACAATCACAGAGCCACCGTGTTTTGTGGGCCTGGGATCATCCGAAGGTGGACAGCGAAGCTCAATAACCAGACTTGCAGTGTTCCTAGATATTTCTCAACTACGCAGCGTGCTCATCTTCGGTTCCTGGATATCAAGAAAAACAATTTCTCCTACATACGGAATCAGAGCAAATATATTTTCGACTAACCGGCCGTTTACACGCAAAAGCTACAACTGCAATGAACAACTTGTTGCGCAGCTGAAGTTTACAATGTACTCGCTCCTGTATTTCCGCAAACTTCGAATAAGCTGCTACTGACTACCTGCACATTTCGGTTTTGTGCCTTCCATCCCTGAGATTATATAGAAGATCAATAAATGTAAAATACTCAGCCTTGTTGTTCCACCTACGCATATTTTGGATGCACTATTTCCCCAAGATCGAAGCTATTCGCCGCAAAGTGTTGTCCGGAATAAGGCAAATTTTTATGCATCTTACCAACATGTTTCCCCGCAAATAAACACGCATATACCAACCGCCGTTTTCTGTTTTTTATTCTCACGACATTGTGCGCAATCTCATTTCGTATTAGAAGGCGACCGAACGCTTCCGTCTGTATACAATCTGTTCGTTCACCCAAATGCATAGTGGTGTGCGCACACTGATTTCGGTCATTATGCCCCCGTCTCTTCGAACCTCAAGCCATCGTTCAAGGTAGGTGCATGGTTCCACGGCAGTAAACTGCACCAGACGACAACCAGGAGTTCGCAGAGATGATAACAACGAATCGGAGGAACGAAAAAGCAGACAGTTCCTGACATCACTACATTTACGTCGATAACGCCGTCCGGTATATAAGTTTAAATTTTATAGTTTTCATAAGCACATGTTCACCATTTCGAAATAAAAAAAAATAGCATGTCTTAAATGAACAGGCTCGTACCCCCGCTTTTATTCTACCCGTCGTAAAAGGCTGAGCACGCAATAAACGCCAAACACCCGTTATTACGACCGACTCAACACCGGATCATTGACGAAATTGTATACGTTTACGTCACGCACATGGTAGGTGTAGGGCCACACGGCAATTTCGTCCACACTATTCTTCATCATCTTGGAACGGTAATAATTAAGGTTATCAACGAACATTACTGCCTAGCCTACCGATCCATTTCAATTCGAATATACAATACCGAGTTACCACGAAGTCCGTTCGCCGACTGCAAAACGACCTGTATATTTTCAAGAACGCAACTTTCACAACGCTAAGTTGTAACGAGAGCATTCACTCTACTTTATGACGTGCAAACAGTTCTCCCACTTGACCTTAGACAATAAAGTAGTGGTTAGAAAGTAAAAGCAAGAGCTAAGACATGAAGCAGAGAGTTTACGCAGCGCCACGTACGAAAAACTTCCAAACTTTGCCTTTGATCCCGCTGTTTCCTTCATTAAGTACTACGACGCTTCATTCAACCTTACATACTCCAGGTGACACAATGAGGTATTTCCTTTTTCTTGATGAGCATTTCAACAGGGCAGCGACCGCCTAATATTTGGCAAGGAAATAGTTTCAGCACAGCTACATAGGCATATGAAGTCTATTGATTGAGGCGCACACTTTTCAGCCAAAAGATACGATGCCACATTGCATTTGGATCTGTATACAATATAACTTTTAGCCGCACCTGGAACACCATGGCGTCGTGGTGGCTCTTCCGCAACATGACTGATTACTAAATATTTCACTAGCTTGCGATATATGATGCATACATTAACTATATATATATATATATATATATATATATATATATATATATATATATATATATATATATATATATATATATATATATATATATATATATATATGGGCAGCCCAACTTTCTGATTCCTGTTTTTACAAACATCATTTCGAAACCGCAGACGCCTTGCAGGGCAAGCATCTACCTCAAGAGTACGGCGTTGCTTCATCGTGCCTGAATTGTGTTCCAAGGCTGCATGAACACCGATTCACTAAGCCTGCAAGCCTGCATCTACTGAAGCTGACAAGGAATCAGGGGAATTCAAATATGCACTCATTTGGAGCTCCAACTCATTCTGGCTCACTTGCGCTAACGCAGGCTCGCACAGATTCCAACTACTCATTCACTTAAAGAGAGATTAAATATAAACCCTGAATCAGTTGATACGGACGAAGTAGTCTTTTAGAACTCTGTATTGGTTAATTTAGCGGTAAGAGGTTGATTGTTACAGGAGACAGCCAAGGTCAAAGCTCATTTTCTTTTATTTCATACTTAAACGCCAGCAACAGTATACACGTTAGTGCGACGCCATGGATTTTAAGACGCTTTTTTTTTCTATTTAGGTAGTTATGCCTCGTTAAGAATATTTAAAACTTGCTAAGTTGGGTCTCCAGCTCTTTTAGAACACAATGTAGCTTCATCTCTACTGATGGAACGGTAGTTATGTCCGAGAAAACGCTGTCAAAATCTGTGACATCATGGTGAGTGAGTGTGAAAACTTTAAAGTGACGTCGCCACCTACCCTCTATTTATGCGTCTTTTCTGGCTTAACAAACTTGTCATTAGAGCAATAGTGGCATTTTTTGTATTGTAGAAGGATAATTTAATAATACAGCACAAATGACTTTCTCTCGTTAGTGTCCCTTTATAGTAAGACTCCATCGAGCTCTGAATTGGACCGAGTTCTCGAGACAAAAAAGAGTCGAGCAAGATGCACAGTGATATACGGTACTAAATAAATGCAGAACCATACATTCAAAGCAACGAACGCGTTTCAATTAGCCGACTATACAATGTGACAAACGTGGAGCGGATTTCGGGCGTTGCACCAATAAAGATAGGTGGCCGTAGGTATACTTGTCTGTATACCAGGTTATGACTCTCGTAGCTCGATATTGAAGGACGCTATAAATGTGGAAGCGGTCTTCAACGAATTCCTTCCACAAGGATTGCAAAAGTATACACTTCTGCGTTAACTATCATCTTCGTCATATAAATAGGTCCCCGAGGTTCTTGCGCGTCTCATGGCCATTTGAACCTAAACAAGGGCCTGCTACACTTCTATGGTGTTTCCGTCAGGAAGCGAACGACATAATATGTGAATCCTCCAAAGAATCAAAATACTCAATGGTGCAATATTGCACTAGTTGTAAAAGGTTGCTGAGGTAATGACCTTAACTCAAAATTATTTAGGTTGGGAATATTTGGCATGAAAGCTGCAAGAAAGGAACATTGGACAAGTGAAATTACAAAACCAGTAGACAGTTGGAGGAGGAATAACATTATAAAATTATTTGAATGCAAGCACTTTTTTATCGAAAATACCATATGCATGCACATATGCGCAAGGTTAGAGCAAAGCTTTTGTTATTAAAGACGCATAATCGGACCTTTTTGTAAACACACAACCACACATACAGACACACCCGCACTCACGCACGCACGCACATGCAAACACTCGAAGAGAGCTGAACGGAAACCGTGTTCTTTGACAAACATATTTTTGCCCCAAATCCTTATCACACACACACAAAAGAGGAATCGAAGTGTGATCCACTTTGCCAGATCTCCAGAAGGTGACCTCACACATTTCTTTTATTATTACTTCAACGATTTTATAACGTTCTACCACGACTAAACTCGGCCTCAACGCCATGTCATGCACCACATCTTACATACGAACCTGTGCTTGCTCAGATCGAAACCCAACCTAACACTCGCAGCTGAGGCACATGGGACGATGCCTGTTAACAACGCGGAAACAGACAAATATGCAAATGCTCCCAGTAAATATCTGTGGGCAGTAATGCCAGCAAGTTCCGTGCGAAGACGTTTTGAAGCTTCGGTTCGCTGGCTTGGCTATGCAAAGCGTGAAGGCCTCCACTGACTTAGCAGTGAGTGCAAAGCAAACCCACGAGGCAAAAAATCAACGCTCTCGCCGAGCGCCGGGACGCGAAGCTGCAAGCCGGAACACGTCACTGCCAGCCTTAGAAAAGCAACGCAAGCTCTGCAGGAAAGCGCCCAGGGAACATAAGGAGACGTGTTCTCCCTCCCCCAATCCTGCGTCACCCTCTTCCCCCTCGCGTCGAGTCATCGTGTTTTCTCTTTCTCTGGAGAACCTCGTCCAGACAACGACGTTTAGCAACGAGAAAACAGGCGTCGTTCGGGAAGACCTCAAGGATGGGGGGAGGGTAGGTTGAAAATTGGAGGGAAGGGGGGGGGGGGGGGGCGCTCGATGTGCCTTCGTAGACCTCGGCACTGGCTTGCCCCGAAAGCGGCGGCCACCACGAGTGGATAAAATGGAAAGAGAGAAGGGGGGCGGGGAGGAGGACGGTGCAGCACGAAGACGAGAGGTCGTAAAAACGCGCGTGTGTGCGCGCGCGCGCGACAGTGAAGCGCGGAGGATAAAAGAAGAGGCAACAGCAAAATAAGAATAAAAATGTTTGGGGCAAGGCAGGGCCATTAACGAGCTCGTCCGACACCGGTTTCCATTGGCCGGCGGGCAATCGGGCGCTGGTCGAGGCCTAGCAGTTGCGCGCTTCTCACTGGTCGCCCCGCCGCTGATGCCCCGGGACGAAGACGAGGAAGGCGGCGAGCTCAGAAAGCGCACATGCCCTGCCCTGCCCCCCTCCCCCCTGTTCCCCCCAGCCTAGGTACGGAAATCGCTACCAGCGCGAGCATGCAGCACTACGGCTGAGCCGTAACTGCTGCCCCCTCACGGAGCCCGGCGGCCGACACACAAATCAGCGTGCGCCACTCCACTCCGATGGGTCGAGCAGGGTCCGTGCGTGACAAGCGAGCGACTGGCGACAGTCGCTTGCTTCTGCCCGGCCAGAGTGGAGGCGACGCGACGGTCGTTCTGCGTCTCCAGTGGCCGCGCGACAGTAAAAATCGCTCTGGCATGTCCCTGTCCCTCGCTCCTGTCTGCCTAGGCCCGCCCGCTTATTCCGCTTTCCTCCCCCCTTTGTGTGTACGTGTGTTTAAGTGCTTCTGCCGGGGTGCTGCTATGCGTGCTGCGGCTGCTGTGTTGGGACGAAAGCAGAATTGACGATTCGGAGACAAGAAACCAGCTGCCTGAGCATCTTATATATAGAAGGGAAAACTGGGACGTGTCTCAGTGTATTTTGGTCGAGAACAAGTGGAGCAAAAGGGGAAAGCAAACGATAAGAATAAAAAAAAAAAGCTCGGAAGAGGGTTAATGAGGTAAGAAATCCCCGCGACCACCTTGCAATATGTATAAACGAATCAGATACTGAGGGGAAAACTCACCGACGATTAAGATATTCTCTAATGCGAAATTTGAGCCCATTAGTACAAGCCTCCGCTCCAACATCCACTCACGATGATGATGAAGTATATCAGTTTTATGAAAATGTTGAATTAGTGATAAGAAAAGCGCAAACTCAGTATACTGTTGTAATAGGCGACTTCAAGGCAAAAGTGGGGAAAAAGCAGGCTTGTGAACAAGCAATTGGCAACTATGGCGTCGATTATATGAACGCTAGAGGAGAGATGCTGGTAGAATTTGCAGAAAGAAATAAACTGCGAATAATGAACACGTTATTCAGGAAGCGTAGCAACAGAAAGAGGACCTGGAAAAAGCCATGATGGTGAAACAAGAAATGAAATTGATTTCATACTTTCTGCCGATCCCAGCATAGTGCACGATGTAGAAGTGTTAGGTAGGGTAAAGTGGCAGCGATCATATGTTAGTGAGGGCTAGGATTCACCTCAATTCGATGAGAGAAAGGGTAAAATTGGTCAAGAAGAAACAGGTCAGCATAGAGGCAGAAAAGGTAAAAGGAGACAAATTCAGGCTGGTATACTTGGAAACAAATATTCAGCCTTAGAACAGAGGTATGAAGATGACATAAAGGTAATGAATGAAACCGTAACTTGGCTGGCTTCAGAAGCAGCAACTGAAGTGGGAGGCAAGGCACCAAGGCAACCAGTAGGCAATCTCTCTCAAGTAACAAAGGACCTGATCAAGAAACGACAAAGAATGAAAGTGTCCAACTCAAGAGATCAGATAGAATTCGCGGAACTGTCAAAACTGATCAACACGGCGGAATTATAACTTGAGAGAGTGAAGAAGCCGTAAGAAACGGATGCAGCCTGAAATCAGTGAGAAGGAAACTTGGCGTATAGACAAACCAAGATGTATGCCCTGAAAGATAAGCAGGGTAATATCATCAGCAATGTCGAAGGTATAGTAAAAGCAGCGGAAGAATTCTATACTGACCTACCATACTTCCCAGAGGAGTCAGGACACTTCCACTAGAAACAGTAACAAACAAGATACAGAAACTCCTCCTATAACTAGCGATGAGGTCAGAAGGCCTTGCAAGACATGAAACGAGGAAGAGCAGCAGGAGAAGATGGTATAACAGTCGATTTAATCAAAGATGGAGGAGAGGACATGTTTGAAAAACTGGCGGCTCTATATACGAAGTGTCTATCGACTTCAACGATCCCAGAAAACTGGAAGAATGCAAACATTATACTAATCCACAAAAAGGGAGACGTTAACGAATTGAAAAATTATAGGCCCATTAGCTTACTTCCAATATTATATAAAATATTTACGAAAATAATCTCCAATAAAATAAGGGCAACACTGGACTTTAATCAACCAAGGGAACAGGCTGGCTTCAAGAAGGGATACTCTACAATGGATCACATCCATGTCATTAATCAGGTAAACGAGAAATTTTGAGAGTACAATCAGCCTCTCTAAATTGCTTTCATAGATTACGAAAAGGCATTTGACTTAGTAAATATACCAGCAGTCATCGAAGCATTACATAATCATGGAGTACAGACCGCGTACGTAAATATCTTGGAATGTATCTACAGTGATTTCACAGCCACCTTAATTCTACATAAGTAGGAAGATACCTATAAAGAAAGGGGTTAGACAAGGAGACACAATTTCTCCAATGCTTTTCACTGCGTGCTTGCAAGAAATATTCACGCTATTAAATTGGGAAAACTAAGGAGTAAGGATCAACGGCGAGTATCTGACCAACTTTCGGTCTACATATGACATTGTTCTATTCAGCAACTCTGCCGACGAGTTACAACAAACGATTGAGGACCTTAACAGAGAAAGTGTAAAAGTGGGATTGAAGATTAATATGCAGAAAGCAAAGATGATTATTATTATTATTATTATTATTATTATTATTATTATTATTATTATTATTATTATTATTATTATTATTATTATTATTATTATTATTATTATTATTATTATTATTATTTGTTTTGAACACATATACACTGTTAACAGGAAAGGGAAAGCGAGGAGCAGGCTGGCAACTGCCACCGGAAGGGGAACAACGCCTGCCTACCCTTCTGAAGGGAGGTGACAACAACACAGAAATGGAACATAGGAAGGAGGGGAGGAAAGAGGAAAGGAAGAGCAACAGGACAAATCTAAAGACTAAAGTAGAACACAGTACACTGCGCACGTTGTTCTGTCGAGTTTCGACTCTGCAGCCGGAGTTAAAGTGACGCCGTGTCAAACAGCCTCCACAATTATCAATCACATCCATGGCTAGTTCGCTATGCGCTAATTGTGCGCTCCACGATGAGACGCCAAGTACAGCTGCACGCAATCACGGTTTCACCTGTAGTCGGTTAACAATATACACTACAAGGTGTCTGAACCCGTCACCTCTCATTTTCGAAGGAAGAAGCGTTAGAACACACTACAGATCACACACAGTATAGGGCCGGTCACTGTAGGTCACGCTACTACAGAATGCTGAATGTTCACGCCACAAACGTGAACCTAAGTTAGTTAACTCTATAAAGGTTAGCAGGGCACGATGGGCTTGATCCCGTTTAGATGCACAACCACTGGGGTATAAACATTCCTCGAGTGTCGTACACCGCAAGCCAAGGAGGTGATAGTTTCTCACCAGCCCACATGAACAGCCCAGGCAAAGGAACAAGAGTTCAGGGTCGCCAGTGAGCCTCTAGAGTCTGTGAAGGAGTATGTTTACCTAGGTCAATTAAGCATAGGGAACCCTGATCATGAGAAGGAAATTAACAGCATTGGGTTAACAGCATTAACATAAAAATGGGTCGGATTGCATACGGCAGACATTGTCAGCTCCTGACTGGAAGTTTACCATTATCATTGAAAAGGAAGGTGCACGATCAGTGCATTTTACCGTTGCTGACATATGGGGCAGAGACTTGGAGACTGACAAAGAAGCTTGAGGACAATTTAAGGACTGCGTAAAGAGCGATGGAACGAAGAATGCTAGGCATAACTTTAAGAGACAGAAAGACAGCGGTTTGGATCAGAGAGTAAACGTGTATAACCGATATTCTAATTGACATTAAGACAAAAATAAAATGGAGCTGGGTAATGCGCAGGTTAGGTAACCGATGGACCATTAGGGTTACAGAATTGGTACCAAGAGAAGGGAAACGCAGTCGAGGACAGCAGAAGGCTAGGTGGGGCGACGAAATTAGGAAATTCGCGAGTGCTATAGTTCGAATCGGTTGGCGCCTGACAGGGCTAATCAGAGATCGCAGGGAGAGGCCTGCCTCCTGCAGTGGATATAAAATAGGCTGCTGATGATGATATGTGTATTCATTTCGCGATATATTGGCTGGCGCGGACAGTCTGTCTCGTGCGGCACGTTACAAACGGAGCAAAGCGTGGCAGGACTGCCTCTCTAGTCAGGAAATTGCCAGAGGGAGCGCGTTGGTGACACGTGGGCGCAATTCACAGTAGCCGCCGCAGACAACCTCTGCTCATACGGCGCTTTGTTTCCATACACATGAAGCGCGCTACTCTGGCGCCATCTCGTAGCCATTGTCGAGGCGAAGCCCCTCATGCGCGGCGCACGCTTTTATTCTCACGCCTTCGCCACACCCTCCTCCTCCGTTTTCCTCCTCGCTCTCGCCGGTTTCTACACCCACCGCTGCGCTTCGCGTTCGTTCTCATCTTTCCCTGTGCTCGTTCGCTCGGTTGCGAGGTAGGGCGCCGACGGGAACGCTTGCCACACGAACGGGAGCCTAAGAGCTGCGCTCTGAAGCTTTCCCTGTAGTACTCAATTTCGTTTCCAAGGTAGTAGGACTACTTAACAAAGGAACAGGTGAAGAGGTTACAAGTTCTGCCTCAGCGTGTCGTAAATCCTACTTTATAGTGAAGTGGTGACGACTGGCTTTCATTTCTCTTTAAGCATCTCCCATCCAACGAAGACATCCTCCGATTCGACTTATCAAAGCACAAGTCCTGGGTACTCTTTTTCCTTTTATTTCTCCGTGTACTGCGCACTATTTATTGTTAATTTCCTTTATTGTATTGATGTAACCTTCTCTTCCTTCTTTTTTAGTTTTACACAAATTTACTGCTGTCTTTTTTTTTTCATTTCCCACTTTATCGAATGTGCCCACTCCCCTCTGTAAATCGCCAGGCTCTGAGGGTAAATAAATAAATTAATTAATTATTAAACTTCCGTTTGCTCTGTAACAATAAATCAACCAGCTCGTGGGTAGTGTTGTGTCAAGCAGACTGACTTTCGAAATACTAAGCAGCGGGGGAGGCCACGCTCCTTCCTTGGAGTGTGAGGGTACTCGAGTGTGAGTGATTATTAATCGCAGTACTCGGCTACAGACGAACGTCTACATTTTGAAACGTTCACTTTTGTACGAGCAACTTCGGGTCCTTATGAGATAATGATAGAGCGTGAGACATAACCGTCTTCACGAATAAAAATTATTAAATTGTGACTTTTGGTGTAACGGAACTGTGCAGTTGGTTATGGGGGAGTGCTCCGGATTCTTGAGTGGTGGAGGGCTCTGCATTAATTTTGGCCCCCTTGGAGTCTTTGCCTTGATCCCACATGGTGATACGCCGGAGGTTTATTTTTCTTTTTTTTTTCTTCTTTTTTTGCATTCTACGCCCATCTTAATACTGCAGCCGCGGCTCGGAGTTGAAACCGTGACCTCCTGCTCAGCAGCAGAACGACATTGCCACTGAGTCACCACGCCGGAGGCTTCGCTCGGTAAGACGCGCTTGATTAGGCGTGTTAGAAATCATGTGCCTTGTCCAAGCAGCGGTGCCTGCCAGATGGCCACGACTTGCGGGCGTTTTTGTATTAGTCTGGTGGCGCATTGCTTGGACATACGGTAAAGGAAGCAGGAGAAAACTTACCCTTGCTTGTCACAGCAGATAGTGCAAGTATACACGCTTACGTTTCAGTGTACGATTGTTTTGTATAAGCTTAATAACACGGTGTCCTGAAAGCTAACGGAATCTTCTTTCTTTCTTTAATCGAGAAGTAACAACTTGTGATTTTAACCCTTGCGTAGTCTCATTGGCATTATCAGTTCGTAACACGAATCTCTGAAGAGAATATTTATCCTTTAACGCAAAAGAAATGTAAACAGGGCCTCGAAAGAATGTTCTACGAGTTTGCACTGATTGCTGTTTAGTTTCCTTTCAGTCATAGTAGATGTACAGTACGTACCGTTTGGCAGATAACCTGCCGCTGAAGTGAAAGCTGCGAAGCCTAGTCCGGTGCTCGAAGCCGTGCTCGAGTCAGTGCTTGAGACATGCAGACCACTCTTTGATATCGAACGACATATGGCGCATATGTGCACCTGCATTCCCTTAATGTTCTTTTTTTTTACATGCTCATTTTGGTTCTTATACTCCAAGGCCTGATCGCTGTGAAAAGGACAATACATAGTCATTCATCTGCCCCACACGCCCACATGAACGACCGACACTGTGCCGCGGTGAAAATCTGACGATGCCGATGGTTTCGATTATTGAGAATTACTCCGGGAAAGAGGGGGAAGGGGGTGAAGGGGAAGGGGGGTGAAGGGGAACGGGACTAAGCATTTGCGGTCCTCGGATAACTACGACAAGATCACAACGCCTCACACCGAAGGAAATACCGCAACGACCACTACATGTTCCCGTCCCCGGGCCCTACATACGTATCTTCTTCGACGTTTATGGAATAAGCAGCATCCACAGAGAGCGCAATGCACCTAACCCTCTGGGGTACTCAACTGCGCTTCCCTTCTCTTGGCACTCATTCTATTTACCTCATAGGCAGAGCGCACGCCACGCTCCTGCGGATCGCACAGACTTACGCACCGTCGTCTCCTATTCACCGTGTACATTCACCACCACGTTCGAGGACACTCAGGAGCTCGCCCTGAGTGCCCCTCATGTCAAACCTACCTAGATCCGCATCACATCCTATTGGGCAAGCCGCCCCCTTCCCCATGCGGGTGTTTGTTCATTCTTTATCGAAATGGCAAACAGTGCAGCATGTCACTTTTGCGAATGTGATCAAAGTATAGAGTACATTCTGTGCCACTGTTCAACCTTTGGTTCTCAGCGATATGCTGCCTACTGTTCTCATGAACTTAGACGACACAACGTCCTCGGTAGCACACATCCGGGAAACTTGGCCGAAGAACTCTGTTATGCACAAAGTCACCAAAGCACTAATGCGTTTCTTGAAGCCAGCTGGGCTATCGACGAGCGCTTGTGACTATACAATATGTGAACGAACATACACATCTGTGGGTGCCAACTCAATGACTCACTCTCGTCCTTCTTATATTTCATTCCTCCTTGCCCACGTTTAGGGTAGCTAATCGGGCACTACCATGGTTATTCTCCACACCTTTTCTTCTTTGTCTCTATCTCTATCTTGCCTTCGAGTGCCCGCTATACACTACACTGACTCGCCCTCAACAAGACCAGGCAGGACCAATGGCACTCGATGGATTAAATTCAGAAGCTCCAGGAAAATTTCACTACCAAAGACCTGAACTAAGGGTTCCTTGACGTAGCAACACTTCAAGAACAAATAATGTGGTGATTCGTTCATATTGGCTTTATCAATTATTTTCTCAGCGCACGCGAACAGGGCTAGTCGACGCGACGGGCTGTGCACTTTTAAAATTTTCACACCCTCATGGGTGTAATATGAGTGTTTCTATTTTTCACCCTTGTAAACACCCTTGAAACGCTCTTTTTTCCAAAAGAGGGTGTTCCACAAGAAAACTCCCTTGGAACATCCCAGTCCTAATTTACACCCTAATTTTATGGGTGTAAATTAACAAGGCTGTAGTATGATAAATGAGCGTTGGCAGGTTACGCGTTTATATTATACTGGTGTGCCAAGGAGTGGGACATCTCATGTCCTTAGTGCAGCATGCTTTGTTATTACGCTGTTCTGCCTGGCGGCAAGGTACTATCACTGCAGAGGAAGATGACGAAAAGCATGGGGTGTGTGCCTTGCTGCAATGGCGAAACCTTAAATTGTTTCCCTGAAAGGGTCTGACATTAAATATAGTACTACGTGCTGAACCAAGGGAGCAATGTGGCCACACATCTCACATTTTGGCTCATATGCTGAACAAGACAGTCACATAGCTAAGGTGAGGCGGCATTTGCAATACCTAGGCGGCCCATCAACTACACGGCTGTAGTGAACACTAAAATACTTCCAAGGACCCGCCGTGGTTGCTTAGTGGCTGTGGTGTTGGCCTACTAAGCACGAGGTCGCGGGATCGAATGCCGGCCATGGCGGCCACATTTCGATGGGGGCCAAAACACCCGTTTACTTAGATTTAGGTGCACGTTAAAGAACCCCCAGGTGGTCTAAATTTCCAGAGTCCACCGCTACGGCGTGCCTCATAATCAGAAAGTGGTTTTGGCACGTAAAACCAGATAATTTATTTTTTTTTAATTTTTAGTTGCAGGGATAACACCTGTTTGGAAGGGTGATGTCCATGCTACACCCACATTGAAAGAGTAACATCGGTGTTATACCCCTATAGGAAGAGTGTCGTTTGTTTTACACCCACGTCTTATAGGGTGCTTTTTATTTAACACCCATAGGCAAGATGACGTTATTTTAGGACCCTTTTCTTTGTGGGGTGTTACTTGGCACCCTTTGCTTGGGTGTAGGAATACACCCAAAAATGGTGCCACCCATGGGACAAGTCATTTACACGCTTAAGGGTGTTAAAATTTTTAGAGTGTAGAACACTTTCTTTGCCTTGAAATTGATTTAGTCATGATAGATTAAAGGTTATAAAGAACAATAATGTACAATATAAAAAGTTCGGAATGTCAAATTTTAGAGCTACTACTGGGGGCAATCTCCCCGAACTAGTAAGCCAGCACAGCAATTCTAAACTCGGACTGTACATGGCAGACATTTAGTAACTACTCTTTTTCTACGTAGTCTTTCTATCTGCTTTTCTGAATAAGTATATTAAAATAATGCCTCAAGCAGCGCCGAGTTAACACCTCAGAACACGCATAGACTGTATCTGTGGCTGTCCGACATGACAAAAACAGCAAATCACTGGCATGTCAACCAATCTACACCGTATGAAAAAAGATATGACGAATGGGCAAAAATATCTTTTACACTTTCGCGAATGACCTTTTCATCCTCTAAACTCTTTTGTGAGCACAGATACATAGTTGCGGGATGTTT